>NC_083350.1:182433273-182744523 GCF_030254825.1 Meriones unguiculatus
AGTATTCTTTTTCCTGCTTATGTTAGACAGATAGATCCTGAATCTGCTAACTTATTTGTAATCAGTAAGAAAAAGAAAAGAGGAAAGTAAGCAAAGACTATTCATGTACATACACTCATGGGAAAGGGTAGATGAAGTTAAAAACTGTAACTTAAACAAGTTCCCACTAGCTTCCATATGACAATGATGATGATTTCTGCCAACATTTCCTCAGCAGAAACTACAGCAAAGTTAGGCTGCCAGTTCCATAACATCAGCCCATATGAATATATAGACAAAAAATCAGACATACCAAACTACATATTCATACATACATTCAGTGGATGATACAAAAAGTATTTGTTACATACAGAGAGTTGATAAACACTCATGTAACATATGTACAAAACCAGAAAATAGACATATTTACATGTAAGTACATCTGTATACATATTTACAACTCATGGATAAAGCAAATTCCAATGGGCTTCCATTCAATGGGTTCCACTACCCAGCTTCTGCCAATGGGGTGTCCTGCCACTTTTTATTGTATGGCCTTTATATCCCTGACACAACTTCCCCAGAAAAGAAGTTACCTCATAGTCAAAAAGGCAATTAATCACAAAAAAAGATGAATTCTAAAATACAACAAGTTATATGCTTTAAAAATAAACATTTCTTATCTATGTTTCCATTACATAAGTTCATAGTGAGTTCAGAGTGACAAAGCTTGACAAGACCTAAAGGTGAACAGAGTATAAAAGTTACAAGAATACATGTCTTTTCAATTAGAATTGACCTGAATACACATTTTCCAGATATCTCTAAATTTATAGTGAGTTCAGGACAATAAATTTACCTGTCTTTCATTCTAAGAAACAAAGTAAATTTAAAAGGAGAGTATATAATGCCATAATGTGACAAGGTATAAGGAATTACAACAGAATGGTTTGTATATATTTTGACATTAAGGTTTATAGTTAATTAGACATTGCTTGGTAGTCCCATTATAATTTGGGTTCATCAGTAGCTGCTTTTTTGATCACCTCCCCCTGAGGAGGGAATGGCCTTGCCAGGCCACAGAGGAGGACAATGAAACTAGTTATGATGAGACCTGATAAGCTAGGGTCAGATGGAAGGGGAAGAGGACCTCTGTTTCAGTGGCCTTGGGGAAGGAAATGAGAGGAAAGGAGGGAGGGAGAGTGGGATTGGGAGGGAATGAGGTAGCTCCAACAGCCGCCAATGAGATGGCAGTAACAATGGTGGCTGTAGTTCCAAGATCCCTTTTCTGTCTGAAGAGAGTCATAGTGTGAGGGGCATCAACGGGCACAGGCACCCAGCGAGGCATGCGAGTAACCAAGGCATACCTAAATTCACTAGCATTCCAGCATTGGGCAAGAAAGCAAGTATCATCACCACAATTACTTGGCTCTATCTGGGGAGGGAATGAGGAAGGGGGCTACAGATGAAATACAAAACAAATAAACTGTAATTATTATAAAAAATAAAAATTTCATTAAAAATAATTTGGGTACATAAAAGGTTTAAACCAACTTTCCTATATTTATGGTATATCCTGGGATTCTTGAATGAAGGCTTATCTTGAAGACACAAATCTGTCTCAAGCCTGTCTCCTAGTAAGGCATTTGGAGGTCCACAAAGATATTTATTGCAGCCATAAACTTTCTAAAGTTGTTTTAGAAGTTCTAAAACAATTTAACCTTAAAATTGTTTGAATCAAATCAGGAATTCCCTAATCAGGAATTAATTCGTCTGAATAGCAGTACATCTTCAATAAGATCCCATAGGAAGTTTGTTCAACCCGAGTGTGTAAATTTCCAGAAAGTGACGATTTACACCATACCAGATTATAGAAAGAAGCAGCAATGTATAAAGAATGAGTGTCAAAGGCTGGAAGCAATTCTGGAGTATATCAAAGTATAGACCTTGCAAAATGCTAGATTCCCTTCCAGAAGGCCCACCTGCCTAATGAGCTGTTTTAAAAGAATGGCTCCTGACAATATCCCATGTGTTGTTTGCTCCTAGTACATTCTTACTCATGATAATAGAAAATCAGTCTTCATAAAGACACTTGAAATTATATCACATTGTCCATATAGTTCATCCTATTTCATCTACTCACATAGGCATTGAAACATCTCACACTGAACAGGAATATGACAAGATTTCATTTGAGGGAGAGAGATCACATCCACAAAGCATTACATCATTAGATTATACATGTTCCATTTTGCAATTGCATATTGTTAATCTCTTTAGTTACCTAGTGTTAGTTTAAGTATTATTACAAGAAAACATGTACAAATAATGAATATTAAAGGGGTGTGAAGCTACCCACCATTTCAGATATGTACTTTGAAAAAGAAGGCATGTAACACCAATTTGAATGGAGAGATACTCAAAGCAATTACACTGAAATTAGGAGCAAGACAAGGTTTCACACTTTCTCCATACTTGTTCAATATAATGCTTGAAGTCTTAGATACAGCAATAAGACAAATGAAGGTGTTCAAAGAGATATAAATTTGAAAGAAGTCAAAGTATCTTTATTTGCAGGTGATTTGATACTATACATAAATAATTATAGAAATTCCTCCAAGAAACTCCTATAGCTGATAAAAAGCTTTCAGCAAATTACCAATATACAAAATAAACTCACAAATATCCGCACCCATCCTACATATGAAGAACAAATAGACTAAGAAAGATATCATGAAAACAATATCTTACACAATAGCCTTAAAAAAATCTTGTAGTAACTTTAACAAAGCAAGTGAAAGATTTCTGTTACAAAACCTTAAAGATGTTGAAGAAAGAAACTGAAGAAGATATCAGAAGATTAAAATATCTCCCATGCTCATATATTAGTAGGATTTGTGAGATTTATGTAGTAAAAATGGTCATCCTACCAAAATCAATCTATAAATTCAATGTAATCCCTATCAAAACCCCAACACAATTCTTCACAGCTCTTGAAGAGACAATGTTCAAATTTGTATGAAAACACAATATACCAGAATAGTCATATCAATCCTAAATATCAAAAGAACTCTGGCCTTATCTCCATCCCATATCTCAAATCATACTATAGAAGGATGTTTAGAAAAACAGCATGGTGTTGACACAAAATCAGCCAAGTAGAAAAATTGAATTAAACTTGTAAACTAAAAATTTCACACAACTAGGACACCTAATTTTTGATAAAGAAGTCAGAAAATACACTGGTCCAATAAAAACATATTCAACAAATGATGCTGTTCAAACTTGAAGGTTGAATATAGAATAATACAAATGGATCTATAGTTTGAACAACTCCAAATGGATCAAAGACCTCAACATAAAATCAGGTACACTGAGCATGATAGAAGAAAAAGTAGGGGAACAGCCTAGAATTCATTGGCACAGAAAGACTTTCTGAACAGAGCACTGATAATGCAGGCACTAAAATCAATAATTAATAAATGGGGCCTCATGAAACTGAAAAGCTTCTGTATAGCAGAGGATATTATCATTCATAAAAACATGGCAGGATACAAATAAGGAACTGATTTTTACCAATCTCACATCTAAGAGGGCTAATATCTGAAACATATAAAGAACCTAAAAAAAAAATACATCAAGAAAACAAACAGCCCAATTAAAAATGAGGTAAAGATCTAAACAGAAATTTTTCAAAAGAAGAAACATCAAATAGCTGAGAAACACCTAAAAGAATGTTCAACATTCTTAATTATAAGGGAAACGGAAATCTCACCTTACATCTGTCACAATGGCACAAATCAATGAAACAAGTGGCAGCTCATGCTGGTGAGGATGTGGAGTAAGGTAAACACTCATGTATTCCTTGTGGGAATGCACTCTCCTTGAACAGATAATATGGAAATCAATGAGGTAGTTCCTCAAGAGGCAGCTATACCATTCTAGGGCATATAACCAAAGGAAGAGTCTTCCTACTAAGGAGACACTGGCTCAACCATGTTCAACTGCTCTATTCATAATATCTAGAAATTGTCCATCAGTGGATGAATGGGTAAAGAAAATGTGGTATATCTGCACAATGGAATATTACTCCACTGGTATAAAAACTGAAACAATGAAATTTTCAGATAAATAGATGAAACTAGAAAAATTATGCTAAGTGAAATAACCCACACATAAGTAGACAAATATGGTAATATGAATTCACTTATATGTTGAAATTAGCTGTTAAACCAAAGATAAACAAGTTACACTCTGTAAAACCAGGCAGGTTATATATAAAAGACTAGAGGGACAATAATATGAGACAAATCTTTCTTCCAAGGAAAAAATAAGATGGATAATTATAAGTAGATTAGGGTGAGGAGACATGAATGGGAAGAGCAAATAGGGAGGAAAAAGGAAAGTAGGGGCCAAGGGAGAGAATACAGAAAAATTAAGGGCCATTTGAGGGGATGTATGGAAACCTAATATGTTAAAATTTCCTAAATTTTATACATACATTAAGGGTATCTTAATGATATCATCAAATAACAGGGGATACAAAACCCCATCTGGAAATCTCTCATCTCCAAATGGAGTTTCAGTACCAGAAACATGTTACAGCTAATGGAGGTGTTGGCCAGTGGGGTTCCATAGTATTGGAACACAGTCCAAGAATGGCATCATATGAGAATTTGGATTGTTTGTGAAAAAAAACTCAAGGAAAACAAGACAAAAATCTTGTGATCTCACCTTCTTCAAAATACAAAATTGTTCTTGGAATGTGTTTTTGTGGTCTTCTCAGGAGTAGTGGATGGAAATGAGTTTACTGAGGCTGTTATTCATGTGCTGTGATAAAAGAACATGTTTTTGCCATGTGTAGCTTGTTCTTATGATTGAACACTTTACTTATGTGATTCCTCTTAACCCCAAGAGAATAAACTCTCTGATGCTCTGAATAAAAATGGCTTTTTTATAAAACTCTAGTCCACCTAGTTTTAAAACCCCACTTTCTGAGGAGGGGTTGTAGGTTATATCCATATATGGTCCTTGGTTGGGTAAACAGTCTCATAGAAGACCCCTATGCTCAGATATATTTGGACATTGTGTAGTTCCCTGTCCCCTCTAGGATACACTAATTCTTCCTTCTTTCATATGATTCCCTACACTCTGCCGAAGGCTTGGTTATGGGTCTCAGCATCTGCTTTGATACACTGCTTGGTAGAGTCTTTCAGATGCATTCTGTGGTAGGCTACTGTCCTGTTACTTGTTTTCTCCTATTTCCAATGTCCATCCCCTTTGTCTTTCTAGATGAGGACTGATCATCTTACCCCTGGACCTCTTTCTTGTTTATCTTCTTTAGGTGTACATATTTTAGTATTTTTATCCTATCTTATAGGATATAATCTACAACCCCTGCTCAGATATAGCTCATGGTAGCTCAGTATCCAAGGGGGTTCCCTAGTAAGGGGGACAGGAATTGTTTCTGACATGAACTCATGAGCTTCTCCTCTCCCCTGAGGGAGGAGCAGCTTTGGTAGGCCACAGATAAGGACATTGCAACCATCCTGAAGATACCTGATAAGCTAGGGCCAGATGGAAGGAGAGGAGGACACCCCCTCTCAGTGGACTCAGAAGGGGGCAGGGAAGAGATGAGGGAGGGAGGGGAGGGTTGGGAGGGAAAGAGGGAGAAGGCTACAGCTGGGATACAAGTGAATGTATAAAATTATTTAAAAATAAAAAATATATTAAGAAAAAGAAAAAGCAGAAAAACGAAACAAACAAACAAAAATAAAGCCCCACTTTCCTAGGTTCACACTCCTAATTATAGCTATAAATACCATGGGAACCCCCAAACAACTCAGGTTGTTGCAAAGGCTTTGCATTGCTCTCTGCAAACTGACAGCAAGGCCCTATTACTCAAGACAATCCCTACACGACCCATTGAACATGCACATATGAGTCTAGCAGAGCCTCCCTATATCCTTCAACCCTAACTGGTTATAGGTACAAGAAGGTATTATGTATGCTACCAAAGGAGAAATATATCACCCACCCAACTACACACCCTTTGATTTACAATGGTATCCTGCAGTCAGGTGTGCCAATGCAATGGCAGAACAAAGACTGTGGGAATAGGCAACCAAAAGGTGATTTGATTTAAGGCCTACTTCATGAGATGGAATCCATACTCAATAATGCTTATGTGATATAGAACCTGAGACTAGAGAGGCCATAGAATTAGGAGAAAACCAGATCCTAGTGTTATGCTAAAGAAACAGAGCAATAAAATGACTCCTAATAACATTCTGTTATACTCGTAGATGAGTACCTTGCTCATTCATCATCAGAGAAGCTTTCTCATGTAGCTGATGGGAACAAATGCAGAGACTCATAGTCACACATTGCCAGAGAGGGAGAGACCGTGTAACACTCATCCCTAAATGGAATGTCTTCATCAAATCTCTCCCCTCAAGGATCTGGCAACCCTTCAGAAACAGAGGTAGAAAGCATGTAAGAATCAGAGGGAAGAGAGGACACTGAAGAAACAAAGCCTTTTCAACACAGCAGGGCCAGGGCCCATGAGAACTCACAGAGACTGAGGCAGCATGAACAGGGCCAGCATGGGTCTGCGGCAGATATGGTCCTAGAGCTGAAAGGAGAAGCTGATATGTAACTCCATCCCTAACACAGAAGCTATTTCCAATTGATAACCCATTTGAAAAATAAAAATTTAATTAACTCTCCAAGGGAGTCTCACTGGGGAAAAAAATTACTCTGAATGCTTGCATTAAATGGCTAACAGAAAGTGAACCCAACTGCATCTTTCTTGTCTCGTAATATCATATCAGGGCGTTTATTTTATCTTAAACTGTAAAAGGCATGCTTTGGAATGCTATGCCTTAAAGATGGAGCTGGTTTTCGCCTTCCACCTTCCCGATGGTGAGTGCTCTCTGTCACGAACAATTCCACATTTGGCTAAGGCTGAGGATCTGGCTTGCTTCCATGTATGTGGACCTATCTGCATTGCCCACGTGGCACGCCTGGGTTGGCTACCCAGAGGCTATTTAAGCTGTGGGCTGGCTTTCCCCAGGGTCCGAGGATTGTTCAAGGTTTCTGAATAAACTGCATTGAAAAAAAAAAAAAAAAAAAAAAAACAAAGATACTCCAAACATAAAAAAAAAAAAAAGGCATGCTTTGGGGAAAACACTGGCACAGGTTGTAAGAACTGTGATGTGCATGGGTTTTAAAAGTTCACACCCCATTTTAACATCTAATCTCTGAGCAGTGAACATGCTTAAGTAGGCTGAGACTTAAGGTAGGTAGAAAAGGCACAGGCCTTCCAGAGACCAGAAGAAGGACAATGTATATCTCCTTAGAATCAGGCTTGGTGTCACAGGCTCAGCCTCCTGGAAAACATCCTACCTGACAGGATTTAAAAATGAGAAGTTAACCACAGTCTGAGGATTGCAGAATGCCCAAGGGGCTGCCTGAAACTCTCACCTACAATTTCCCATGCCTTTTAAAACTTGAGCCCAACTATACTGATAATTTCCTAAGGTCAACAAAGCACATTTGAGTTTTATTAGGAAAAACAAGTGCCGTTTGAGGGTCTTAAGAGCCCCATATCTCTTTCCTTTACTTTGAATTCCAGGCTCTGAGGAAGAGCTGATTACCAAGCACTGCAGATCCATACAGTGTGGAAGAGGTGGGCCTTAATCAGCATGAAATGCCCCTGCTGTACCTGTGCACCCTGACTGGTAATTTACACTCTGGCAGGATAATTCATCAAGTTATCAATTGCTATACTCTACTCCTTGACTGAGTCTATTCCCCAAAGGATAAAAGTGTAATTTCTGCCTTTCTGTGTTCTAGAAAGTTCCAGGCTTTTAGTCTGAACTTATTAATCTTGTTTCCTTTCCTGGCCTAAACTGAAATTGATAGGCAACAGATCACACAATTTATAGTAGTTACTTTTCTAATCGCAGTGACCAAACACTTGGGAGAAACGTCAAAAACAAAAGGCCTTGGTTTGGGGCAGTTTCAAAGTTAGTGGCTACTTCCTTCTGTCTTTGAGTAGAATACTGCTGAGGTAAAAACATGTAGAAGATACTCACTCCGTGGCTGAACTGGATGTAGGGGAGGAAGCGGGACTCTGCAAAGCGCAGGGATTCAGGCCATGAGATGGTGCTGAGTCATACAGGCTGCAGCCTGCACTCTCAGTTACTCGGCCCTGGAAACACCCTCACAGCCATGACCAGAGAAGTGTGTCACCAATCCCCTAGTGGATGATGAGTCTAATCAACTTGATAACAGAGGGCAAACAGCACACAAACCTACCTAGAGTCTTTAAATAGGGTAAGTATCGACCTCAGGGTGCCAAGGACATAAGGAATAAAACATCACAGTGGTTCTATATTGGTAGGTCTGCATGTGGTGGCAGTGGGACTTGGTTTTGGTAAATGAATATACTGAGAAACAAAAGCTCTTGGAAGATCCAGTAAATGTAACCAATGCCCTTTCATGGATGCTATAGAAAGCCACAGTAAGTGAACACTGAAAGCTCTTTTCTAAGTAACCATTAAAGAGTATATAGCACTAAATTTACAAGATGAATTGTCATAATAGCTGAATGAATATTTTAGCCTCATAAATGATGAATGAGCAACAGAGTTAATTTTAATAAAAATATGTAATATGCTTTCACTCAAAACTCAGTGCTCTGGAACAAATTCGTGATTTTATATTTATCATTGCATTTAATCATTCCTCTTTAAAGAAAGTATTGTTTACACTTTCTGACATACAGACAGCTGGGAGTTTTTTAATAGATGAATACAGGTGATGGAGCAGTGATAGAGAAGATGCTGACCCTGCCAGGATCGTAAGGGGAAGCACGGACTCATAACTGAAGTCTGGGAGAACTGTTTACTCGAGGCAGCAGTGCTATGGGCTCCATAGACATAAGGAGGATGTTGGCCCGGTCGTGTATTCTGGCTTCATCCTCGGGCTTCAGGAAGAGGCTAGATAGCTTCTAGCAAGTTGTTAGCTACAGCCTGCCAGGTTTAAGAGCCCAGAAAATGTGACACTTTCTCTCAACAGTCCCTGCAGGTGCCGCCAATTCACTCCTGAAACAGTCATTTTATAGCAGGTTGAATGGAATCAATCCTCTGGAGGCAAGGCATGAATACAGATGTGGGAATATATCTTCTCAAGCATATATGGACCAAGGCTGAAAAATTGGTTTAGCTTCCCAAGAGGGTGAGTGAGGTCCAGCTTACAAAAAGTGAATGAACAATATGTGACAAAATACCACAAAACCAAAGAGATTCAGTATAGGGTGTTTTGTTTTGTTTGGTTTGGTTTGGTTTTTATGGGTCTTTTTCACTTCCTAAATTCTAGCTGTGGCTCACAGCCACACTATCCCTTATTCAGCCTTCAAGCCTTGCTGTTCAATATAGACAGGGTTCATTTAAAAACATGGAGTAATAGGGAGTATGTACCCTAGAACCCCAGGGAAGAAGGAGTGTAAATAGAAAAACATATCTGGAGAACTCTAGTTCCTCAGAGATGGATCGTTCTGGAAGATCACATCTCCTTTCCTGGCCTTGGCAAGTTCCGATTTTCTCTCTCTATTAAAACGTAGCTATAGTAACAACCTACTCTTACCTTGAAGAACAGTCTGTCTCCTGAATGACACCATCTGACATTGGACTCTGATTTCAGTCTCCTGTCCCATCCTGTTTCAAATGCTAATTCTGCATTGGGAATTGATGCCTCTGGTTCAAAATGATTTTTTTTATTCTTTTTTTTTTAAATTTTTCATCAATTACACTTTATTCATTCAGCATCCCCCCATAAGCCCCTCCCTCCTCCCCTCCCAATCCCACCCTCCCTCCTCCTTCTGCATGCATGCCACTCCCCAAGTCCACTAATAGGGGAGGTTCTCCTCTCCTTTCTGATCTTAGTCTATCAGTTCACATCAAAAGTGGCTGCAATGTCCTCTACTATGGCCTGGTAAGGCTGCTCCCCCCCAGGGGGAGGTGATCAAAGAGCAGGCCAATCAGATTATGTCAGAGGCAGTCCCTCTTCACATTACTATGTAACCCAATTGGACTCTGAACTGTCCTGGGCTACATTTGTGTAGGGGTTCTGGGTACCTTTCTGTGCAACACAGGGATGATACTAATGAGTTCTGTGAGACACACAGCCATAATCTCTGCCCATAACAAGGAAGGTGCACCATTGGTATCAATGGTATATGTATAGCCTCTGTTCACTTGGGGTTCCATCTGATCCCCAACTTGAACAAGTCAATGAGCCTTAGTTTCAGGCCTCACATTTACAGAGGAATTTTAACTCCTGCCTGGCTGAGTCATGAGTGGCATTAACAAGAATAAAGTCTTCTAAGGTAGCAATATTGAAGGCAAGATTTGGGGATCTGAACAGCTGGTACAGGAAACTGGTGTGTAACCTTGTTCTCTGAGCCCCTCTGACAGCCTGAGCCACCGGAGTGTGGCATGTGAGCATTTTTGCAAGTAAGGCCTAAGAGTGGAGCAGCTACCACATAAACTATTGGCACGCTCATTGTAGATGAGAATTTATGAGTTGAATGGCATGAGAAGGAACCTCAGCTATTCAGAGTCCCATGCTTTAGCCATGGCTCATTCTACCACAATCATAGAAAGCTTACAGCAATTTATCTACTCGTGTCGTTAGTATTCTAAGTGCCCATCAACTTGCTTTCTAGATATCTCCAAGCTCTATTTGTCAGAGTCTCCAGTTGTGACAATATTAAAATATAACCCTTTAAACCAGGCATGGTGATACAACTTGTAATTCCAGCCATCTAGACACTAAGATATGAGGATTGCAAATTAGAGAGCAGTCTGAGGTACCACCACAGGCCAGCCTGTGAGTATAGTGAGACTCTATATAAAGAAGGGACTGGGGAGATTTCTCATTTAGAAAAGTACCTGTGTCAAAGTACGAGGTTCTTAGGTCAGATTCCCAGGACCCACATAAGAAGGAGAACCCCTAACCATAATCTAGCTAAATTGGTAAGATTCAGGTTTAGTGAGAGAACCTGTTTCACAAAATAAGGGACAAAAGTAATGGAGGAGATATGCAGCACTGACCTCTCGCTTCTGTACACAAACACACAGACAAACACACATATGTATGCATATACGTATGTGTACATATATATTTTTTATATATGCATATATATATGCATACTAGCATGGACAAGAACACACACACAAACACTCCAATAATAAAATGGAAATATCAAACAAAATGTATTTCACAATCAGAAATCAAGAGTAGCTAAAGAGACATTTATGTTATAGTAAAAGATTAATTTACTAATAATGTTACATTAAACACAAAATATTTATTATACTAACAGATTGAAAATATGTAAAGCAAATCTGGAAGTTATAGAAGAAATTGGCAATCTATACTATAGTTGGAGACTTTAACACTCAGTCTTTGGAACTGTTATAAAAGTAGCAAGAAAAAGACAAGAACATTCAACAGTACAATACTCATAACTAGATTTGTTTGTCATGTACAAAACCTACAAAAGCAGAAAAACATAACTACTGATCATATGGGAATTAAAAATATTAATAAAGCCTCATCATGAAAAGTTTATAACAATCCATTTACTAAGGTAAATGTATTATGGATATTAATTATAGATAGAATTATCATAGGTTAGTAACAAATTGGTAAGGTAGTTGGGTTTTTTGTTGTTTTTTGTTTTGGTTTGGTTTTTATTTTTTGTTTTGTCTTTTTTTTTGTCTTGTTTTGTTTTGTTTTGTTTTTGTCTTAAGACAAAGTTTCACTGTACACCCTAGCTTGTCTAAGACTCCCTACACCAACCTTGAACTCACAGAAATCCACATATTATTCTATTTTTTTGAGTGCTGATATTAAAGGGGTGTACTTCCATTAAAGTAAAATGAATAAATTTGCCTTAAATTTATAATGCTTTATGCTAATAGTCATCACATTGAAACAATATAAAATAAATGAGAAGAGTGCCTGAGAATGTCTATGAAGAATTACCACAATTATCTCATATGTTAATATGAGATAACCATCCCACTGTGAGTGGTACCATATCCTAGGGAATCTGGACACAACAGAGGAAAATAACTGAATACTGAGATACATTAATCCAATGCTCTTTGCTCTCAGCTGTGGATGTAATGTAACCAGTTCTCTCAAGGCATTACCACTGTGACATGTTGCTTTTGTCAGAGTATTTTACAACAGCTACAGAAAGAAGTGAAGGCAAATGATTTCATCCAAAAGAAACGACAAACACACAGGCTCAGATGGCTTCATCAGTGAATTCTACTGAACACATCAAGAACAATTAGCAAATTTAAAATTTTCTTCCACAAATTAGAAGATAAGGAATGATTCTAAACATAAAATATCCTTTACCTTTTCTAATGTTTTGGGATAAAAATTATATAACTATGTAGATAATAAAAATATCAATATCAATAAATTTCACATATACATAAAGTACACTTCAATTTTTTTTTACATTAATTACATTTTATTTGCTTTGTATCTCTGGTGTGGCCTCCTCCCTCAGTCCCTCCCAATCCTACCCTCCCTGCTTCTTCTCCTCCCATTCCCCACTCTAAGTCCACTGATAGACTTAGAGGGGAGGTCCTCCTCCCCTTCTATCTGACCCTAGCTTATCAGGTCTCATCAAAACTAGATGAAATGTCCTCCTCTGTGATCTGGCAAGGCTGCTCCTCCCTCAGTGGCTCTTTGACCACTTAAAGTTTTTAATGCTAAAAGAATATAAGGATCATAATCTATAACATGAACTCAAATTCATATGAAAATATAATATGATTTCTCAGCTGAACTTCTAACAGTAATTTAGAAAAAAACCAATGTGTAGTTTGAAAAAGTAATAATGATTTGTCAGGAAAATTCGATAAAATTTGAAGCTTTACTCAAAAAAAAGGGCCTGGATTTTTTTCAACTGTCCACCAGGAAAAGAGGCATTTTAAGGGAATTTGCTAAAGGCAAGTTCCAAAGGGCAGATCCTCAGAATTAACAAAACAATAATGGTGGTCATGTCTTCAAAAGGTCCTCTTGATTCTATGACCTGCACACTCTTCTAGAAGCTAAGATAAGAATAATGGGCAGGAAGTTGCACATTATCAAAGTAATGCCACAGTGAAACATTACTTTTTAAAAATAATATGTACTAACTTATAAAAAAAAAAAAAACAACAAGGAATCTTCACAGTTTGCTTATCTGGTTTTTGTGTTTGTATTTATTTACTTATCTATTTATTTATTTTTATTAGTTACAATATATTCACTTTGTATCTCCCCTGTAGATCCCTCCTCCCTCCCCTCCCAATCCCTCCTCCCTCCCTCCTCCCTGCCTGTACTCCTCCACCAGTCCACTGATAAGGGAGGTCCTCCTCCCCTTTCCTCTGATCCTAGATCATTAGTTCTCATCAGGAATGATTATCTTCCTCTGTGGCCTGGTAAGGCTGCTCCTCCCTCAGGGGGAGGAGATCAAAGAGCAGGCCAAACAGTTCCTGTCAGAGACAGTCCCTGTCCCTGTTACTATGGAACCTATTTGGACACTGAACTACCATTGGCTACCTCTGTGCAGGAGTTCCAGGCCATCTCCATGAGTGGTCCTTGGCTGGAGTATCAGTCTCAGAAAAGACCCCACGTGCCCTGACTTTTGGGATCTGTTGCTCTCCTTGTGGAGCTTCTGTCCTCTCCAGATATTACTATCTCCCACTTCTTTCATAAGATTCCCTGCACTCTGCCCAAAGGTTGGCCATGAGTCTCAGTGTTTGCCTCCATACCCTGCATGGAAGACCCTTTAGAGGCCCTCTGTAGTAGGCTCCCATTCTGTTCCCTGTGTTCTCCTTCCTCCAGTGTCCATCTTCTTTGCCTTTCTGAATGGGGTTTGAGCATCATAGAGAGAGTCCTCCTTCTTGATCAGCTTCCTTAGGTGTACAGATTTTAGTATGTTTATCCTATATTATATGTCTAATATCCACTTATGAGTGTGTCTTTCTGCTTCCGTGTTACCTCACTCAGGATGATCTTTTCCAGTTCCCACCATTTACCAGCAAATGTCATGATTTCCTTGTTTTCTATTGCTGAGTAATATTCCACTATGTAGATGTACAATTTCTGTATCCATTCCTCAACTGAGGGGCATCTGGGTCCAGTTTCTGGCTATTACAAATAAGGTGTTGCAAACATGGTTGAGCAGATGTCCTTGTTGTATACTTGGGCACATTTTGGATATACGCCTAGGAGTGGTATAACTGGGTCTTGAGGAGTCACACTATTCCTAATTGTCTGAGAAAGCACAAGATTGATTTCCAAAGTGGTTTTACAAGTCTACATTCCCACCAGCAAGGTAGGAGGGTTCCCCTTTCTACACATCCTCTCCAGCTTGTGTTGCCACTTGAGTTTTTAATCTTAACTATTCTGATGAGTGTAAGGTGAAATCTCAGGGTTGTTTTGATTTGCATTTCCCTGATGACTAAAGAAGTTGAACATTTTTTGAAATGTTTCTCTGACATTTGATATTCCTCTATTGAGAATTCTCTGTTTAGCTTTGTACCCCATTTTTAATTGGATTACTTGATTTGTTGCTGTTTAACTTCTTGAGTTCTTCATATATACTGGATATTAGCCCTCTGTCAGATATAGGGTTGATGAAGATCCTTTCCCATTCTGTTGGCAGTTGTTTTGTTTTGATGACAGTTTCCTTTACTTATTTTTTACAAAGATTATACAACGGGAAAAAGATAGCACCTTCAACAAATGGTGCTGGTTTAACTGGATGTCTACATGTAGAAAAATGAAAATAGATCCATACTTATCACCCTGCACAAAACTAAAGTCCAAGTAGATCAAAGACTTCAATATAAAACCAGACACACTAAACCTGTTAGAAGAAAAAGTGGGGAAGAGCCTTGAACTCATTGGCAAAGGAGACAACTTTTTGAACAGAACACCAAAAGCACAGGCTCTAAGAGCAACAATCAAAAAAATGGGACCTCAAGAAAATGAATACTTCTGTTTTTATTTTTTATTTTTGGTAGTATTTTTCAAGTCTGTCTCTACTCAAAACCTCATCATCCTTCACCTAAGCTGCAGTACCAACCACCAAATCCTCACCCACTCAGTTTTGCCCTTTTATTTCCTCTATCCTTACTACTGTCACAGCAATCTACCTTAAACAAAACACAGCATGAACTTAAGATTTAAACCTCATCTCTGACTTTCCTGCATACTACATACAGATTGCACTTCTGATCATGATTCCTACTTACCTATCACATTAAGTTGTACTGTTGTCTGGTATTCCAAAACAGTAAGCATTTACTTGCTCACTGTTTCTGAGGGTGAGGAGTCAGGTAAGGTTTGTCTAGTCCTCTGGTTAAGGATCTTTCAATACCCAAGATGACAGCAGTTACTGGGACTAGACTACGATAGTTAACAATTTCACCTGCATCTTCAAACGACATTTTCACATTATTTAACATTCTAAGTAATCTTTTCATCTTAATATGGAGGCACCTTAATTTAAGATGGGAATGTTTTCTGGTAAATCTGGTAAATTATTTCAAAATTTATGAAGGCAAAAATCTATTTAATACATCTGACCAAACAAACTTTGTGGACTCATAGTAGTGTGCACTAGACTTATGACCACACTGATGACTGTTCAGCATTACAACAAGTTGTAATACCTAATATTTCTTTCTCTGTAAATGTAAAATTAAAAATATACTTCAAGTTAATGCACATAGCTTTAGCATCATCATAAAGATGAAAAGAAAAATCACAAGTATATCCAGCATTAAGGGACTATATACTTCAATGACTATCCAGCATCTCCTTGATTCCATGGCTCTGGCACAAAATCTATTGCCACTTACAGCTGAGCTCTCTCTTTCAAGGCAATTTATAGTTAGACATCAACGAAGAAAAAAGAAATAAATGGGTATTCAAACTTCAAGAACTATGAGATATGATTCCACAATAAAGATCAAGAACTCCAAAGAAACATGAACAGAGATAAAGTAGACCATGACATAGAGTAAAATATTAAAAGTGTATAAGAAAAAAATTAAAATTAAAAACTTTTTAAAACGTGTCAATTTACTGATACAGCCAAGCATATCAATATAATATCAGACCACTCTTAATCAGCCAGCCGTGAAAACAGGAAAGCATGGAATGGCATACCATAATTGCCAACCAAACTTACTTTATACTGAAGAGCTAAATTTGAGAGAAAAATAAGAATATATTAAAATAAACCCAACATAAAGCAATTCAACTGACCATCAGGCTAGGGCATCAAGACCATTAACATAATCCTGAACAGTGGGGAGGAAGAAAAGTCACAATCACAAACACAGAAGAAATATCAACTTCATGACAGAAATAGGTGAACAACAGACCTTGGAAAAACTCCATCATGCCTAACACAGTAAACCAGCAATCTCAATGCTAACAGGGGGAAAAATAAGAACAAACAAAAATCCAACCAAACTGAAAACATCAAAGTACAAATATTAGAAAAACAAAAGCCTCAAATGTGGTTATACGATATAAACTAATTGACAGGATTAAAGGATGGAAGTCATTGACAAGCAAACAAAAGATGAAAACAAGATAATATAGACACTCCGATATCTGGGGGGAAAAAATGGAAACCAAAATTGGTCAGAAAACAAAAGGAAGTCTAATGGCATATCTCCAGGTATTAGAGAAACACAATTGCTATAAATACAAAAGAAGTAGGAAAACGTATTAATATTATTGTAGAAAATGGAACCCAATGAAACAAAGAGTTGGTTCCTTGACAAAGAAAGACTTAACAAAAACTATCACAAAGAAATGTAGAGCATATATAGCAAATGTGCTGCTTGGTCATCTTGTGGATCCCCTAAAAGTAGGAGTAGGGGCTGTCTCCGAACCTACTACCTAATGCTGGGACGCTTTTCCATGGCTGGGCTACCTTCTCCCTCCCTGGTGTGAGAGGATGTGCTTAGTCCTTTCGTGACGTAAATTTTAGTCATAGAGTATAGATAGACATACCACAATGTAGAGATGACATGAAGATAAGTAATAAGGACGCTCTGGGGAGGACACATGAATCTTAGTCATAAGAGTAAATAAAATAGACAGAGATAATGGTGGAAGAGAGAGAATAAGAACCAACAGAGCCAATCAACCAGGGCCCAGAGTGGCCTGCAGAGTCTGAAGCACCAAGAAATAACAATGTATGGTCTGGACCTAGGTCCACTACTCATAAATCCCCATGAGCATCTTAAGCCTCGTGTGGGCCCAATAGACAGGGGAGTGCTGGATATCTCTGACAGGGAATATGTTACCTGCTTTCTGATCACTTCTCCCTGATGAGACTTTCCTACCAGGCCACAGAGAAGGAAGACTAACTCAGTCCTCATGTGAATAGGTGACCTGGTGTGTCTGGGTAGGAGGGGATTCCCTATTCTGAGGAAATAGGGGGAGGGAGAATGTAGGATGGTGGTTGGGATTGGGAGGAGAGGAGGGAGGGACCTATGACTAATATGCAAATTGACTTAATAAAAAAGAAAACCAGATGTTACATATGCTTTGTGCTATGCAATATCTAGTTTGGGATTTTTTTGTCTATTACTTTATCTTATGTGACTGGGTATTTTGTCTGCATGTTTTTCTATGCACCATTCATGTGCCTGGTACCTGAGAAGGCCAGAAGAGAGTGCTGTATCCCCTGGAATTAAAGATGGTTGTGAACAGCTATGTAGATGCTAGAAATGCAGGTCCTTTGTAATTCATTAAATTGTTAAATATATACAATTTAATATAAAGTCTTCTTCACAACTGAGTCATCTCTCCAGCTTCTAATTTTAAATATACATTTGTATATTTATATGATATATACATTATGTATAGACATGTATATATATAATAATATGGAAGAGAAGGGGTTACTGAGAAGGAGAGATGGGATCTAATGTGTAGAAGGGAACAATAGGGTGAAACAGGGAAAGAAATACAATATATTGTATGTTTTCAGTTATACATCAAAATTAGGTTTAACTATATACATGCATCTATATGAATATGCTATAAAATATACAAATGTATTTACAAACAGTACAGAGACAGCTGGGGGCAGAAAGCAGGACTTGGGTAAAGGAAAGAATGGCAGTGGTACAATTCTGATCATAATACAGTGATTTGCATGTGTAAAATTTACATTTAATTTAATTAAAAAAATAAACAAAAAGAAGAGCAAAATTCAATAGAGAGTCAAGCGTTGAGTGTGGCACAGATTATTATTCCTTTTAGAAAATATTCCACAGAGACATGCAGACATGTCCAAGACCTTTTGATTTCCATATTATTAAAGTTAAATATATTTAAATCTGTCAATATCAGTTTCTAAGATTTTTCTGAATAAAACATCTATTCAGTCTTGAAAGGAAAAAATATACAAATATATAAGAATACTTTTTTATATCACCATGTAGTAGTGAATTATAAAGGCTGAGTTAAAATATTTGCTTTCACAGCAATATAAATTTTCAATTTTACTGAAAGTAAACTGAGATGGTATTTTAAGAGACTCTAGCTGTGAAACTTTAAGTGATCTGCCATTTCAATATTTCTCAAATAGACCATGCAAGCAAAATTAAAGAAAACTATAATTAGAGACATACAGTAAATTTTCATAAAAGAGAATACAAAGAAATGAAGACAGCAGAAAGGATGTAGAAAATCTTCAATGTAGGAACAGTTGTAGAAAGGAAAGAAATATTACAAACCATACAAAGTATTTAAATTGTCAATTAAAACTTAATCCTATTAACTCAAATTGCTGAACTAAGACTACTGAAGAATGACAACATTAAGTATACCAATGTACAAGTGTTTTCCACAAAAGGTAACATGAATTCACTGGGGACAGGATGTTCTAGCAATGGATGCAAGTGGTAAGGTCCCAGCCTATAAAAACATCAATAACCCTGGTGGCAAGGGAGTATAAACAAGTGAATTATGAACATAAAATAAGTACAGTTTGTGCAAAGTGAATGAAATAAGCAATATGGAAGAGGAATCATGGAAATATTTTCTACATAAAATGTTTTATAAACACCCCATTAAGCAGCAAGGATTTATAATTTACCAAACTCAACAAATGATTTTCCATATAGAGCAAAGAAGTGAAATGTCATGGAGCTCAACATGTTCAGAACAACTGAAATCAATGCACCTGAGTGTAGAAGAAAGTTGACATGAAGACAGCGAAGACAGAAAACAGGACAGGAGCCTACCACAGAGGGCCTCTGAAAGACTCTACCCTGCAGGGTATTAAAGCAGATGCTGAGACTCATAGCCAAACTTTGGACAGAGTGCAGGGGATCTTATGAAAGAAAGGGGGTGGGGGATGGATAGAAGGACCTGGAGCGCCACAAGGAGAGCAACTGAAACAAAATATCTGGGCACAGGGGTCTTTTCTGAGACTGATACTCCAACCAAGAACCATTCATGGAGGCAACCTAGATCCCCTGCACTGATGTAGCCCATGACAGTTCAGTGTCCAAGTGGGTTCCATAGTAATGGGAACAAGGACTGTCTCTGATATGAACTGATTGACTTACTCTTTGATCACCTCCCCTTCAGGGGGGTGCAGCCTTTCCAGGCTACAGAGGAAGACAATGCAGACAGTCCTGATGAGACCTGTTAGACTAGGATCAGAAGGAAAGGGAGGAAGACCTCTCCTATCAGTGGACTGGGGTAGGGCATGGGTAGAGAAGAGGAAGGGGAGGAGGGAGGGAGCTACAGGTTGGATACAAAGTGAATAAACCATAATTAATAAATATAATAATAATTTTAAAAATCTTCCTAGGGGTGAGGGTGCAGCTAAGCAGTTAAAGTCCAATTCATCACATGTGGTCCTGAGTTCCATACCTAGCACTTCTGTATATGCCATTACATTTCACTATGCTGTACATATTGTGCATGTTGTATAGTAACCAAACTTCTCAAATATCCAAATGATATGAAAAAAATTTACAACTACAGAGTTACAACAATAAAGATGAAATTCCCAGAAATTACAAAACAACAATGAACCAAAGAAAACATAAGAAGAGTTACTAATATATGATAAACTAAAAGATTTTTGCATTGTAGAATTCTGAGAAAAACAGTATGAAGTCAGGTTAATTACTATATACATAATCATATAATATAGAAATATAGTTATGGATTATGAGTCAGCATAGCTACATTTGCACAGTTGCATATGCTTAGAGGTTGTGGAAACAGTACTATGCCCATAGCAACAAGCACACCTATTACCCATACACTGATCTCTGGATGCCTTTATATAATAGAAGAAAATTGTGTTGTCCAGAAAAAGGGATAGTGTTTCTATGTTAAAGATTACTTGTGTAATATCATTTATGAGGATTTATATTTAATCAAATGCTTGAATATGTTTAATGTAATCAATAATGATGGGGCCTGTCAAAAAAAAAATAAATGAGGGGCTGGACAAGATGGTGGCACCAGGAGAACACTGCATCTGAGGAGCAGGACATTTTCTTTACAGTGACCGAGACTGAACTCTGTGCCCTAAAACAACAGTGATCATGTTTCTCAGGTGAGAGGAAACCCCCACTGCGTTAGAATCAGTCAGGTCCACGCTAAAGTCACCCAGCCAGAACCAGGAAGAGATCCAGGGTCCTACAGGCACTAGGTCACCAGACCAGAGCAACAAGCCTATGTGTCCTGATCACCTTCCCAGGGTGATCGGTAGGCACAAAAAAACACCAGAGACTGGGAGTCCCAGTCATGAGAAAACCCCATAGGGAAGGAAGGAAACAGTATTGACTTGGGTCACCTAGTCTTTCCTTGGAAAAAGTCTCTCAGACCTTCAGGTATGAGCCACCATCACTGAACTGGGTTCCAGCCAAGAGCACAGACAGTTGCTGCGTGCCCAGCTCTTCAACACATACAGAGCTGTGTGCCCCAGGGCACCAGAGTCACTGTCAGGAGAAATCCTCAAATTGAAAGAAGGAAAGGGGACTGACTTAGGCGACCCAGTATATCCCTAGAAAAGGGCCCACAGACCTGCCCAACCTAGGGACCTGCTGTGCACCAGATAACCTGCTGTTACCAGGAGAGTGGTACCTACACGCCACAGATTACTGCTTGGGTATTGGGGCACAGAGCCCCAAACTCAGAACTACAAAAGCCCCGGAACCCCCGAGATCAACCCCCAGATAGCGCTCCAAGGGGCATCCAGTTACCCCTAACAAAACTGAACAAACCACAGGACACACAGGTTACAGCAGCATATCACTAAATTTATAGCAAGAAACCCAGAAGCAGGGCTACTGTCTTCAGGACTTCTCCCGGTGAGAGGAGAGCCCTCTCAACTAACAAGGACCACAGTTACCACTCAGGTCTCTATGCCTGAGGTGAGCAGCAGCAACTCCTGAAAAACACTGGCCATCCAGTGACTATACCCAAAAAGCTGAAAAGGCTTCCTTCAGGAAAAACCATCTTCCTGCCATGGGGATTCTCTCCACCACAGGATCCCAGGAACCACCAGAAACTACCTCCAAACACCTACGATAGCCCAATGGGTAGCAGCCAGAGTAAAAGCTCAACCAACAAAAGACAGAGCAATATGCCATCTCCAGAAACCAGTTATCCAGGGGCAAGTAGCCCTAAACACCCCAGCATAATTGAAATTCAAGAAGATAACCAAACCTCTATACTCTTTAAGAGGATAACAGAGGAAACAAATAAAATGCATAAAGAACTAGAGGAAGACAAACTCAAACAGATTATGGCCATCCATAAAGAAAGAGAGGAAGTTGCAGCCAAACAGTTTGTGGCCTTTAGAGAGGAAATGCTTAAATCACTGAAAGAAATAAAAGAAACATAAGATTGTTCAAACAAACAGCTGAAGGAATTGAAAGAAAAACGGGAAAATACAGTCAGACAGGTGAAGGAAATCAAGAAAATGGCTCAAGATCTGAAGATAGAATTGGAAAAATTAAAGAAAACACAAATGGAGGAAATTGTGGAGACAAAGAACTTAGGGAAGAAAATAGGAAATAGAGATGTTAACATAACCTATAGACGACAAGAGATGGAAGAAAAAAAATCTCAGGTGTGGAAGATACAATGGAAGAAATAGATGTATCTGTCAAAGAAAATGTTAAATCTAAAAAATTCCTGAAACAGACCATCCAAGAAATTCAAGACAACACAAAATGAAAAAACCTAAGAATAATAGGAATAGAAGAAAAAGAAGATTTCCTGCTCCATGGCGCAGAAAATATCTTCAACAAAATCATTGAAGAAAATTTCCCCTACTTAAAGGAGAGGCCAATAAAAATATAAGAGGTCTACAGAACACCCAATAAATTAGACCAGAAAAGAAAATCCTCCTGCCACATAATAATCAAAACAATAAGTATACAGAACAAAGAAAAAAATACTAAAAGCTACAAGGGAAAAAGGCTAAGTAACATATAATGACAAACCCATTACAAACACACCTGAGTGTTCAACAGAGACTATGAAAGCTAGAAGGGCCTGGACGGATATCATGCAGACCCTAAGAGAACACAGACCTCAGCCCAGGATCCTATACCCATCAAAACTCTCAGTCCTCATAGACAGAGAAAACAAGATATTCAATGACAAAAACAAATTTCAACAATACCTACACACAAATCCAGTATTACGGAAGACAATAGGAGGGAAAATACAACTTTCAAGAAAACAGAGGAAATAATTAACCCCACTACAGTAAAACAAAAGGCAATCAAGCACACAAACTTATGACCACAGCCAACATCAAAATCAAAGGATCTAACAGCCACTGGTCATTAATCTCTCTCAACATCAATGAACTCAATTCTCCAATAAAAAGACACAGACTAACAGAATGGATGTGTAAACAAAACCCATCGATCTGATGCATACAAGAAACACACCTAAGCCACAAAGATAGACATTGCCTGAGGATAAAGGGCTGGAAGACAGCTTTCCTAGCAAATGGATGCAAGAAGCAAGCAAGAGTAGCCATTCTAATATCTGATAAAATAGACTTTCAACCAAAACTAATCAAAAGTGATGAGGAAAGACACTTCATATTCATCAAGGGAAAATTCCACCAGGAAGACATCACAATCCTGAACATCTATGCCCCAAATATAAGGGCACCCACATTTATAAAAGAAACATTGATAAAACTTAAATCACACATAGATCCCCACACATTATTAGTGGGAAACTTCAACACCCCACTCTCAACAAAGGATAGGTCAACAAAACAGAAATCAAACAAAGAAACAATAACTCTGACAGAGGTCATGAATCAAATGGACCTCACAGATATTTACAGAACTTTACACCCAAACACAAAAGAATTTACCTTCTTCTCAGCACCTCATGGAAACTTCTCCAAAATTGACCATATAGTTGGTCACAAAGCAAACCTCAACAGATACAAGAAGATTGAAATAATCCCTTGTATTCTGTTTGATTACCATGGAATAAATCTGGACCTCAACAATAACATAAATAACAAAAAGCCTACACACACATGGATACTGAACAACTTACTACTAAATGAGAGCTGGGTCAGGGAAGAAATAAAGAAAGAAATTAAAGTCTTCCTAGAACTCAATGAAAATGAAGACACAACATACACAGACTTGTGGGACACAATGAAAGCAGTGCTAAGAGGAAAGTTCATAGCACTAAGTGCCTTCAAAAAGAAATTCCAGACAGCTCATTCAAGCAACTTAATGGCTCACTTAAAAACCCTAGAAAAAGAAGAAGCAGACACACCAAAAAGGAGTAGATGACTGGAAATAATCAAACTCAGGGATGAAATCAATCAATTAGAAACAAATAAAACAATTCAAAGAATCAATGAAACCAAGAGCTGGTTCTTTGAGAAAATCAACAAGATACAAAAACCCTTAGCCAAGTTAACTAAAAGGCAGAGAGACACCATCCAAATCAACAAAATCAGAAATGAAAAGGGGGACATAACAACAGACACTGAGGAAATTTAAACAATCATTAGGACTTACTTCAAAAGTCTGTATGCCACAAAATTTGAAAATCTAAATTAAATGGACAATTTTCTTGATCAATTTGACTTACCAAAGCTGAATCAGGACCAGGTAAATTAATTAAATAGTCCTATATTCCCCAAGGAAATAGAAGCATTCATTGAAAGTCTCCCATCCAAGAAAAGCCCAGGACCAGATGGTTTCAGCGCAGAATTCTATCAGACCTTCAAAGAAGAGATTTTCCACAAAATAGAAACAGAAGGAAGATTACCAAACTCATTCTATGAAGCCACAGTCACCTTGGTACCTAAACCTCACAAAGACCCAACAAAGAAAGAAAATTTCAGGCCAATATCCCTTATGAACATTGATGCAAAAATATTCAACAAAATACTTGCAAACCGAATACAAGAACACATCAAAGATATCATCCACTCTGACCAAGTAAACTTCATTCCAGGTATGCAGGGGTGGTTCCATATACAGAAATCCATCAATGTGATCCACCATATTAACAAATTGAAAGAAAAAAAAAAAACACATGATAATCTCCCTAGATGCTGAAAAAGCATTTGACAAAATCCAACATCCATTCATGTTTAAAGTCTTAGAGAGATCAGGGATACAAGGCACATATCTAAACATAGTAAAGGTGATATACAGCAAGGCTATAGCCAACATCAAACTAAATGGAGAGAAACTTAAAGCATTCTGACTGAAATCAGGGATAAGACAAGGCTGCCCACTCTCTCCATATCTCTTCAACATAGTTCTGGAAGTCCTTGCTAGAGCAATAAGACAGTTGAAGGAGGTCAAGGGAATACAAATTGAAAAGGAAGAAGTCAAATTATCACTATTTGCAGATGATATGATAGTATACCTGAGTGACCCCAAAAACTCCACCAGGGAACTCCTACAGGCGATAAACACCTTCAGCAAAGTGACCGGATACATTATTAACTCTAAAATATCAGTAGCCCTCCTGTATACAAAAGACAAAAGGGCTGAGAAAGAAATTAGGGGAACAACACCCTTCACAATAGCCACAAATGACATAAAGTCCTTGGTGTACCCCTAACCAAACAAATCAAAGTCTTGTATGAAAAAAATTTCCAGTCTCTGAAGAAAGAATTAGGAGAAGATATCAGAAGATGGAAAGATCTCCCATGCTGATGGAAAGACCTCGAAAGAAAAATTCTCAACTTCATATGGAATAACACGAAACCCAGAATTGCTAAAACAATCCTCTACAATAAAAGATCTTCAGGAGGTATCTCCATCCCTGATCTTAAGCTGTACTATAGAGCAACAGTTTTAAAAACTGTATGGTACTAGCATAGAAAAAGAAAGGTGGATCAATGGAACTGAGTAGAAGACCCAGAAATAAACCCACACACTTAAGGACACCTGATTTTTGACAAAGACGCCAAAACCATACAATGGAAAAAAGATAGCATCTTCAACAAATGGTGCTGGTCTAACTGGAAGTCTACATGTAGAAAAATACGAATAGATCCATACTTTATCACCCCACATTAAACTAAAGTCCAAGTGGATCAAAGACCTCAACATAAAACCAGACACATTAAATTAGTTAGAAGAAAAATTGGGGAAAACCCTAGAACTCATTGGTACAGGAGACATCTTCCTGAACAGAACTCCAACATCACAGGCTCTAAGAGCAACAATCAATAAATGGGACCTCAAGAAACTGAAAAGCTTCTGTAAAGCAAAGGACACCATCATCAAAACAAAACAACTGCCTACAGATTGGGTAAGAATCTTCACCAACCCTTTATCTGACAGAGGACTCATATCCAGTATATATAAAGAACTATGAAGCTGAAAACCAGCAAACCAAGTAATCCACTTAAAAAATGGGGAACAGAGCTAAACAGAGAACTCTCTGTAGAGGAATATCGAATGGCAGAGAAACACTTAAAGAAATGCTCAACATCATTAGCCATTAGGGAAATGCAAATGAAAACAACCCTGAGATTTCACCTTACACCCATCAGAATGGCCAAGACCAAAAACTCAAGTGACAACACATGCTGGAGAGGTTGTGGAGAAAGGGGAACCCTTCTCCACTGCTGGTGGTAATGTAAATTAGTACAACCACTCTGCAAATCAATCTGGCACTTTCTCAGACAACTACGAATAGTGCTTCCTCAAGATCCAGTCATACCACTCCTAGACATATATCCAAAAGAGGCTCAAGTACACAAAAAGGACATTTGCTCAACCATGTTTTTAGCAGCTTTATGTGTAATAGCCAGAAGCTGGAAACAGCCCAGATGCCCCTCAACTGAAGAATGGATGCAGAAACTGTGGTACATCTATACAATGGAGTATTACTCAGCAATGAAAAATAAGGAAATCATGAAATTTGCAGGTAAATGGTGGGACCTGGAAAGGATCATCCTGAGTGAGTTGTCTCAGAAGCAGAAAGACACACACGGTATATACTCACTCATATAAACATAAAACATAGGATAAACCCACTAAAATCTGTACATCTAAACAAACTAATCAAAAGAGAGGACCCTAACTAAAATTTCTCAATCCCCATCCTGAAAGGCAAAGAGGATGGACATCACAAGAAGAAGAAAACAAGAAACAACCTAGGAACCTGCTACAGAGGGCCTCTGAAAGCCTCTGCCCTGCAGAGTATCAAAGCAGATGCTGAGCCTAATGGCCAATTGTCGGGCAGAGTGAATGGAATTTTAGGTAAGAAGTGGGAAATAGTAAGATCTGGAGAGGACAGGAACCCCACAAGGAGAGCAACAGAACCAGAAAATTTGAACACAGGGGTCTTCTCAGAGCCTCATACTCCAACCATGTACCAGGCATGAAGATAAACCTAGAACCCCTGCACAGATGTAGCCAATGGCAGTTTAGTGCTCAAGTGGGTTTGATAGTAATGGGAAGAGGGATGGCCTCTGACATGAACTGATTGGCCTGCTCTTTGATCACCTCCCCCTGAGGGGGGAGAAGCCTTACCAGGCCACAGAAAAAGACAATGCAGCCATTCCTGATGAGACCTGATAGACTAAGATCAGAAGGAAGGAGAGGAGACCCTCCCTTATCAGTGGACTTGGGGAGGAGCATGCGTGAAGAAGGGGGAGGGAGAGTGGGACTGAGAGGGGAAGAGGGAGGGGCTTATGGGAGGATAGAAAGTGAATAAAGTGTAATCAATAAAATTAAATTAGAAAAAAAAATAAATGAACCTGCCTGGAGGAATTATTTGTGGCCAAAGATGAAGCATTTTGAGCAAAAATAAACAAAGCATTACAATTTAACCCATGATAAAATATATATATATATATATATATCCATTAGAGCACTAGTGGAATAATTTGATGTTTGTTGTAATTCCAAAACTTTCTTTTTTTTTTAGAATTGTGCAATTTTTTTTTCAATGCAGTTTATTCAGGAACATTGAACAATCCTTGGACCCCGGGGAAAGCCAGCCCACAGCTTAAATAGCCTCTGGGTAGCCAACCCAGGCGTGCCACGGGGGCAATGCAGATAGGTCCACATACATGGAAGCAAGCCAGATCCTCGGCCTTAGCCAAATGTGGAGTTGTTCGTGACAGAGAGCACTCACCATCGGGAAGGTGGAAGGCAGAAACCAGCTCCATCTTTAAGGCATAGCATTCCGCAGCTCTCTACAGTTCCCCCTTTTTGTTTTAGACGCATCAGGCAAGAGTAGAGGTCTGATCTCTGATATTAGAAATATATTGGGACTTTGTACAGATGTTCATTTAGGTGTCATCCACCCAAAGAGCATCAGACCCGTCTGATACCTTTTTCTCAGAGGCGGGACCTGGGGCATCAACCCGCATGCAATCAGACATGCTCTTCTCTGGGTCCAAAGCGGCTGACCCTGAGTGCAGTGCTTAGCCTCGCATCCTGAGCGTATCATTTTAGCTTTTTATGGTATCCAACCATGCTTGGGGAGAATGTCCTGCTTCAATGGCTGTAAAGGCCTGAATGATCATGGCTGCATCACACTGTTGTGAGACTCTAAAACTTTCAATAGCTCAAGAAAGAGAGTACAATGAAAACTAGAGATCAAATCCCCAGGGATGACTGCTGGCCCAATGATTGGTAGCATTCCACAAGTTATCTCTTCTACAGTATTTAATCCAGTCAAAAGGAAATGCCAGACCTACCCAAATTAAGAGACAGTTTGTAAAATTACTTCACTAACCTTCTTCAAAGATGACAAGATCTTGAAAAATAAGGGAAGACAAAGAAACTTCAAAACACTGAAAGAAACTGTAGAAAAAGAATTGAAAACAGAGCAGGTCACTAGATGTGCGCCTGGAACATAAAAAAGGAAATCAATGGGAATGTCTTGGAAAATGTAAAGGATCTGTAATCTGACTAATAACATTGTAGCAATGTTAACTTCTATTTTTCACAATTGTGCTCTGCTCATATAAAATGTTAAGATGAGTAGAAACACGCATGTGTGTGGTGGTGATGGAAGAGAATAAAGCCTAGTCTCTATCTTTGCCTTTCTCGCATATAACATTAGCTGAAAATAAAATATTTATTTTAATGCAATTAATTTAACCACAATTCACATGCCTGTGATGCCAGCATTCAGGGACTGAGACAGGAGGATCTCAATGTTTGACACAACATGAAAGATATATATATATAAATGTTGCCTAAATTAAAGTGAAAGGAACCAAACTGAAATAATCGGGCTTTGGAGAAAGGCAGAGGACACTTTCCTGCACTAAGAACATAAATGTTCAACATTGTCAGACATAAAGGAATTACACATTAAAACTATATTGAGATTTCGTCTCACCCCACTCAGAATGGATATCATTAAGATAATAACAAAATTGCTAGACAGATTGTGAGGGGAAAGGATACTGCAGTCTGGATTCAATGACCACTCTGAAAATCAGAACAGAGACTCTGGGGAAAAAAACACATTACTATTATAAAGCCTTACCATATCACTATGTGTTTCACTCCTGTTTGGTTATACAAGCAAAGAACTCTATAGTCAAATAACCACAGAGATGACTGAACAAGCATTTTTATTACAGCAATATACCAATAGCCAAATATGAAAACAGTTTCTGTGTCCTTCAACAAATGAATAGATAAAGAAAATATAATAGTTATCCACAGTGGATTTTAATTCAGACATAAAGAGAAATGAAAATTGGTAGAATTTGTGACAACCATAAATGAAATTAGATTCAAAATGTCAAAAGCACATACTTCTCTTATATGGATTCTATACAATATATAGATTCCCACATATACTATAAAGGTGCTCCTCCTACCCTTTACACTGGAATTTCTCCCTCACAATATCCTGTTCCTTTCATACCAATATATATTGATTTTTTCATTAGATAAACAGATAGATAAATAGATAGATAGATAGATAGATAGATAGATAGATAGATAGATAGATAGATAGACAGAAAGCAATCCTGATGGAAGGAAAGATGAAAGATGAACAGGGGAACAAAGGGGCACAGGGAAGTTGATATGATCAAATTGACATACTTAAATAAAAATGCCATCATGAAATTCATTACCATGTACATAGAATAAACATCAAAAGATTTGTAAAAGAATGCCATTAAGCATACTTTTTTGAGGATGCCAAATTCATACGATGAGACAACTGTCAGCATGAAAGTCAATATAAATGCATTACTGCATTATATCACAGCATTGACAAATTAGGTCACTGCATTATATCACAGCATTGACAAATTAGGTCACTGCATTAGCAATAGAGATCTGAGCCATTCTATACCTTCTTCCCACTTGAATAGATTGATGTTTTCTAGAAGATCTGATCATAGAAAGCAAAAGCAGATAAAGAGATACATGAGGGTACATTTAATAGTCAAGTATTTACTGTTACCATCTAAATCTTTATTCAGTAGTTTTTAGTAGCTGAGTGAAAAAAAATTATGTCTTTGCCTTAGAAAAATGTTATTTTCTTTTTAAAGTGTCTTTTTATTATTGACCAAGTCTTATTATATATTATACTAGATGTTATTGATAATGACAATGAGTAAAAACACTTTCTGTGCATGGAAATTTTTCAAAGCACATATGGAAAAATAGCTAAACAAAAATCTGTTGCAGACTAATTATTTGGGAAAAACAGACAATAATAGCTATAATGATCAGTAAGAACAATATATTATATTTAAACTTCTTGTGCTCAAGTACATACTCCGTTCAGTTTCTATTTTGCATATTATAAAAAATAACAATGTAAAGCATGTCAATTTGCAAAGTCAACACACTTTTTCCTTTGGCATTGTATTTTAATCAAAATATGAAATATCAGTACAGATTATTTTCTGAGAGTTCCATGAAAGAGTTAAAACAAAGTGTAGAAATCCTGATTGTCTCTTTTCTGCATTTGGGAATATCACTCCTCAATTCTCTGGTGTTAATAAGAAAATTTCAGTCCAGCAATGAATGGAAGTCAATGGCTATTCTTTAGAGTCTCGGCATCATTAGCTTGAACACACACATTTCTCTCCTTAGTACAGGGCCAGAATTCTAATTCCATCACTGAAATGGAACTTTCTTTCTCCAAATGACAGAGAAGATATATCACAAGAAAGCACTAAAGCTGTTCTCTGCTCTTGCTGCTGTTTAATGACAATGAGGATGAATACAGCATTGCAAATATGGTATAAATATTAGATGGGAAATGGTGATATTACCATTATTCAAACTGTCCTTCATTATTTTCAGCTCAGTAATTTTTTATAACTCATGCCTGAAATAGCTTTATGCAATCCACAATATATACTAATTGAAACAGTGTCAGCAGTTAGCTTTCTATAAACTAGTTTAACTTCCAAAGGGTTTGATTTTGGCTCCCACAGCCCTTTGGTATTGGTACTTTCTTCCCTTTGCACCTTTAACTGTGAGTGCCCGCAGGGTGGTTGATGGAATCTATTCTTATTTGGAGAAATTAGAAGGCAAGCCTACCAAGAAGACTGTGTTTGTTTGCTGGGTATTTATTTATTTATTATTGCTAGTATTTTGTGAGTCATTACACTAATCTGCAGGTGAGTTGAAGACTGTACTTGTAATTATTTTCTTTTACCCACTAGTAGCAGGCACTTTCATCCTCCATATCCTTAATAGGATCAGGCCAGATTTCTGAAATAGTTGTGCTGTTAGAGCATCTGCCAGATTGGCCTGCTTTTCATGTCACACTGAGATCACTTGCGGTGCTGGAACCGCAGGAACCTTTATCTGGACTGTTTACCCACAAGCAGCAAGCATTGGAGATTGCTTAGTCAGGGAAGACCTGAACTCAGCGGGCCAGGAGACCAGGTGCTGACAGTCAGGGCCACAATAAACCTGGATAAACAACCGAATTTACGTCACTTTTCCTTCCTTCTCAGCTTCCACTCTGCTTTACACTGCCCTCAGCCAATGGCTCTTATTACTACCCTACAAGGTATTTCAGAAAAAGGGCCCACTGAATGCTGTATCTTAAACAAACAAACAAACAAACAAACAAAACCCAGCAAGCAACACCAAAACACATCTCTATTTCCTGTCCCTCCCCAACACAAAATTCCAGTTACATATTTTTAATAACTTTAGAGACCTAGTGTTCAGCAGGAGAATTATATTCCATAATACTGTATTGCATGTTATAATTAGGTAAGGATTTTAGGGGCTTTTAGAACACTTACCAAAAACCAGCCAACAAAAAAACAAAACATAACTGTGTGTTAATTCACTAGAAAGTCATAATTATTTTACCGTGTTTTTGTACATCAAAACATTATTCTGGCCTGAAGAGATGTCTCAATTGTTAAACCTCACAAGCATTATGTCCTCAGTTTCATCCCTGAAACCCAATAAAAAAGGGGAGAGGGGAGCTGGACATGGGGACACATGGGGAAACAGGACTATATTTCCATCCATTCTACCCTAATTGGTGAAATGTAGGACACTGAGTGACCCTGTCTCAAAAAGAGGTGAGTATAATTTCTGAGATTAACAATCAAAGTTGTTTTTTGCTCTCTGCACAAAAGTACACATGCTTATACAAGTGTGCATGCACACACACACACACACACACACACACACACACACACACGGACGGGTACACACATACTCAGGAAAAATAACAATTAAATTGCACACCCAAAATACAAATATATATAATTGTCAGTTATCAGTTATCCTGTGGGCAATTCTCCTAAACAGCCCCACCATGAATCTTCATTGTAAAGTAAAGACTGCATTCTTTTGTGATCCCTTTGGTTCACTGGAGTCAATTCTTCAGTCCCCCAAATGTGTGTTACTATCGCTCCTCTATTTCTGACATGAAGTCAATGGCAAGGTCTTCGACCAACCCCCTCCTCCCGAGTGAGGAGGAGCCTTTCTAGGCCACAGAAGAGGACATTGCAGCCAATCCAGAAGAGACCTGATAAGCTAGGGTCAGATGGAAGGGGAGGAGGTCCTCCCCTATCAGTGGACTTAGAAAGGGGCAGGGAGGAGATGAGGAAGGGAGGGTCAGATTGGGAGGGAATGAGGGAGGGTGCTACGGCTGGGATACAAAGTAGATTACCTGTGATTAATATAAAAAATAAAATTAAATAAAAACAAACAAACAAGTAGCTTATAAGTCTCAGCATCTGCCCTGATTCCCTGCATGGTAGAGCCTTTCAGAGGCCCTCTGAGGTAGGCTCCTCTCCTGTTCTCTGTTTTCTCCCACTTCTGATGTCCAAGGGGAAATAGTAAGACCTGGAGAGGACAGTAGCTCCACAAGGAGAACAACAGAACCAAAAAATTTGGGCACAGGGGTCTTTTTCTGAGTCTGATATTCCAACCAAGACCATTCATGGATATAATCTAGAACCCTGCACAGATGTAGCCCATGGCAGCTCAATATCCAAGTGGGTTCCCTAGTAATGGGGACAGACAGGGACTGTCTCTGACAGGAACTCAGTGGCTGGCTCTTTGATCACCTCTCCCTGAGGGGGGAGCAGCTTTACCAGGCCACAGAGGAAGACAATGCAGCCAGTCCTGATGAGACCTGATAGTCTAGGATCAGAGAGAAGGGGAGGAGGACCTCCCCTATCAGTGGACTAGGAGAGGGGTACTGGTGGGGAAAAGGGAGGAAGGGGAGGATTGGGAGGGGAGGAGGGAGGGAGGTACAACGTGGATACAAAGTGAATAAACTATAATTAATAAAAATTAAAAAATAAAAAAACAAGTAGCTTTATCTTTACATGAAGGTAGGCTGATGTGTGGCTTTCATACAACATGTACAGTATAGTTACTTGATTGTAACAAGGCATTCCTCTGCCTCACACAGAATAGGAGTGTGGCTTAGTTGTTACTCAGACACAGAACACTAAATGTTTGAGTCCCCTCACAGCCTGCAATGTGGTCAAGCACACTGGGATGGATGAGTATGGACTTTGTCTCAGGACATTCACATTGCTACCTGTGGACTCCATCTCTGGAGAGATTAGGGAGGGGTGGACCAACATTAATAATCCTGGAAGCTGAAATTGGGGTTACAGTAAATTGAAGATGGTTAATGAAAACAGTACTTTTGAAGTACTTTGAAATTGTCTGACTATAAAACACAGAGAGAAGAGTGGGCAACTGACAGTTCATGGTGCCTAGAGAGTGTTTATTGTGTCTCTGATGGAAAAACATTGGTACGTATGATACACAGAGCCCTGATAATACACATTTATTTCACCACTGGGCAAAGGCAAACTAGAGATTTTGTCATGAGGTAGCATCTAGAAGTGAAGAAAAATACATTAAAAATAAATGATCAAGTAATCTCATAATCATGATCTATTCATATAGAAGTAAACACATGTGGTATTCAATTTTAATTTTTACTTCTTTTAAAATAGAAAAACATGAATGATTTTGACAAACAATACCGTAGTTTGAAAGCACTCAGATTTAAGCATGAAATTAAATGAATGTATGCTATGCTAGAAAACTTACTTTTAAAAAATCTGGTCAGCATTAAAGCCAAATTAAATAATTTACAAGTAATGTACAAGTCTTTCCAGAGGAATAACCCTTTTCCGGAAAATCTACAACCTGAAAAGCAAGATGAAGAGGTTTAAATTTAACTTTTCTTTTAATTCTGGACAACTTCATCTCTAATAATTTCAGTTAGCTGTATCATGCTTTAATGCTAAGTAAATTGAGTGAATACTAAAATACAAAGAGAAAGTTAAAAGCACAAATTGACTACTTAATATACTTATCCATATTATTTTCTTTACAGTAAAAGAAAAAGTATAAGAATAAAAGTTAGTACTGGAGTGTCATGGCTTCTATGACTATGTCAAAGTTGGAATGACAGAGTCGAACAAAGAAAGGATTGTGTATATAGCATGGAATTTAGCTTGATGGATAAAGGTCTATTAGCTTTATAGAAATAGCTGTGTAGGTGGATTCAGGAGAACTGAACTATGTCCACATAAAAAGCAGTGGTGAATGGTGCCTATCCAAACGTCAGTGCCTGCAGAACCCAGCTCAGCAAGCCAGGGAATCTGCAGGGGAGTGCTGAGATCAATGTCATTATCCAGAAGGCATTACTGAAATAGATTTTAAATCCTTTGATGTAATTGCTTGCTGAGCTTGCCATTACAGCAGCTCCATCCTTCTGACTGATTGAGGGCCTTTAATAGCTCAAGCTTTACTGAGACTGCCAACATACTCATGTTGGAATCCTAAAACGAGACAGATGTTTGATGTTTAATTTAACTAATATGGCACATCATGAGTCAACAAAACACATTTTGTGTTAATGCCCAAAAAACAGGTGAGGGACATCAAAACATGCAGAGTTAATCTCACTGTCTCAGCAGACAAGCCTCTGCTCTTAGGAATATTAACACGAGTTCTGATTTGAAAACCCTGCAGCATTTTTCCTGCCCTTGAGAAAAGCAGTCTTATTCCAGTGAAGCATTTAGGACAGAACCCAATGAATAAATTAGCAGGGCATAAAATCCTCAAGTGAAATATAAGAAGCATTGGACAGACATGTGTGGTATGCCTGAGTGTGTGTCTGAGTCTGTATGTGTGTGTGTGTGTGCGTGTGTGCGTGTGTGTGTGTGTGTGTGTGATATTATATGTTCCACTATTTCTTGACAAATTCATAGACATTGGATCTCTCTCTCTCTCTCATTTTCTGCACACAAGTACCACAGAAAAAAATGGAGATCCTGCAATGTGCACCTAGTTTTCCTGTCTTTATAAAGACCAATTTACCCAAATCCAACAAAAGGCATTCACCACATTTACATTATAATTGTGACTCACATTTAAAAACACTATATTTTACTTCATCTGGAGGAAGATATTTTCTTCTCTGAAAGAAAGAGTGGTTGTACACTTCTTTTCATCTTGAGATTATACTGTAATTGCAATATTTCTCCCTTCCATTTTCTTGTTCCAAGCCCTCCCCTATACTTCTCATTGTTTCTTTAAAATCTGATTTTATTGTTATTGCGTGTGTGTATGTGTGTGTGTGTGTGTGTGTGTGTGTGTGTGTGTGTGTGTTTAGTCTGTATAATTTTACTTGTATGCAGGTTTTTAGGGCTGACCACTTCATTTTAAAAAATATCGTGTCTCAGATTACTGTCCCTTCCAAATATTATTTCCCTAATTTTAAGGGAAAGGGTAAGGGATATTTTTTGTTCCAGTCTTGAGGAAAAAGTGAAGTGTTTCTTCCTTTGTGTTGGTAGTTTGTCTGTTAGATTGCTTGATTCACAGACAGCTTCCCATGCTGCGATCAAATGCAGGGCCTTGCTCCTAGGAGGCACGTATACAAAAACTGAGCTAAGTCTCTAGCCTTGAAATTATTCTCAATGCGATTGTGGACTTACATAAGACTACACCATGCCCTTTGTTTTTTTATCTAAGATTTACAGCAGGTCATGGTAACCATGACAGTACGCTGGTGGTAGAAGCAGGCAGCACAGAATTAGAAGAGAGCTCAGAAATTGCGCCAGTGACATCAACCAACATGAGGTGAACATTTAGCTTCCACGTCCTCAGATGCACCCTGACCAAGACTAGATTTTTCACCTCCATAACACCTTACAGTAAAGAGGGAGGAGTTGTTGCTTCATTGAATAAACAATACCTAAAGAATGTTCAGGACTTAAACTTAACTAAATGCAATTGTTAAGTAATTAAACCCACAACACTGGACATAGAACAATTAGGACTAACCTAGTTATTCAATTCCCAGCTTCCAACCGTTAAACTGTCTAGCATGGCCAAAGACTTGTCTCCCTGAGCTTTGAGGGGTGGTCCTAGGTTCAAGTGAATGAATCTGCCTGGGTACCCTAAAGGCTTAAGACATTGTTAGCATGAGTTGGTCAGGAGCTAGTTTATCTTTGAATGTTTAAAGTTTAGACGACCTAGGAGGACATGTTGATTAATCAGTAACTGGAATTGGTCTGCCTGTCATGTTTCTAACATTTTCAACACTTGCATTCCATTACAAGTGCCATTATGCAGCAGTAACAAGGCATTCTCCTGTCGTGTCTAAGAGACACGCTGGAAACTTTAAATGCCTCAGAAATTAGTGATGGACATAGGATGGACCATGAAAATAATTTGAACAGGAAATGGGTAGACAAATGAGAGCATTCCTTAGTGCGAGTCTTGTCTGTTATTTTGATGGTTTTGAAATAATGTTAAATAATTTTACTTATGAACTTAAGTTTTCACCTCATTTATTAGAAGTCCTGATTATATCTCTTTCCATCACTTAAAAAAATCGATGTTTCAACATTGTAATTAAAAATGTCCTTAATCAAATCCACTTATATTTAAGGCTGTATTTAAGGCACTTCATTAGGCACGCTTTGCTTTTCGACATCACTGGCATTAACAGTTCTGTCAAACTTTCAGCAAGCTCCACAGGACCACACTCCCTCTGCTCTGTCCTCCCTCATTCCAGCCTCTGCCAACAGTCTCTGAGCACTCTCAACTTCCGGGTCTACCCTTTCTCTCAAAACATTACACACTGCTCTAGTTTTGATACAGCTGCACTCTAAGCTTGCTAATTACTACTGGGACTAACTTTTTTACATAAATCAATTCAAGATTTTGTGCTCTAAGTATACTGCTTACCATCGCCCATGGATAATTGGTTAACTGCAGCTGTTTGAATTGCTTTAACCTGGAATTTATTAAGAAGGTTCAATAAAATGTCAGCTGAAAGCTAACAGGGCTGACAGAGCTTGATGTTTAAGAATGTCAATCTTCATGCCTTGAGGTCAGTGCTAATCACACACATTGGGATTCCTCTCCCTAAAAAACACATTTAACTACCATCGTGATGGCTGACATCTGGAAAGAGTGGGGTGAGAGGTAATTATGATTAGATAAGGTCATGAAAGCAAGACTTGGTTACTGATTATGATTAAGACCTGATTATGTTCTTATCTTTAGATAAGCCTTTCTTCACCTGTTCTCTGTCTCTCTGTCTGTCTCTGGATATCTCTTTATGTCTCTCTTTCCCTCTCTGTCCTCATACTCCTCTTTTCTCTGCCTCTTTCTTTTTCTTCTTGCAACATAAAGGCACAATAAGAAAGTAGTCTTTACAAGCCACAAAGATAGCCTTGAGCAAAACCTAACCACTCTGGCAACTTGTTGTCAGATTTCTAGACTTTAGAACTGTGAAGAAACAGCTGAGTGGCCCTTTCCCACTCTAAGCATAAGGCCAAGAGCACTGATTCCCACAGAGAAAAACTAGAACATGAGGAAGCCACACAGACTGTGGTCTTCTCCCTGCTACAGCAGGAAATGAACTGCACCTTCCAAAGCTTCACTCCAAAACCTCCTGTAGGCATGTACAACAAACAAACTTCCTGGGATTTCCAACAGCTTCTATTGGACTATGGCGTCCAGTCAACTTTTTTAGGGCATTGGAAGATTTTGTCCATCCGGGTATGGATCTCAGTTCCTCCAAGTGTGTCAGAGAGGTAGTTATCCTGACTAATCTAAGCATCAACATCCTTTTTTATTGACTATTTAATAGTAGGAATTGCTACTTTCAGAAAAGGACAGTCATTAGGAGCTCTGCAACCCCTAGAAAGGCCCTTCTCAACCTGTGGGTCAAAATTCCTTTGGGGATTAAATGACTCTTTCACAGCTTTGCCTAAGGCCACTGAAAAAAAAAGATATTTACATTACGATTCATAACAGTAGCAAAATTTTAAAGTTATAAAGTAGCAACAAAATATATTTATGGTTGAAGATCACCACAATCTGAGGAACTATATTAAAGGGTAGCAACATTTGGAAGGTTAAGAATGACTGCCCTAGAAAATCACCCCATCCAGCAGCATTTGGTACCTGGCTATGTCTTTTACCATCTTAGTAAGTTTCTGTTTCTCCTCACTTAGTAGTTAGCAACTAAGTCAAACCTTGCTCTGAAGAATTTGGGTGTTACTTGACTCTTTAAACTATATTAGAATCATCTTCTACTGTTCACTGTCTTTTCCTTTCTATATAGTACTCCATAATCTTCAGTCATTTTTTTTCTTATTAGCTTCCTGTTCAATAAAAGTCACCACAGTTAGTCTGCTTTAGTACACATCAGTATGACTGGGATCCACAGTGATTGCAATGCTAGGCTGAGGGTAAACAGCTTGAGTTGGGCTAGAAGAAGCAGCGGAGTAAATGGGAAGGAAAATCCAGAGCAGACCTTGGTTCCTTTTACTTTATAACTGGACTTACTGTTTCTGCCATCTGACCAAGCAGTCCAATCCTTTTCAATGTATTTTTAATTTTTTTTCTTATATGAGAAACTGTGTGCACTATTTAAGGGACTTCTAGTCACTTTCATGTTCACTGCCATTTAAAACCCTGGCTTACCAAGGGTAATTAATAGTAACTGCTTTCATGAGCATGATTTAAGCACTTCACATCATTTTTCAGATCTTTCTATTTTCATTTTAATTTACTTATAATGACTCCTTATATTTACATTGGTTTTCCTTTGTCTGTATGGAAAAGAAAATTAGTACTCCAGACAATAGGATAATTTACCCTTCAAAAATTCCTAACTGAAAATATCAGAAGTCTGTTATCAAACAAACTCCTAACTGCTGGAATTTTACTTTCATTCTTGGTTCATCAGTCAGTTATTGACATAACAACTGAGTGGTCCTATAAAAACAAAAGAGAGATCTTACCACTAATATGATCCCTCCAAATTGCTGTCTATGTCTACGAATGTAAGAATCTAAGTCATGATCCAGTGCCCTAAGGGCTCAACTGTGATTGCCACCACCTCTGTTACACTAGCTTTCTCATTTGTCTGTACCACTGTTCTTCAAACTCACTCTGCCCTTGCTACATTGAGCTCTACACTTAATTCACAGCCTTTCTCCTGACTGAGATGCTTTCCTTTTCTCTCACTGAGAATGAGCACTCTCCTTTAGCATTGTCTAATGTCTAGCATACACTGGTGAACACAATGCTCTCAGTCACTGAGTTTGTATTTTAATGGAATGGTAAACAAAATAGCATGAGAGAAAGACAGATAGATGACAGATATTACAGAGATATATGCATAGGAAGTTATACAAATACATAGAAAGACTAAGGAAAAAGTAAAATAGAAATGGAGAACAGCAGAAAGGAGATTTGGAGAGAAAAGGATGTTGGAATACGCTGAACAACTTGTTCAAGAGAAAATAGGAAAATTCAGTGAAGGCTTTCTGGACTATGTTCTCTTGTTGGTGGTTTAATATGTGGTTTTTTGTTTTGTTTTGTAACCTAGTGATTTTGTCCTCAAAGTCACTATACATAAACCAGCCTGGCCTGGACTCCTGCTTCTACTGCTTTTGCCTCCTAAGGGCCAGATTACTGGAATGGGTTCCTGGTTGGAATCACTGGAATTACTCCTGCTTGGATTATAGACTTTCATAAAGTAACAATATCACCGTACCAACACTACTAATAATTATGCTTCCTTTTCTTTTATCAAGTTGAATTATTAAAAGTATATTTATATTACTTTATTCTGTGATTCTAGCTACAATAATACAACTTTTGTTTACTATTGCACAGTCTAAGCCTCAATCAATTATAAGAAATACTCACCAAGTATTGAATCAATGAATGATAACATCAAGAAAATATTATGGTAACTTTGTAGCATAAATGACAACCATGCACTGAAACCAACAGGGTTGAGATTAGTGAGTGATTAAAAAATATGTAGAAAAAAATGACAATTTTTGACATTATAGAACATAGGCTTACAAAGAGAAAAGCCAAAACAATTTTTCAAAAAAAAAAATAACTGTCACCACTGTGCATAAGTGATCCTTTTTTTTTCTTATGAGCTTTAGAGTTCTTTTTCCTCGGAATATTGCATGTGTATCTGTGGTAACATGACTGCAACAACATAAAAGAACTAGATTGATTTCAATATAAGATTGCCTCATACTCATTTGCACAAGGCATAAATTTTTTTGCACCCATGTTGTTAAAGGCATGTGGTTTTTAATGTCTCTCACACAGTCCTGGAAAACTGGGTCACAGCAGTGGTGGCTTGGCATAGTCAACAAGATAGACAGTGAACTTATACTTTAATTGTAATCAATCTCTGTGCCAAAATAGGACATGACATTTTTACACATGTTAGCAAGAATCTAAAAATCGCAGATTTTATAATTGGTTAATTAAAAATGTTATATTTATGAAGAGTTTTATTTAAAATCTGAAGTAAAGGGGCTCATCACTAGCCCTGTAGCAGACTGCTTGCAGGTAATGCTCCCTACATCACTCCATTCACTGGAGAATCTCCTGTGGACCCATCTGTCCCTTTTCCTGTGAACCCTTATCAGCCCTCCTTGCTAGTACATCATCCATTCTTTGTGTGAGCCCCAATAAGAAACACCACTTTCTACCTGGAATCCTAAGTGGCCACATCAGGGAGGGCCTCAAATAGATGATTCACACTAATCTTCACATCCTCTGTTAAAACATCTCCATTCTTACCTTCAGCTCTGAAACAGCATTCTTAACATGAATCTCTTCCCACATCAATTCCAATCACTGGAACTCCAACTCTTGTTTCAGACCCAGGATACCTCAAGCCATTCTGTCCCTATCTCTCCAGATTACTAGCTGCCTTATTGCAACCTATTTTCAGGATGCTGTATTCTCAACACACCTCTACTCCATGATTGTCAGTGCAGACAAATATCCCCTTAGCTCTTTCCTGAAACCCTTCTCAGCCTTCTTTCTTAGACCACCTCTACGACTTTTTTCCAGCCAGTGACCTGCAAAACCCTTTCTGCCAAGCAGTTCACAGCTACCACAGTTTCCTAAGATTTAAAGAGGACAACAGAAACCAAGGAACAAAACACTCATCCAACAAAGACAAGCAAGACCAGATGCCAAAACCTAGCATCACATCAAATATTCCACCTCCAGATTCCTAGACACCGGCTCAAATTTTGAACATTAATAGGCAAGATAATATGTCTCCACCAGAAGAAAAAGACCACAAATAGTAAATATAAAAATGTTAAAGGACCTTAAAGAGGATACAAATGAAGTCTGAAATAACACAAATAATGAAAACAATTTAAGACATGAAGGTGAAATCAGAATCACTAAAGCAACACAAACTGAGAAAAAAATGAAAAAAATTTAGAAAGTAAGAAACCTCAGATGTAAGCCTCATAAAGAGTGTATCAACTATTAAAAAGAGTATCTCAAGTGTTGATGAATAGAGAAAGGAAAAGAAAACAAGATTTAAAGTACCAAAAATAATCATAACACTAAGTATACAGGGCAAATAGGGAATATTAAATGCTGCAAGAGGGGAAAAACAAGCAACATGTAAAGGCAGATCAATTAAAGTAACACTCAACTTCTCAGGGTAGACACAAGGGCACAACAGTTCATAAAAGACACACAACTGCAGTTTAAATGACTTATCAACCCTCATATGGTGACAGTGGGTGACTGCTGTATTCCACCCCTGTCAATAGACTGGTCATTCAGACAAAAACTCAACAGAAATACTGGAGTTACATAATATGGTAAGTCAAATGGACCTAGGAGATATTTACAGAACATTTCACACAAACAAACAAAAAAATCTTCTTAGCAGCTCATTCAGCTTACTCTAAAATTGGCCACACACTTGACCACAAAGCAAGTATAAACAGTTATCAGAAAACTGAAATAGCACCCTGCATTCTATCTGACTAACAAAGATTAAAACCAAGTACCAACAACTGCAGAAACAGCACAAAGGATACAAACTCATGGAAACTGAACAACTAACTACTGAGTGAAAAATGAGTCAAGACAGAAGTTAGGAAAGACGCTGAAATTTTTCTAGAATTGACTGAAAATGAAAACCCAAAATAACCAACCTATGGGACATGATAAAGGCAAGATCATAGCACCAAGTACCTACATTAAATAATAAAATAAAATAAAAAAGCTAAAATCTCTAGAACAGGAAGAAAAAAATGACACACAAAATGCCAAAAACCTGAGACTAGACATCCCAAAGACCTAGGGCAAAACTAAAATATTATTTTTCTACAAAAAAAAAAAAAACACCCATAGCAATATGATTGCTCCTAATAAGACTATTCTACATAGATCAGTGTTTCACTCAGCCATCATCAGAGAAGCTTTGTCTTGCAATAGATAGAAACAAATGTAGATACTCACAAATGAGCACTGTGCAGAGAGTGAGAGACTTTGAAACACTCAGTCATAAGGGAGATGTCTTCATTAAATCCCTCTCCACATGATTCAAGGAACTTGAAGGAGGAGGCAGAAAGAGTCTAAGTTCCAAAGAAATGGATGATACTAAGGGAACAGTGACTTTCAGACACAGCAGGACTGATTCACATATGAGCTCAGAGACTGAAGAAGCATCAAAAGTCCAAATCAGATGAGGCCCCAGTGCTGAGATAGGGAAGAAGACATGAGTTCCCATGCCTAACCAGGAAGGTATCTCCAGTTAACAACTACTTGCAATGCAAATATTATATACAAACTACATTTCAGAGCAAGCCTCACACCCAGAGCAGACAACCAGCTCAAGACAAACTCAATTAGTCCTTTCGCAGATATTTTTGCCTCTTAGCACTTTGTTTCAACAGTTGTTACCTTACTAGTTCTTTTCCTTGTATACTATAGTTTCATATTTTTTATTTTCATGTATTTTGTTTCTCTATATTTTTTTTTTGTGATTTTCTTTTTTTTTTTCTTTTGCCCACTTGTTTTCTAAAGAGAGAGAGAAGGCATGAAATCGAAGGGAAGGGAGAAAAGATCTGGGAGGAGAAGGAAAAGGGGAAACTATGATCAGAACATATGAAAGAATTTATTTTCAATAAATAAAAAATATTAAGTAAAGTATCTCCTTCAGAATGATCGTAGTTACTCTAATAATTAGTTTAAAATTAATTTCCTAATGGAATACTACTCAGCAATCAAAAAGGAGGAAATCATTAAATTTGCAGGCAAATGGTGGGATCTAGAAAAGATCATTCTGAGTGAAATATCCCAGAAGGAGAAAGACAAACACAGTATATACTCACTTATATAGACCTATAAGATATGATAAACATAATGAAATCTATACACCTAAAAAAGATAATCAGGAGAGCGGACATGCAGTAAGATGATCAATCCTCATTTAGAAAGACAGATGGGATGTGCATTGAACGTATGATAGGAGTCTACTGAGCGCATCTGACTCTAACTAGCAGTGTTTTCAAAGCAGATACAAAGACTCATGACCAAACCTTCGGCAGAGTACAGGGAATCATATGAAAGAAGGGGAGTTAGTATGATGGGGAAAGGATAGGAGCTCCACAAGGACCAAATATATCTGGGCACAGGGTCTTTTCTGAGACTGACATTCATCCAAGGACCATGTATGGATATAACCTAGAACCTCTGCTCAGATGTAGCCTGTGGTAGCTCAGTAACCAATTGGTTTCCCATAGTGAGGGGAACAAGGACTATTTCTAACAGGAACTCAATGACTGGCTCTTTGACCTCCCTACCCCCCAAGGGAGGAGCAGTCCTGTTAGGCCACAAAGGAGGGCTTTGCAGCCAGTCCTGAAGACACCTGATAAAACAGGATCAGATGAATGGGGAGGAGGTCCCCCCTATCAGTGGACTTGGAAAGGGGCACGGTGGAGATGAGGGAGGGAGGGTGGGATTGGGAGGGAATGAGGGATCGGGACACGGCCGGGATACAGAGTTAATAAAATGTAACTGATAAAAAAAAAATTAAAAAAAGTAAAATAAAATGTAATTTCCTGAGCCAGGCATTGTGGTGCATGCCTGTAACCCCAGTACTCTGAGAGGCAGAGGCAGGTGAATCTCTGTGAGTTTGAGGCCAGCCTGGTCTACAACGTTAGTCCAGAACAGCCAAGGCTACACAAAGAAACCCTGTCTCAGAAAACAAAAAACAAAAGGCAAAAAAAAAAAAGAAAATCTTTTTCTACATGAAAAATAATTCAGAAATTCATTAACATACCCAAATGACTTTTATGTACTATGGTTGATCTGGGAAATATTTATTCAGCATGTACATTAATAAAGATAAAAAATAAAATAAAAATGACTCAGATTGGTTCAGGATTCCTTACAAATGCAAATTTCATATTTTTCACTTTAGCTCCATTATTTGTTCTCAAACTTGTTATTCTATGACCCTGATCAGTGACTCCCTAGTCTCAGAATGGTGAAATCAGGAACCACATTCCCCAGACTGCCCTTCTCCACATAACTCCAGGTTATCATTAATGAAGGTAAGACAGAAGACTTATTAAACATAGAAAAGAAGCCCTCATTATTCTGTGATCAATGCAGATATGTAAATGAGAAGACATAGTATGTGACATGGCGTTCAGTGTGGCAACATATAAAGGTCTTTCTATACTGTACTGTCTCCAACCTCTTCTACAGCAATATGTCTATTTTCTGTATTAAGAAACATATATAGGCTTTCTGTACTGAAACCTGTATGGGCTTCTTTTTCCTTAGGCATTGGACTTAGGACAGGAGCCTACCGCAGAGGGCCTCTGAAAGACTCTACCTAGTAAGGTATCAAAGCAGATACTAAGACTCATAACCAAACCTTCGGCAGAGTGCAGGGAATCATATGAAAGAAGGGGAGTTAGTATGACATGGAAAGAATAGGAGCTCCACAAAGTCCAAATATATCTGAGCACAGGGGTCTTTTCTGAGACTGACACTCCACCAAGGACCATGTATGGATATATCCTAGAACCTCTGCTTGGATGTAGCCTGTGGTAGCTCAGTAACCAATTGGCTTCCCATAGTAAGGGGAACAGGGACTATTCCTGAAGGGAACTCAAGGGCAGGGTCTTTGACCTCCCCACTCCCCAAGGGAGGAGTAGTCCTACTAGGCCACAGAGGAGGACTTTGCAGCCAGTCCTGAAGATACCTGATAAAACAAGGTCAGATGAAAGGGGAGGAGGTCCTCCCCAAGCAGTGGACTTGGAAAGGGGCAGGGAGAAGCTGAGGGAGGGAGGGTGGGATTGGGAGGGAATGAGGGAACAGGATACAGCTGGGATACAGAGTTAATAAAATGTAACTAATAATAAAATATAGAATTAAATTTTAAAAAAGGCATATTCTTATTAATCAGCACATAATTCCAAGGAAAAAAATATGTTCTAGAACTAAATTTGGCCAGTATAAAACTATTATCAAACCAATGACAAATTATATACTGAGTATATTTTAACAATGCACATTTTTACAAAAACATTATTAATTATTGAGACCCACTGATAAAAAAATGAACTTAATTTTACTAATATTCTGGCCCAGAGAAAACGGAACCACTGCTGAACTTACCATGTGACTTAGATACATGTGATGGGTGCTTTTAGGTAAAATGGAACAACTAATGTAGAAAACTCCTTATTACAGGAATGAAACTCAGTAGGCTTGGTTTCTACTGTCTCTATATTTTCTTTGGACAGCAGCACAGGAAGTGGGCTCAGCACAGTGCATTCATTGAGTTTTGGACACAAACATTGTATACAGAAATGGCGTTTCAAACTATGGGTAAAAATGTAGTACCTGGCCAAGCCAGGGGGCAAAGGATACACAAGCTCATAAAGTCCTCCTCTTATGTTTTTCACATGCGGGGCTCTGCAAGTCCTCTTTCTACCTGTGCCCCACCCCCAGTCCACTGATAGGGGAGGTGCTCATCACCTTCCATCTGATACTAGTCTATCAGGTCTCATCAAGAGGAAATAGAGTGAGGTAGGGATGGGGAGGGAAAAGGATGGTAGATGGAGGGAGTTAGACAGAAGAGAAACAGTAGTTGAAATGTATTGTATGAGAGAATAATGTGGTTTTTAAAAAGGTCACAAAAAATTCTGCAGTGAATCCCAAACTTTTATTTAAGACTCCCTAAAACAACACACCTTAAAATTTACTTACATTTTCTACACTTGTAATTCTGGGACAAAAATCAAAATTTATAGGCAACATATAAATAAGAAAAAATCAAAACTGACAAGATAAAAACAATGAATGATAGTTATATTCTTTCCAAGAACACAGAAACAGGTGAAAACAGCAACAATCGGAGGTCAGTTAGTTGAGGATCCCGAAAGGAGATTGTACACAGTGTCCACATAATTGAACATGGCTAAATATTGGAGTGTGACCCACAATCGCAGTGATAGACAATCGGTAGAAACAGATAGTATGGATCTGACAATTAGACAAGGCTCTAAAGGATTTTGCATCAGGATATCCAAGGATTTAAGAAAGATTGTGGATGTAGTCATTGAATAGAAAAGGACTCTAGGAAAACAAAGGCAATCATTCAAAAGAAATAAAACAAGAACTAAAATTGTACTGTTTCCTGGTTGTAGCAAAGAGCTCAGTCACGAAGTTAAGTATGGACTGAAGTTAAAGAAAGACTGGTAAAGCTGATAAACTAGGATCAGAGGGAAGGGGAGGAAGACCTCCCGTTTTAGCAGACTTGGAGAAGGACACTGGTGGGGAAGAGGGAGGGTGGAATTGGGAGGGGAGGACAGAGGGAAGTACAGGGGAAATACAAAGTGAATAAACTGTAATTAATAAAAATAAAAATAATTAAATAAAAAAGCTGATGGTGAGTGACTAGGGCTCACTCCCACTGAATGTCAGAAATAAAGAAGAAAAGGGTAGAGAGCAGAGACAAGTCAGAAAAATCAAGGAAACAAATATAGGTTTACTTAGACTCCCAAAATTACAAGAGAAAACTGCCATGGTTCTGAAAAAAATATTTGATGGAAAGTGGATAAGATTATTTCCAAATTTAATAAAACTTTTTATGCTTCAGATTCAGAAACTTGTCAAAACCCAAGCTAAATCAGTAAAAATGGCTTTTCAAAAACAAATACTTTTTAAATTTTTAGAAATGATATTTAGACAACATTGACATCCAATTCTCTAGTCCATGAATGCAGCATTTCTTGCTATTTACTTAGGTTCTATTTCCTGCCAGTAATATTTTAGAGTTTTCAGTTCAGAGGACTTTCACAAGTTTTGTGCTATTCATTGCCTAATATTTTCAGTTCTTTAATTTATGCTTATTCATCTTCAATTCTTACCATTAATATTAGCGTCTCATTTATTTTCAATTACATACCAAAATACAAATGATCGTCCTGAGTGAGGTAACCCAGAAGCAGAGAGACATGCATGGTGCATACTCATGGATATATACTAGAGGAAAAACATACACTGTAGACATATATATACCATAGGATAAGCCATATACTATAGGATAAACATACTAAAATCTATAGTCCTAAAGAGGATAAACATCAAGGAAGACCCTGGGGAAGGTTCTTTATTTTATTTATTTATTTATATTTTTATTAATTACACTTTATTCACTTTGTATCCCCCCGTAAACTCCTCCCTCCACCCCTCCCAGTCCTAACCTTCCTCTTCCTTCTCCACACATGCCCCTCCCCAAGTCCACTGATAGGAGAGGTCTTCCTCTCCTTCCTTCTGATCCCTGTTTATCAGGTCTCATTAGGAATGGCTGTATTGTCTTCCTCTTGGCCTGGTAAGGCTGCTCCCCCCTCAAAGGGAGGTTATCAAAGAGCAGGCCAATCAGTTCATGTCAGAGACAGTCCCTGTTCCCATTACTATGGAACCCACTTGGACACTGAACTATCATGGGCTACGTCTGTGCAGGGGTTCAAGAAGATTGAAATAATCCCTTCTATCTTATCTGATCACCATGGACTAAAGCTGGACCTCATCAACAGAAATAGCAAAAAGCCTAGGGAAGCTTCTTACTCCTCATTCAGAAAGGCAAACAGGATAGACATCAGAAGTGGGAAAAGACAGGGAACAGGACAAGAGCCTACCACAGAGAGCCTCTGAAAGCCTAGTCATCAGGGTATTGAAGCAGATGCTGAGACTCATAGCCAAACTTTGGGTAGAGTGCAGAGAATCTTATGGAAGAAAGAGGAGATAAAAAGACCTGGAGGAGACAGGAGCTGCACAAGACCAACAGAGCCCAAAATTCTGCACCCAGAGCCTGCAGAGACTAATGCTCCAGTCAAGGACCATGCATGGAGAGGACCTAGAACCCCTGCTCAGATGTAGCCTATGGGAAGCTTAGTCTCCATGGTGGTCCATGGTAAGGGGAGCAGGGGGAATCTCTGGCATGAACTCAATTGCCTGCTCTTTGATCACCTCTTTACTCTGCGCCTCTTCTCCCACCTTGTTCCCTCTCTTCAGCCTTCTCCTCTGACTATTCTATGTCCCCTTCCAAGTGAGATTTATGCATTCCCTCTTAGATCTTCCTTGTAATTTATCTTCCTTGGGTTTGTGTATAGTGTTGTGTTTATCCAGTATTATATGGCTAAAATCCCCTTATAACTAAGTAAATACTACATGTGTCTTTCCAGGTCTGGGTTACCTTATTCAGAATGATCTTTTCTAATTCCATCCATTTGCCTGCAAATTTCATGATTTCCTTTTTTTAATAGCGGATTATTGCATTTTGTGAATATGTCACAGTTTCTTTATCCTTTCTTTGGTTGAGGCACATATAGATTGTTTCCAAATTCTAGTTATTAAGATGCTATGAACATATTTGAACAAGTGCCCTGGTTGTATGGAAGAGCGTCTTTTGAGTATTTACCCAAGAATGGTATAGCTCCATCTTGAGATAAAGCTATTCCTAATTTTCTGAGAAAGGGCCAGATTGATATCCAAAGTGACTGTACCAGTTTACACTCCCACCAACAATAGAAGTGTGTTCCCCTTTCTCCATATCCTCACCAGCATGTGTTATAGCTTGAGATTTTGATCTGAGCCATTCTAAGAGGTGTGAGATGAAATCTCAGAGTCATTTTGATTTGCATTTTCCAGATGACTAAGGAAGCTGAACATTTCACTTTTTCTTTTTTTTTTTTTTTGTTGTTTCTTTGCAAACAAAAAAAATTGCACAATCTTTAGAAGGATGTCATCATTCGTAGGGTGGGATATTCTATTATTATTATTTACAATTTAGTTACTTTGTATCCCAGTTGTCAACCCTTCCCTCATTGCCTACCGGTTCCACCCTCTCTCCCTCTTCCTCCCCAATCCCTTTCCCCTAGTCCAATGATAGGACTCCTCCCTTACTGTCTGACCCTAGCCTATTAGGTCCAATCAGGACTGCCTGGATCCTCTTCCTCTGTGGCCTGGCTAGGTCACCCCAATAGAGAGAAGTTATCAAAAAGCAGGCAACCTAGTTCATGTGAGAGACTGTCTCTTCTTCCCTTACTAGGAAACCCACATGGAGACTGAGCTGTCTGGGGCCACAATTGAGCATGACTGAGGTCTAGGTCCTCTTTATGCACGGTCTTCAGATGATGCATCAGTCTCTACCAGCCCCCATGGGCCCAGCTTTTTTTTTTTCTCTTTGTTGGTCTCTTTGTGGGACTCCCGTTTCTTCTGGGTCCATCTACAGCCCCTTCTTCCATAATACCCCATGAGAGCACTTCTGTAAGTGCTTCTCAGCCATTCAAGGGTCCTCTGTTGAAAATTCTCTGTTTATTTCCATTCACTTACCTGCAAATTCCATTATTCCTTGTATTTAATTGCTGAGTAGTGTTCCACTGTGTAAATGTACCGCAATTTTTGTATCCATTATTCAGTTGAGGGACATCTAGGTTGTTTCCAGATTCTAGCTATAATGAATAAAGCTGCTATGAACATGGTTGAGCAAATGCCCTTGTTGTATAGTTGAGCATCTTTTGGATATATGTGCAGGAATGGTTTAGCTGGCTCTTGAGGTAGCACCATTCCTAATTTTCTGAAAAAGCACCAGATTGATTTCCACAGTGGTTTTACAAGTTTGCATTCACACCAGCAATGGAGGAATATCCCTCTTTCTCTACATCAGCATATGTTGTCACAAAAAAATAATTTTTAAAAGTTATTTTTTTTTATTTTTAGTTTACATCTGTATGTGGGTATGTGCATATGAGTACAGAGGCCCTGGGAGACTAGGGCCTTCACATGGCCCTGGAGCGAGGTTCACACATATACTTTTAGAATTTAATATTATTATTGCTGTATAGCAACTTTTGTAAATAATGTATAAGAAATACTGGATAATGGGATTTGTTTCAGTAATGCCTAATAAAAAGCACCATGATTGAATATTCAGCTAAAATTGTTTTTATGAATGCCAAGATCCATTTTATTCCCAAAGAGTCTTAAAAGATTTTTTGTGAATTAACTTCTGAAACATTCAATATCAATGCAAATTGAAATTTTTAGCAATTCAAAAACAGTAATAATATGGAGCTAGTATTACATATCATGAGTATTCAAACAAAGTTTCTTTTCATCAGAAGAGACTAATTTGCCTATTTATTACAACATAGAGACATCAAATGAATTTTGCCTCTATGTAATACGTCTCCCAATAACATAAATAATTCTGAATAAGTATCTATCGTCTTTCTTTTCTTTAAAAATAATTTAACATGTTTGGCAATAAAACATTTAATTATACTAACTTTTTTGAAGCTGACCTTTCCAAGTATACAATAATCACAGACAAGACAAGAAAACCAGAGGCTTTCAGAGATAGTTTTTTTATAACAGAGTAAACAAATAAAAAGATCATGAATATGTAGGTACAAGTTTCGTGAAATGGCAGTAAATAAAGGCATCAATAAAGTTTTAAATCTGTACTGAGACTCAAATAGGTGTGACTAACGTAGACAACTGGAGACATCTGAAGTCTAGGTGACTCTGAAGGCAGACTTTGAGGTGCTACCAATTCTAGAGAATGGTCTGGTAGTTTTTAATCTTAAAAATTAGTTGTCCAGGCAACCCATAGCCATCTGAAGCAACCAGTTGTTCCCACCATAAGAGAAGACAGCAGGCCTACTTTCAAAAGACCCCAAGGTGAGTTTCTGCTAGGCAAGAGTATCCTCTCTTCAAAGCTTGGATGAAATATAAATTGACTTAAACAGGGAAAATTACTCCCCCCTTAACCTCTATTCCAAAAATAGTACAACATCATTGGTAGAAAATAGAATGTTTGCAGGCTAGGAAAACCAACTAGCCTCAAGAAAAGATAGATCCATGGACACTAACATTTTGAGCAAGTATCTCACACTGGCTGAACATCTACTCCTCTTACTGCAATAAAGTCTATGAGAAGAGTGTCGAAATAACATATTAGAGCCTTAGGAATGGATAAGGATAAAAGTGATTGACACAGATTTGAAAACACTCTATTATTACAGGACAAGACTGAAATAATGCAACCTAAGAACCCAGGGGAGACAGAAGCAACCCAGGGAATTAAGAAAGTAACACGTGGATAAAGCTAGACAAAACAAGCTGTGCTGTAGTTAAGACAAAAGCCTTTGACTTGGTATTTTGTTTCTGTTTTAAAACAAAACTGGTTTGTCAAAAACCCTTGTATCACAGCACTGAATGAAAATATGGTAAGGTTACAGAAATTATCACTGTTATTTTTTAAGAAAAATATATAACTTATAGATAAAAGTTAGGGGGAAAATGACAGATTTTGTCAAGGACATTTTAACAGTAAGTTCGATATTGTATTCTATAAAAAGAGAGTGCAAGTGTGTGCAAGCATGAATATGTGTGCAGGAATGCATACATGTGTGTGTTCATGGGTGCATGTAGTTCTAATGCCACAAGCAACTACATAACATGCTACAGATAGAGCCAGTAGGGAAAGGATTTCTGCTATTAGCTGTTTACAGTAGCTAATTTGTGGAATCAGACTAGGTGCCTGACAACAGATGACAAAAGAAATTGTGAAATATAGAAAATGTGGAAAGAGAAAAGTCAGTCTTCTTATTTGCAGAGAAACTTATAGAATTAGGGCATGCCTTGTTAATTGAAATAAATCCGACAACAAAAAACAAGTATGGTTATATCTCCTTCGTATGGAGAACTTTCCAACCCTACAAGTAGAATAGTCATACCTAGGAAATAAAGACTGTGTGCAGAGCCAGGTAATCATAAAGAAGGGAAAGTTGGCTATCACAAGGCCATGAATATGCATATATGGACATATCACAACAAACAACATTGATATATATGTGTGTGTGTGATCAACTACAATTAGTAAAACTTTTATTGATAAAAATTACTAAAAAAATGAATATGTGGCTATCAAACCAAACTGAAGGTTGAACAATGATATTTTCCAGACCTCCAGATTTCAAAAGTAAGCATCGTCTGCACCCTAACAAAATCTGTGAGTAAATAAAAACAAATAAAAAGATACAAGTCATCTCTTCTTTTTTCCTAAGAGCTGATTTTTTTTTATTAATTGATTTGTTTTGTATTCATTTTACATCCAGTTGTAACCCATGCGTCTTCCCCTCCCAGTCTCTCCTTCCACCCTCCTCCTTCCTCCTCTCCCTTTCCCATCCACCCCAGCTCATCAAGTTGCAACAAGACTGAGCGTGTCCTCTTCCCCTTTGGCTTAGCAAAGTCATCCTCCCAGAGGGAAGTGATCAAAGAGCTAACAAGTGAGTCCATGTCCAATGCAGTCCCCACTTCCCTTACTAGAAGACACACATGAACTCTAAGCTTCCCATCTGCTACATCTTTGTAAGAGCTAGTTCCTGTTCATGCATGGTCCTTGGTTGTTGCTTTCATCTCAGCAAGCCCCTCTGGGCCCTGATTAGTTGGCACTGTTGTTCTTCTTATGGAGCTCCTGATACCTCCAAGTCCTTTTTTTTTCCCTCCCAATTTTCTACAAGACTCCCTACTCATTGCCCAATGTTTGACTCTGATTCTCAGTACCTATTTTGAGGTGTTGCTGGGTAGAGTCTCTAAGAGGACAATCCTGACAGGCTCCTATCTGCAAGCTAAGCAGAGTCTCATTCATAGTGTCAGGGGTTGGCACTCTCTGATAGGGTGGGTCTTTGGTTGGGCTAGGCATTGGTTGGGTATTCCCTCAATCTGTACTCTCTCTGCTCTGTCTTTATCCCTGAACATCTTGTAGGCAGGTAAATTTGGGGTCGAGGATTTTGTGGGTGGGTTAATTTTCACCTCCCTCTACTAGGAGACTAGTCTAGTTAGAAGGTGTCCTCTTCAATCTTTGCAGCCTCTGCTACTAACTAGGAGTCTCTCCTTGAATTCTCCTCATATCCTCCCAGAAGCCTACCCTGACTCCAGTCTCAAGCTTGCCACAGAGATAATCTCACCCTCAGTGTTTTTTTTTGTTTGTTTGTTTGTTTTGTTTTTTTTTTGTTTTGTTTTTTGTTTTCTCTACAGGCCCTCAATCCTCTCTCTCTCTTTACAGTTCTGATCTCTACTGTCTTAATTCTCTTACACCTCCCTCCTCCTACCTTGCTCTCTCTCCATAACCATTACCTCTGTGTAGTCTGTCTCTCCTTCCAAGTGAGATTTATGCATACTCACTTAGATCCTCCTTGTTATTTATCTTCTTTGGACCTGTGCCTTGTAGTATGCTTATCCTGTATTATATGGCTGAAATTCCATTATAAGTGAGTACATACCACACATGTCTTTCTGAGTTTGGGTCACCTCACTCAGGATGATCTTTTCAAGTTCCATCCATATGCTGCAAATTTCATTTCTTTATCTTTAGTAGCTGAGTAGCATTGTGTAAATGTCCCACAGTGGTTTTTGTTGTTGTTGTTGTTTGTCTGTTTGCTTTGTTTGTTTTTCCATTCTTTGGTTGAGGGGCATCTAGATTGTTTGCAGATTGCTGCAGATTGTTGCAGATTGTTCGCTGTTGTAAATAAAGCTGCTATGAACATAGTTGAGCTAGTGTCCTTTGAGTATATGCCCAGGAGTGGTATAGCTGGGTCTTGAGGTAAAGCTATTCCCAATTTTCTAAGAAAGTGCCAGGTTGATTTCCAAAATGATTGTACAAGTTTACACTCTCACCAGCAATGGAAAAGTGTTTCTTTCTCCACATACTCTCCAATATGTGCTGTAGCTTGAGATTTTGATCTTAGTCATTTTTGGTGGGAGTGAGATAGAATCTCAGAGTCATTTGAATTTGAATTTCGCTGAAAAGTTAGGAAGTTGAATTTTTCATTTTTTCTTTAATTTTTTGCTTATTTTCAACATTAAAAACTGCACAATCTTTAATGGGAAGTCGTCATTCATAGGGTGGGATATTATTATTATTATTATTATTATTATTATTATGTGCTTTAGGTGTCAGAATGACTTTGGCTTTGTAGAATGAGTTTGGCAATGTTCCTTTAATTTCTATTTTTATGGAATAGTTTGAGGAGTATTGGTATTAACTCTTCTGAATGTCTGGTAGAATTCTGCACTAAAAACCATGTGGTCCTGGGTTTTTTTTAATTAGAAGAATTTTAATGGCTGCTACTATTTCCTTGGGGTTTATAGGACTATTTAAACTGTTTACCTGATCTTGATTTAGCTTTAATAGGTGAAATCTATCCAGAAAATTGTCCACTTTCTTTGTATTTTCCAATTCCGTGTAATACCATCTTTTGATTTTTTTTTTAATTTCCTTATTGTCTGTTCTTATGTCACCTTTTCTTTTCTGATTTGTTAATTTGGATACCTCCCCCACCCCTCTGTCTTTTAGTTAGTTTGGCTAAGGGTTTGTCTATCTTGTTGATTTTCTTAAAGAACCAGGTCTTGGTTTCATTGATCCTTTCTATAGTTCTCTTTGTTTCCAATTTATTGATTTCAGCCCAGAGTTTGTTCCTAAGTTTGATTTTTTTTTTTTTGGTATGTATGCTTCCTTCCATTTTAGAACTTTCAGGTGTGTTCCTAATTTACTAATATGGAATCTCTCCAATTTCTTTATAAAGACACTTAATGCTATGGAACTCTCCTCTTAGCACTGTTTTTTATTGTGTCCCATAAGTTTGGGTATGTTGTCTTCATTTTCACTGAATACTAAACAGTAGTTAATTTCTTTATTTCTTTGCTGACCCTGTTGTCTTGAGCAGGGAGTTAGTTGTTCAGTTTCCATGACTTTGTAGGCTTTCTGTTATTTCTGTTGTTTTTGAGATCCAGCTTCAACCATGGTGGTCTGATAAGAAGCAGGGGATTGTTTCAGTCTTCTTAGATCTGTTGAGGTTTGCTTTGTGACCAAGTATATGATCAATTTTTGAAAAGGTTCCATGAGATACTGAGAAGAAGGTATATCTCTTGCATTTGGGTGACAGGGTCATTAGATATCTGTTATGTCCATTTGATTCATGATGCCTTTTAGTTTCTTTATTTCTCCATTTATTTTCTGTCTTGATAAGAGCCATCTATTGGCTAGGAATAAGGCAAGCATGTTAACAGTAGTAACAGAAGAAAGGAAGTCTCCAGCTACAGCTCAGGTGCATGCAAGAAATAAAATGAAATTCCCATCATTTTTTTTTTATTTTTAAGGCATTAATGAAGAAATTTTGAGATTACAATCGTATAATTTTCTTCTTCCCTTCCCTCCCTCTAAATTCTCCCATGTTCCTCCTCCTCTCTTATTCTCTTTCAAATTCATGACCTCTTTTTTTCTAATTTGAACAATTTATAAAGACAAACAAGAAAAGCTACACACATGAATAAAGCAAAAAAGTTGTGATTCTGCTACTATAATTTACAGTTACAATAGGTACAGCCTTAACTGGGAGATAAGTACCTCATTCCTCAGCATGTTCACGGTATCCTATTTCATCCCAATATGATAAAATTCCTCTTGGAGATAGAGGCAAATGAAGTATGTAGGTGAAAAAGATTGTGGTAAAAATCTGCCCTCTCACAACATCTGAGCCAGGGTTTTAGGTCTTCTCCAAGCATGGTCCTTGGCTGGGGTATCATTGTCTTTAAGGACCACAGAGCTCAGAATTTGTTTGTTTGTTTTGTTTTTGTTTATTTATTTTTTTAAGACTCTGTTGGTCTCCTTTTGGAGATCCTGTCCTCTCCAGGTCTTTCTATCTCTCCCTTCTTTCATAAGATTTCCTGCACTCTGCCCAAAGGTTGGCTATGAGTCTCATCCTCTACTTCAATACTTCCATTAGTAGAGTCTTTCAGAGGCCCTCTGAAGTAGGCTCCTGTCTTGTTCCCTGTCTTCTGCTTCTCATGTCTATAGCATTTGTGTTTCTGAATGAGGATTGAGCATATTCCCTCCCAAAACAAACAAACAAACAAACAATCTGCCCTCTCATTTTTACAGAAGAAAAAATAGGTGGAAACACTTGCTATCAAGTATCACAATTAGTGTTTAATTCTTAAATTGTGCAGAGGATCCAATTTTATACACCTATATATAAAAATAAAAACGAAAATGTGTTTTCTCTACTTAGTTCAACATCAAAATAAACACTAATGCAATTAAAGAGACATAATGAATTTGAGATAAAAGAAAGTAAAAGATTTCTGAGGAGGCTCAATTTCAGGCTGTGAGTCCCTCAGCTGGCATCACTGGGAGAAGAATCATGATGTTGCTTAGCACCAGCATAGACAAGAACACTTCTGTTCCTTCAAAATATGTCAGACTAATTACTCCTCCTCAGAGGGAAACAATGATGAAAGACAGGTATGTTGTCCTACCCCCACTCCTTGTGATCACTTGGAAACCCAAGGTTTTAACAGGGAAATTGACTCTGGCTTTACAGGAACTGAATTGGTGGTGGTATCATTTCATGTAGGATATATGTTTGTTTTTGTTTTTGTTTTTTAAGCCATGAAGTTAGGTCATTTTTGTCAAATTAAAATTTTAACTTTTCCATGTTAATTTTTTTTAGTTCTTTGAGAATGCTTTCCTTAATTTTTATTTTTATATTAATTACAGTTTATTCATTTTATATCCCAGCTGTAGCCACCTCTCTCATTCCCTCCCTATCCCACCATTCCTCTCTCATCTCCTCCCATGCTCCTTTCCAAGTCCACTGATAAGGGAAGTCCTCCTCCCCTTCCATCTGACCCTAGATTATGAGGTCTCATCAGGACTGGCTGTATTGTCTTTCTTTGTGGCTTGATAAGGCTGATCCCTCCTCAGGGGGAGGTGATCAAAGAGCCAGCCACTGAGTTTATGTCAGAGACAGACTCTGTTTCCCTTACTTAGGTACCCACTTGGAGACTGAGCTACTATGGGCTGCATCTGTGCGGGAGTTCTAGGTTATCTCCATGTAAATTGTCCTTGGTTGGAGTATCAGTCTCAGAAAAGACCCCTGGGCCCAGAGTATTTGGATCTATTGCTCTCCTTGTAGAGCTCCTGTCCCCTCCAGGTCTTTCTATCTCCCCCTTCTTTCATAAGATTCCCTGAACTCTGCCCAAAGTTTGGTTATGTGCATCAGCATCTGCTTTGATATACTCCTGGGTAGAGTCTTTCAGAGGCCCTGTTTGGTAGGCTCCTGTCCTGTTTCCTGTTTTCTCCCTCTTCCAGTATCGGTCCTGTTTGCCTTTCTGAGTAAGGATTGATCATCTTATCCAGGGTCCTCCTTCTTGCTTAGCTTCTTTAGGTGTACAGCTTTTATCTTGTATTATATGTCTAATATCAAAGAATGTATTTGGTTCATATTTATCCTCCTTCTGCCAACTTCTCCCAAGATTTATCTTCTCTTCACAACTCGCCCAATTTTATTTTCTTTATCACTATCTAAGCAAATTTGTGTTGCCCATATACTTTTGGTCATCATGTGTTGCTTCTGCTAGAGCTTGGTCAACTTACCAGGGGCAACATTCTTACAGTACATCGACCCCCTGTCCTAGCATCTGTCAGTTGCCAAAAGATCCTTGGCTAATCATGCAACTCCGTCTACTTCCCTTATTCAAGATGAGATTTTTGTTTGGTTTGTGCTTATATGGGAAGTGCACATGCTCTTGCTGTTACCGTGGGTCCACATGGGCAGCTGCCCTGCTGCATCTCTTCATACTTTTTCCAAGTATTCATCCACTGCCTCTGACAATGACAGTCTTTCTTTCCCCTCTTCCACAATGATTCCTGAGCCTTGGAAGGAGGGGATTTGGTATTGATGTCCCACCGAGAGCTTAGAATTCCATAGTCTTTTATTCTACGAGCCTTGGCCAGTTGTGTGTTTCTCTGTTAGTCGCCAAGCATTGCAAATGGCTGCTTCTCTGATGAGGGTTAAGAGATGTGTCAATATGTGGTTACACTAATTAATCCTTTAGAACTATTGGCCTGTGGAGTCCCCTAGACTCTCAAACATTATAGGCTCTTGCCAATTCTCTTCATTACCCTAAAGAACTTAACAGTAAAATCCTATTCCTTAAAGCACCATGTACTTGAGTCACATAATGTGGATTTGTCAAGCTTGTACTAGACCTGAAGGCTTCATACTTACTAGCTAGTCTTCATGGTTATTAGAATGTTCTATGCACATGAACGGAATACAGAAGTTATCATCAATCTTATCCAGTGGTGAACCCTGTGAAAAATAAAATAAAAATAAAGATAAAAAAGATAAGCCTCAGCATCTGTATCCTGGTAAGACATATTCACTGGTACAATAGTGCTACGAACACTACATGATGGGAATAACCAACCATGTTATGACTGAATTGCACTTGTCCTCCACATGCTAAAACTCATGTCAGCACCATTGTTGAGCCAAGAACCTAAGGATATAGGTCATAGACCTTAAGTAGAATTTACCACTATTACTTTAGTATATGGAAATAGTATTAAACCATACTAATGTTCACCGTATATTCATTTTAAAAAATTCCTTTTACTACGTGTGATGCTCACTGATTAGAAAATAAGAAAGGAGCAATCAAAGAACCCTAAATAAGTAGTAATGTAGATTTAGTATGACCAAGTATCCCTTAAGAGAAAAATTACTGCAATGAACCTAATCATACCGAGAAAAGAAGCATATGTTGTCATACATTCACAAAGCTTAAGGGCTTCATTGTTATATGTAGTCCTGTCAATTAGCAATTTTTAAACCAGAAACTGACCATATAGTGATTATCATATATTTTCTCAGGCACCAAGAAAATAATAGCATCATTAGACAGACATAAAGAGATGTTTTAATTCATGAAGTTGCAATAGTCCAAGGAAAACAGGTAATTACTTAGTAAAACTGTTGGGTAAGAAAACTAGAAAATAACTAATAGAAGTACAAGAACATTCACTATGTAGGTGGAAGTGATGGCCCCTGGGAAATAGTCATAGAGTGAGATGGAAATAGACAGTATTTTGTGCTTTACTGTATGTAATTCATAATCTTTGTTGTCAGATAATATGCAACAAATGATCATATGTCATTCCTTATCATTTAAAGCCAGACACAAGCATTATGTTTTTTCAAGATAAAGGAAACTTTGACACTGAATTTAAAACCATAAAAAGGGTCACCATCCTAAGGGGTTGTATGACTCCATGGTATACCTGCACTGTATGAGAGATCTGGGCATCTAGTAGGTGAATGAAAGATCTACTAGGAAGTAGACTCAGAGGTTAGCAAGGACATTAAAAGGGAAAGAGAAAATCACTACCTTTGTGGAATTCAGATTCAACATTTGAAAAAAGAGCCAGGAGCCAATATGACTACTGCATACTCTATTCTCGTGCAGAAATATCACAGAAACTCTCATTAACATGCACAGTTAATGAATGTCAGTAAAACTAAAATCCGCCCATATGTTTATCAACAGATTACTGGGTAATAAAAGGTTGATGCATATGTACAGTGGAATTTTATCTAGCAATAATCACAAATGGAATTAAGAAAATCTCAGGAAAATAGATGGGCCTGGAAAACATTATATTAGAGGAGGTTATCCAGATCAGAAAGACAAACATCACATACTCCCTCTCCTACTTAGATCTCTGCTTATCCTAGAGAATGTAAATATGGGTAAAAGCTAGGAAAATTTAAAGGGACACATAAAACTTCAGAGAAAAACTCCAGCCCAACATGGGATGCCTCCATCAAATCCATCCCTTCAGAATTCCTGCAGAACCTTTTCAAAGAGGAGGAGGAGGAAAGACTGTAATAGCCAGAGGAGATGAAGGACAGCAAGAAAACAAGGCTTCTAAACATCTCAAGACCCGCATATATATATATATATATATATATATATATATATATATATATATATGAACTCATAGAGACTGAGCCAGTGTGCACATGTCTGCACTAGATATGGTTGTATAGCTGACAGGAATAGTGAACACAAGCCTCCATCCGTAATCCAGAAGCTACCCCCAACTGATAACCACTCACAAATGAAAAATGAGTTTTCTTCAATGGATTCTCATTAAATATACAAAGCAAGCATACTGACGTGCAGTCTCTATACCCAGCAGTAGATGGGTATACAAAAAACTGAACTCAATGGCATTTTAAAAAGCTTTTTTGTCAAGTCTACTTTTACTTTTTTTCTTTATGTGTCTTTTGCAAAAATATGGGATTTCAGTGCGTGTGAACGTGTCTGTCACTGCGTCTACATCGATGTCTGGTTCTCATGCTCTTTCCTTAGCTCTTCCTTGTTTGTTATGTCCCACTCGATATTTTGTTGTTGTTGTTGCTGTTCTTGTTCTATCTTATTTATTATTAGTTGTATTGTTATTATTACATATCTGTTTGTATTCTAATGAAACAGAGATAAAGTTGTGTAGACTTGGGTTCATAGGGAAGAGGAGAGAATTTGGGAGAAGTTGGAGGAGAGAAAGCATTATGAGGATATAATGTATTAAAAAAAAAACTATCATCAGTGAAAAACATAGATGTTTCCAGAGAAAGAGGCAGGGAAAACAACAAAACAAGAGATGGAAGCAGGTATATTGAGAACCAAAAATATAGAAGCTTAAGGAAAGAAAAATGGAGAAGATGCAACATAAAATGTATAAAAATATCACAGAGAAACCTGGTATTTTCTAAATTAATTTTTAAAATTAAAAAATAAAATATTAACAACAGAAAACACCATTGTGTTTAACAAATCACCATTCCTTTCAGTTCTAACAAAGGGAAGTTTTAGGTGAACGTTCATTTAGTTCCTCTATATTGAGGACTTCATGGGCTCTCCCCTCTACCATTCCCCTAAAAAAGTGTTAGCATCACTTCAAGCATTTTATGTATATACGTGATATAAGTAATACTGTTTTTGTCTGCCTTTCCTCCAAGGGAAACTGTATAAAGGCGAAAATATAGTCATTAGTCACCTTTATTTTACCCATCAAAGATACTATATTCATTACTGTACTTCAAGGAAATACAAGAGCACCCAAAACATAGCAAGCACTCAGTAAATATTTGTGAATAAAGTTGCCACTTTCAAAGTCATGTGATAGTACACTGCACAACAGCTACTCCTCTTTATGTGAGAAATCAATGAAAGAAGCTCTAAGCTCCCCAGTGACGGGCACACTGTAATTACTGTAAACACAGAAGTGAGAGAAGACCAATGTAAGCCCACATCTTATTCATCGTGGCCTTTTAACATGATGTCAAATAACTCAATTTGATTGTAGAACATAGTTCTTTCCTTATATAACTTCTATACCAGTTAGCAATATCCTTACAGAACAATACTGGATATTTACTGTGGTCTTTGCACTTCATATTACATGCCATTCCACTAAGTCTCAGTGCCTGTGGAGAATTCGGCACACGTCTATGCTAAGTGGTCAAAAGTTGGATGATTTGAGCATTAGCCCTTAATTTTGATTCATCATTTATTAATTTATAAAGAAGGTGACTTTAATTTTATGTTTTCTCAGATGGAAATTAAGTGAAATGCTCCAGATATCTTTGATGTTTCATGAATATCTTTGATGGCTATGTCTTAGTGAATACAAGTCCAAAAAATCAAGTGTGTAACCCAGATATTTAACATTAATATTTGAATATAATCTAGGCAAAATTGGCCACATCCAAATGAATTAAGGATGAATCAAGATATACTAGCTATCTTTCCCTAAAGGGATTTTTTTCATGCGGTAGGCTCTCTTTTTATTCTTTGAGAATTTCGTATGAGGCTATGATCAAATAGTAAAAATAAAACTCATGATTGGTGATAAACTGTGAATTCTTAGATCATTTTATATGACACTGACCTTTGATTTGTGTGTGTATGTATAAAAGGCTTAACTCATGTTTTTAGGGAGTGTTTCTGTTTTCAAATGTACATATCTACTTTGAGTTAAAATAATACAAAAAAAAATGTAAGTAAAGTTTGCTTGTTTTTGTTTTTGTTTTTCTCTCAAACCAAATTATTTAGCCATTCTCTCTTTTTTATCTGTTCTTCAGTCTTGGGGTGACAGAGTCAAAGAAGCCTTAGACACTTTCACTTCTGTTCCTGTTCTCTTTGTCTGTCACCTTCTCTAAAACTTCTTGGAGGTAGTGGGAGCTTTAGTTAACCTTGTTGAACTTCCTACAAACAGAGTCCTTTTTATCACTATAACAGAATATCTTTGACTTGATCATTTGCTAAGAAGTTTATATAGCTCCTGCATTTGGAGCTGTGAAGCTCAAGAGCATGACACCAGCATTGCTTCTGCTGAGGACATCCTGCTGTCTCAATTTATGATGCAAAAGAGGATAAGCAGGTCCCCATAAAAGAGACAGAACTGAAAGGATGGCTTAGAAGTGTAATTACCTACTCCCACAATGACCAATGATCAGTCCTCTCCCCCACCATGCAAGAACTTAATCCCAGAAAAAGCCATTAATCACTCTTTTTTTAAAAAAAAATTATTAATTGAATTTATTTATTTACTTTACATCCTGACTAAAGACCCCTCCCTTCTCTTCTCCAGGTCCCGCCTTCCCACCCACTCCCATTTTTCCCTCTGCTTCTGAGAAAACCCCCACACACACATAGCAGCCCACCCCAGAACATCAAGTCTGATCAGGAATAAGTGCATCCTCTTCCACTGAGGCCATGTAAGGCAGTCCTGCTTAGGGGAAGTGATCCAATAGCAGACAACAACGTCCATGTCTGAAACAGCCCCAGTTTAATGGCCAAATTTTCTCTTCATTGTCCCACTATCTTTAAATACTATCACATTGGAAATTTAGCAGCAACATAGATATTGATAAAAACATGCTATAGATAGGCAGATAGATATGAACGAATGGTAAAAGGAAAGAGGAAAAGAGGGAGAGGGAGGGGAGGAGAAATGGAGAATAAAGGGAATAGAAGAGAGAGAAACAGATATCCAAACCAGAGTTCAGGGTTTGGAGCAGAGATTCTTTTTTTTTTAATACTAATCTACATTTTGTTTTATTGTTTTAAAAATACTTTCATTCTTTAAAAACTCCATAATGCATACAGTATATTTTTAAGTTTCTTATTTTTTCTTTTTTTAATACAGTTTATTCACTATATATCCCAATTGAAGCCCCCTCCCTCAACTACTTTCAGTCTCTCTTCTCCTTTTACCTCTTCCTGATGAGACTTGACAAGCTATGGACAGATGGCAAAGGTGGAGAACTCCCCCTTTCAGTGAGGCAAAAATTCTAATGTGTGTTAAGACTGATTAATGACAGGGGCATTGAGAAAAATAAATAAATAAATAGAAACCAGGTTTCTTATTATCAGAACAGGCAAATGCAAGCACAGAAAAGGAGAAGGTTGAGGCAGAGGTTGAGTTTACATTAGAATCACAGAAGGTTGAATGAATATACAGTTTGAGTGAAACTGTAAGAGAGAAATATTTTTTATATTCATTGTAAGAGAGAAATATTTTTTTTCACATTTTAATTTTTTATTAATTATACTTTTTTTCACTTTGTATCCCCCTTGGGGTTCCCTCTCTCCTCCCATCTCAATCCCTCCCTTCCTCTTCCCTCTGCAGGCATGTCCCTCCCCAAGTCCACTGATAGGGGAGGTCTTCTTTTCCTTCCTTCTGTTCCTAGTCTATTAGGTCCCATCAGGAGCAGCTGCATTGTCTTCTTCTGTTGCCTGGTCAGGCTGCCCACCCTCAGGGGGAGGTGAATAAAGAGCAGGCCAATCAGTTCATGTCAGAGACAGTCCCTGTTCCTATTACTATGGAACCCACTTGGACACTGAATTGCAATGGGCTACATCTGTGCAGGGGTCCTATTACCAGTCAGTCACAAGGATCTTCCACTCCTAACCTCCTCCTTTTTTCCCACTCAATGCTTTATTCTAGCCCCTAACTCCAGCAGGCCCTCCTGAGGAAGCCACAGGCCACTCTAACCAGGGAAACAGCAGAATAACTGCAGGTCTTCATTTCTTTCACTCCTTGCAATCCATATCTTCAGTCTCATTTCTACATTTGTAGGAGACATTGTGTTGCGGCCTCTCTTCATTCTCTTACCCCATTCTCAGGGGACCAAGAAGATTCTAGTGGAACAGCCTGGTTTCCTTCATCCTGAGAAACCAGTCAACCCCCTACACAGACCACTTGCAGTCCTCTGTGTCATTTTCCAATACCCAGAAACTCATTTTTCTTGAGACCCCAGTTGCCACAACTCAAGGCCCAAGAATTCTTTACCAAGAAACAAAGCCATGACACTTTCGCAAGAACCAGAAATGAAGCAGAAATGAAAGAAAAACTACCAACCCAACAAAGACAAGAGCAGGAATCAGCACTTATATTATAATCCCTTAAATCCCAGACCAGGACAAAGAGAGTTCAGTGTAAAAATACAATCAATAACAGCCAGGGTCCATAAGAGCCAAGTTACTCTCCCACACCAGGCCTTGAATATTCCAACATAGTTGAAGCACAAGAAAAGGACCTTAAAACCAAGTATATGAGCATTATAGAGGCCATTAAAGTGGAAGCAAATAAATGTTACAAAGAAATCATTGACATCTTGGTCTATAACCAAGCAAATAAAAGACCTGTAGGACAAGTCTCAGAAGAAAGAAATTAAAGAAGCTTTCAGAAGATGGGAATATCTCCCATGCTCATGAATTGGTAGGATCAACACAGTGAAAATTACTATATTACCAAAAGCAATCTACAGATTCATTGCAATCCCCATCAAAATCCTAGCACAATACTTTACAGACTTTGAAAGAACAATTCTAAACTTCATATGGAAAAACAAACAAACAAACAAAAAACAGAATAGCTAAAACAACCCTGTACAATAAAGAACGTCTGGAGATATCTCCATCCCTGATCTCAAGCTGTACTATAGAGCAACAGTAATAAAAACTGCATGGTACTGACATAGAAACAGACTGGTGAATCAATGGAATACAATAGAAGACCCAGAAATAAACCCACAAACCTATGGACACTTGAGTTTTGACAAAGAAGCCAAAGCCATACAATGGAAAAAAGACAGCATCTTCAACAAATGGTACTGCTCTAACTGCATGTCTACATGCAGAAATTGCAAATAGATCCATATTTATCACCCTGCACAAAACTAAAATCTAAGTCAATCAAAGACCTCATCATAAAACCAGAAATACTAAATGTATTAGAGGAGAGAGTAGGAATCAACTTTGAACTCATTGGCACAGGAGAAAACTTTCTGAACAGAACACCAACAGCTCATGCACTAAGATCAACAATTAATAAACAAGACCTCATGAAATTGAAGAGCTTCTATAAGGCAAAGAATACTGTCAAGAGAACAAAATGACAACCTATGGATTGGGAAAAGATCTTCACCAACACTACATCTGACAGAAGGATAATATCCTAGTGGATATGTACATACATGTATAGAAAGTAAACACCAACTATCCAAATAATCCAATTAAAAATGAGCTATATAGAGAGTTCTCTGTTGAGAACCCTCTATAAGCTGAGAAACACTTAAACAAATACTCAACATCCTTAGTTGTCAGGGAAAGGCAAACCAAAATTACTCTGAGATTCCATATAACACCCTTCAGAATGGCTAAGATCAAAACTTCAAATGACAGCACATGCTGGAAAAGATTTGGAGAAAGGAAAACACTCCTCCATTGCTGGTGGGAGTGTAAACTTATACAAAGACTCTGGAAATCAATCTGGAGGTTTCTCAGAAAACTGCAAATAGTCTATCTCAAGACCAAGCTATATCAATTCTTAGCATATATCCAAAGGATGTTCCACCATACTGCAAGGACATTTGCTCAACTGTGTTCATAGCAGCCTTATTTATAATAGCAGACCTGTAAACAACCTACCTTTCCCTCAAACAAAGAATGGATAAAGAAAAATGCTACATTTATACAATGGAATACTATTCAGCTATTAAAAACAAGGAAATAATGAAATTTGCAGATAAATGGATGGACCTAGAAAGGATCATCCTGACCCAGACTCAGAAGAACACACATGGTAAGTACTCACTTATACATGGATTTTAGCCATATATTACAGAATAACCACAATAATCATACTACAATTTACAGACCCAAAGAAGCTAAGGACCCAAGGGAGGCTCTCCTTGAATCTCAGACAGGGACATAGAATAGACAGCAGAAGCAGATGTAGAGAGGGAACTGGGTAGGAGAAGGTGTGGGGAAGGAAATGAGGGTAGGGAATCAGATGTGGGGAACGTGGGGAAAGAAGGAGACAGGACTTGGAGAGAAAAGGGAAACAGAGGACAGGTTCATCTCTGAGATAAGCTGAAGCCTTGCTACAAGGACAGGTACAGAGAAGATATGGGAATGTCTCTAGCTCAGACACTTAGGAGCAGGGGTAATGGAGACTGGAGAGACCACCTTCTAGCCAGACAGGACTCCTAGTAGAGAGATGGAAAGACCAGTCCACCTGCAAAACCTTCAACACAAAATTTACCCTGCCTACCAAATGTACATAGATAAAGATAGAGACTGAGGGAAATTCCAACCAATGCCTGGCCTAACCGGAGACCCACTCCATGGGAAAAAGCCAACCCCTGACACCATGAAGGATACTCTGCTATGTCTGCAGACAGGAGCCCAGCATAACAGTCCTCTGAGAAGTCCCACCCAGAACCAGATCAAATCAGATTCTGAGACTCACAGCCAAGCATTAGTTGTAGCTGGGGTAGTCCTGAGGAAGAGTTGGGAGAAATGATTGAAGGACCAGGAGGGGACAGGGACACCAAAAGAGGACCAACAGAGTCAACTAACTTAGAACCAGAGCTAGAGGAGACAGAAACACCAACCAAGCAGCATGTATGAACTGGACTTGAACCTCCTACACATGTGTAGCCAGTGGGAAGTTTAAAATATCCAGGGTATCTAGAAAACTATGAAAAGGCAAAACAAACAATTAATAGGAATAAAAGAAGAAAGTCAGGTAAAAGTCACAGGAAATAATTTCAAGAAGTTATAGAAAAAAATTTTCATAACCTAAAGGAGATGCTTATAAAGATACAAGAATCATATAGAACACTAAAAAAATCTTGATCAGAAAAGAAAATCCCCTCAGCCATATTAATCAAAGTACTAAAGGTACTGAACAAAGAAATAATATTAAAAGTTGTAAGGTGAAAACATCAAGGTAGACGTACCTATAAGAATAACATCTGACTTCACATATATGGAGAAGGGCTTGGACAGATGTACTACAGACTCTAAGAGACCACAGATGACTGTATCCAGCAAAACGGTTCAATCAAAATATTTGGGGAAAATAAGGTAATCCATGGTAAAACCCTGATGTAAACAATATCTGTCTACAAATCCAGACCCATGAAGTTGCTAGAAGAAAAACTCCACCCTAAAGAGGTTAACTATATAAAAAAAAAAAACAAGGAAAGGGAGTGTGTGTGTGAGAGAGAGAACAGATCCGTATCTAACATCCTGCACAAAACCCATTTCCAAATGGATCAAAGACCTCAACATAAAGCCAGATACTCTAAACCTGATAGAAGAGAAAGTGCAGGATAGCCCTGAACTCATTGGCACAAGAAATGACTTTCTTAAGAGAATACTACTAGCACAGGGATGGCATTAACAGTTACTATGTGGGACCCTTCATAAAAATGATAAACTTATTGCATGGCAAATACACCGTCATTTGGGCAAAGTGGTACCCTATAGAATGGGGAAAAAATTGCTAGCTGTATACTGATAGAAGGCCAACATATAAAATGCATACAGAACTCAAAAAACTGCATAAAGAAAATAAATAACCCTATTAAAATGGGATAGTCATCTAAACAGAAAATTCTTAAAATAAAAAACTCAAATGGCTGAGAAACACTTAAAAAAATGTTCAACATCCTTAGCCATCCAGAAAATGAAATCAAAACTTCTTTGAGACATCACTTTACACCTGCCAGAATTGTTAAGATCAATAAGACAGGAGACAGCCATGGTGATAAGGATATGGAGAAAGAAAAATACTCCTCCAGTGCTGATGGGAATGCAGTCTTGTATAGACAATATGAACATTGGTCTGGTAGTTTCTCAGAAAGAAGAGAATCAATCTACCTCAAGATCCAGCTGCACAACTCTTGGACGTATATGCAAAGGATATTTCATTCTACCACAAAGAGTCAGAGGAGATGGAGGACAAGAAAACAAGGCCCTCTAAAGCAACATGAGCAAAGCTCAATGAACACACAGAGATGGAAGCAGCAAGCACAGGATGAACATGGCTCTGCACCAGGGGTCTTCTATGTACATTATAGCTTATAGTTTGGTGTCTTTATGGGATAGCAGAGTGTGTGAACAAGAGCATCTCTTCTGTGCTCTCTTAGGCTCTTTTCTTCTTTGTCTTGTTCACACTAATGTGATTTTTTTTCGTTTTATCTGATGCTATATTGTTGTATATTATTACTATCCCTTAGAAGACTGTTGGTTTTAGAAGAAGAGACAGAACCAGGGTGGATTTAAATGGGAGTGAAATGGAGAGGAAATTGAGTGGAGTACAAGGAGGAGAAACTGCAATCAGAATATATTATGTATGAAAATATTTCTTCAATTAAAAAGTGTATTAAACTCAGAATTTTAAAAAGATGCCTTAGAATGTGAATACATAGCTTTGCACAGAACAAAGAAGCCATGGACGGCTAATTGCTAAGGCTGTGTTGGTGAGGACCACACAACTTTGGACACCAATTGCTTTGAACACAATGTGCTGCAGAAACCAGAGGAAACAGCTTAATTGACTGGAGCACTGTTACCAATGAACATTGAGGGAAGTAGTTAAATAGGAAAAGAGTAAGAGGCTGGCTGGATGAGCTGTGTCTGCACATTAATTCTTTGTTCACTACATTAATGTACTCTGCTTTGCTAGAGACCATAAATGGGATTGCTGCATAAATTCTGTTGTCTTTTAGTTCTTCTCAGAAATCAGGACTTAAATATCTAAGAAGGTACACACAGATGTAACTTTTATGTCTTCCCAACATCTGTTTCAAAATAAACTGGACACAGCCTTCACTCATTCTGGCCTTGCCTTGTGCTTTGTCAGTGAAAAACTGCACTACTGTTACATATTAAAACCAAGTAAGCATCAGATGACAATGTGTAATCATTATTTTGAAAAAGACTGTCACAACATATTAAGTTTAATAACATCAACAAAAACATTGTCGCATTGATTCCAAGGGCTCAAGATGATAAAATCACCCAAAGGCCCAAAATATATCTGTACCCCTGTCAAATAGTATTCCACTTAGCTATTAAAATTATATTTGGTGGGGGCGGAGCCAAGATGGCGACTAGCACACACAGTTTCTGAGCGGTGGAATACCTGATCTTCTGAGTTGGAGAATGGAAGGACCCCCAACCCAGGAAAACCACAGCGAGGCTTTCTGAACAACAGGGAACATCGCAGGAGGTGAAAACTTTGGCCTCCGGTCACCTGGAGACTTGCTTGGGGAAGGAGAGAAATGATCCTTTGTTCTTGCAGCACTCCCTTCCCCCAAACCTCCTTCCTCCTCTGCACAGCGGCACAGCAGACTCATCTTTCTCAGCGCAGACCTAACTGCCTGGGGTATACGGGGCCCCAAACACTTTAGGGCAGACAAAAGTCAGTAGTACATGTCCCGGTGTCCCAGATTCGCGCAGCGGATGCACCATCCTCCCAGGGCGCGAATCTGCTAGACAGCATACTAGCTCCGCAGGATCGCCATCACTGACTGTACGGCCCGCCCAATCCCACAGTGACAGAGAATACGCTATATACTCACCAAAACCAGGCAGAAACGTCATACAACCTGGACACACCAGGCGCTGGGCCTCCCAAGCTTGGAGAGCACAACAAAGAGATCCTAGGACTTCCCAGAAAGCATTGGGACTAGCAACCCAGTCTCCAGTTACAGCGGGACATGGCAGCGGAGCAGCACTGAACTGGTGGGGCACCACAGCCCTCCAGTTTAAGACTAACCAGGGCCAAACCAGAGAACAGAGAGCCTGGTTACCCCTTTCCTGCTGAAGTGACCACCCTGAAATCTCCAGCTGCAGCAAGACCTCAGAACCTGGCAGTGACAGCAGCACAGAACTGGCGGAACACATCAAAGAAGCAGGGCCAAACCAGAGAGCAGAGAGCCCCGGATACCACGATCTCTGCCAAGAGACCTGCCTGTAAGTGACTGCACCCTTGAGAATCTGCAGTTCCCCAGATCCTGGGTCCTTCTAAATCAGAAGCCAGGCATCGAACCCCCCTCCCACCCACATACCCACTTTGGGAAACAGAGGGGCACTAGGGACATTGAAGTTCCTGCCCTGTGGGCCTGATTGAGGAGTTAAGACAGTTAATGCCAGAAATTGTGCTGCGATCATCATTAGCACCTGCGACATATACAGTGCAGAGCCCCTCCCACACACTCAAGGGTTCAACATTAGCCATCACTCTGTCCCTCGAGAAACTCATCCACGCACACTTACACACACAGACACACACACACACACACACACGCTTGCATTTGCCCCGTTTGCACCTGCGTACTTTCCTCCCACAGGTACAGCTAGTCCTCAGCATACGCTGAGAGTGCTCAGCTTCCTGAAGAACTCTCCAGATACCAGAGAGAGACAGCACCAGTCTGATCTGCAGAATCCAAAAACAAACGGAAGGTTTCAGATAAGCCAATGGCCAGGGGTAGGCGAAAGAACACTTCCAACATAAATCAGGACATCATGACTTCACCAGCAAACCCCAAAATCGATGGATACTCCAATTTAGCAGAAGCACAGGAAAATGATTTTAAAGCCATGCTTGCCCAATTATTTGAGGCTCATAAGGAGGAAATGAACAAGTCTTTCAAAGAGATGGCCAGTCAATTGGAGGCAAAGAAAGAAGAAATAGACAATATCCTTAAAGAAACACAGGCAAACATAGCCAAACAAATAGATACACAAGTAGAGGAAAAATTAGTGGCATATAAGAAGGAAAAGAAAAAAGAAATAGAGGCCATCGTAGAGAGACAGGAATCCAAATTCAAACACATGAAAGAAATGGTGCAAGGCATGAAAACAGAATTAGAATCAATAAAGAAAACACAAAATGAGAAAACCCTTGAGCTGGAGAACTTGCAGAAAAGATCAGGAACCACAAAAGTAAGCATCACCAACAGAATACAAGAGATGGAAGAGAGAATCTCTGGAGCTGAAGACACACTTGCAGAAATGGATACTTCTCTCAAAGAAAAAGTAAAATCAGAAAAGTTCCAATCACAAAATATCCAAGAAATCAAGGATGCTATGAAAAGACAAAATCTAAGAATAATAGGAATTCACGAAAAAGAAGACTCCAGACTCCAAGGTCCAGAAAATATTTTCAAGAAAATCATAGAAGAAAATTTTCCCAACTTAAAGAAAGAGATGTCCATAAATATACAAGAGGCCTACAGAACTCCAAATAGACTAGACCAGAAAAGAAACACATCATGTCACATCATAGTCAAAACACTAAATCTACAGAACAAAGAAAAGATATTAAAAGCAGCAAGGGAAAAAGGCCAAGTAACATATGAAGGTAGACCTATCAGAATCACACCGGACTTCTCATCAGAAACTATGAAAGCCAGAAGGGCCTGGGCAAGTATCATGGAGACTCTAAGAGATCACAAATGTCAACCCAGACTACTATACCCTGCAAAGCTTTCAATCAACATAGATGGAGAAAACAAAATATTCCATGACAAAACTAAATTTACACAATATCTACACAGCAAACCATCCCTACAGAAGATACTAGAAGGAAAACTCCAATCCAATGAAAACAAATTCACCCAAGAAAACAGGGCATACAGATAATGTCCCAACAAAAATGAAAAGAAAACAAGCAATGAAACAGGGTTAGATCATCTACTCCATTACAAAAGGAACTAACATGCCTTGGTCACTATTATCTATCAATATCAATGGACTCAACTCACCAATAAAAAGACACAGGCTAACAGAATGGTTAAGGAAACAGGATCCAACATTCTGTTGCATCCAAGAAACACACCTATGCAACAAAGACAAACACTACCTCAGAGTAAAGGGCTGGAAAACTGTTTTTCAAGCAAATGGTTCCAGAAAACAAGCTGGAGTAGCCATCCTAATATCTAATAAAATAGACTTTCAACCCAAGTTAATCAAAAAAGATAAGGAGGGCCACTATATTCTCATCAAAGGAAAAATCCACCAACAGGACATCACAATCTTGAATATCTATGCCCCAAATACAAGAGCACCGACATTCGTAAATGAAACAATATTAAAGCTTAAATCATACATTGATCCTAATACCTTAATAGTGGGAGACTTCAACACTCCACTCTCACCAAGGGACAGATCAACTAGACAGACACCAAATAGGGAAATAAAAGCACTCACAGAATCCCTAAATCAAATGGACCTAATAGACATCTACAGATCGTTTCACCCAAACTCAAAAGAGTACACCTTCTTTTCAGCACCGCATGGAACCTTTTCCAAAATAGACCATATAGTGGGTCACAAAGCAAGCCTCAACAGATACAAAAGGATTGAAATAATCCCTTGTATACTATCTGACCACCATGGACTAAAGCTAGACATCAACAACAACAACAGAAACAACAAAAAGCCGACACGCATATGGAAACTGAACAACTTACTACTCAATGACAGCTGGGTTAAGGAAGAAATAAAGAAAGAAATTAAAGACTTCCTAGAATTCAATGAAAAGGAAGGCACAACATACCCAAATTTATGGGACACATTGAAAGCAGTGCTCAGAGGAAAATTTATAGCACTAAGTGCCTGCAAGAAGAAATTCGTAACATCACATACAAACAACATAATGGCCCAACTGAAAACCCTAGAAAAAAAAGAAGCAGATGCACCCAAGAGGAGCAGACGGCTGGAAATAATCAAACTAAGGGCTGAAATCAATCAACTAGAAACAAATAAAACTATCCAAAGAATCAATGGAACAAAAAGTTGGTTCTTTAAGAAAATCAACAAGATAGACAAACCCTTAGCCAAACTAACTAAAAAGCAGAGAGAAACTATCCAGATCAGCAAAATCAGAAATGAAAATGGGGACATAACCACAGACATTGAGGAAATCCAAACAATTATTAGGTCATACTACAAAAGCCTATATGCCACAAAATTTAAGAATCTAAATGAAATGGATAATTTTCTTGAAAGATTCCATCTACCAAAACTAAGTCAAGCTCGGGTAGAAAGACTGAATAGCTCTATATCTCCCAAGGAAATCGAAGCAGTCATTAACAGTCTCCCCTCCAAAAAAAGCCCTGGACCAGATGGTTTCAGCGCAGAATTCTACAAGACCTTCAAAGAAGTGCTAACTCCAATTCTCCTCAAGCTATTCCACAAAATAGAAACAGAAGGAACACTACCAAACTCATTCTATGAAGCCACAGTCACCTTAATACCTAAACCACACAAAGACCCAACAAAAAAAGAGAACTTCAGGCCTATCTCTCTTATGAACATTGACGCAAAAATACTCAATAAAAATACTTGCAAACCGAATCCAAGAACACATCAAAGATATCATCCACCATGACCAAGTAGGCTTCATCCCAGGCATGCAAGGGTGGTTCAACATACGCAAATCCATCAATGTAATCCACTACATAAACAAACTGAAGGAGAAAAACCACATGATCATCTCCTTAGATGCCGAAAAAGCATTTGACAAAGTCCAACACCCATTCATGTTTAAAGTCTTGGAGAGATCAGGGATACAAGGCACATACCTAAACATAGTAAAGGCAATATATAGCAAGCCTATAGCTAACATCAAACTCAATGGAGAGAAGCTTAAATCAATCCCACTGAAATCAGGGACAAGACAAGGCTGTCCATTGTCCCCATATCTCTTCAACATAGTACTTGAAGTCCTAGCCAGAGCAATAAGACAACTAAAGGAAATCAAGGGGATACAAATCGGAAAAGAGGTCAAAGTGTCACTATTTGCAGATGATATGATAGTATACATGAGCGACCCCAAAAATTCAACCAGAGAACTCCTTCAGCTGATAAACACCTTCAGCAAAGTGGCAGGATACAAAATCAACTCAAAAAAATCAGAAGCCCTCCTATATACCAAAGACAAAAAGGCTGAGAAAGAAATTAGGGAAACAACACCCTTCGCAATAGCCACTAATAACATAAAGTACCTTGGTGTGACTCTAACCAAGCAAGTGAAAGACCTGTTTGAGAAAAACTTCAAGTCTCTGAAGAAAGAAATCAAAGAAGATATCAGAAGATGGAAAGGTCTCCCGTGCTCATGGATTGGTAGGATTAACATTGTGAAAATGGCCATACTGCCAAAAGCAATCTACAGATTCAATGCAATTCCCATCAAAATACCAACTCAATTCTTTACAGACCTTGAAAAAAAGATTCTCGGCTTCATATGGAGAAACAAAAAACCCAGAATCTCCAAAACGATCCTGTACAACAACAGATCATCTGGAGGTATCTCCATTTCTGATCTCAAGCTGTACTACAGGGCAACAGTAATAAAAACTACATGGTATTGGCATAGAAACAGAAAGGAGGATCAATGGAACCGCATAGAAGACCCAGAAATAAATCCACACACCTATGAATACTCGATATTCAACAAAGAAGCCAATTCCATTCAATGGAAAAAAGACAGCATCTTCAGCAAATGGTGCTGGACCAACTGGATGTCTACATGCAAAAAAATGAAAATAGATCCATATTTATCACCCTGCACAAAACTAAAGTCAAAGTGGATCAAGGACCTCAACATAAAACCAGATACCCTAAATCAATTGGAAAAAAAAGTGGGGAACAGCCTAGAACTCATTGGCACAGGAGACAACTTCCTGAACAGAACACCAACAGCACAGGCTCTAAGAGCAACAATCAATAAATGGGACCTCATGAAACTGAAAAGTTTCTGTAAAGCAAAGGATACCGTCATCAAAACAAAACAACTGCCTACAGATTGGGAAAGAATCTTCACTAACCCTTTATCTGACAGAGGACTAATATCCAGTATATACAAAGAACTAAAGAAGCTGAAAAGCAGCAAACCAAGTAATCCAATTAAAAAATGGGGAAGAGAGCTAAACAGAGAATTCTCGACAAAGGAATATCGAATGGCAGAAAAACACTTAAAGAAATGCTCATCCTCATTAGCCATCAGGGAAATGCAAATCAAAACGACCCTGAGATATCACCTTACACCCATCAGAATGGCCAAGATGAAAAACTCAAGCGATAACACATGCTGGAGAGGTTGTGGAGAAAGGGGAACCCTCCTCCACTGCTGCTGGGAATGTAAACTGGTACAACCACTCTGGAAAGCTATCTGGCGCTTTCTAAGACAAATAGGAATAGTGCTTCCTCCAGACCCAGCTATACCACTGCTAGGTATATACCCAAAGTTTGTTCAAGTACACAAAAAGGACACTTGCTCAACCATGTTTATAGCAGCTCTATTTGTAATAGCCAGAACCTGGAAACAACCCAGATGTCCATCAACGGTGGAATGGGTACAGAAATTGTGGTATTTTTATACATTGGAATACTACGCAGCCAATCAAAAAGGAGGAAATCATGAAATTTGCAGGCAAATGGTGGGATCTAGAAAAGATCATTCTGAGTGAAATATCCCAGAAGGAGAAAGACAAACATGGGATATACTCACTTATATAGACCTATAAGATATGATAAACATAATGAAATCTATACACCTAAAAAAGATAATCAATTGAGCAGACATGGGGTAAGATGATCAATCCTCGTTTACAAAGACAGATGGGATGTGCATTGCACGTATGACAGGAGTCTACTGAGCGCATCTGAAAGACTCTAACTAGCAGGTTTTTCAAAGCAAAGACTCATGACCAAACCTTTGGCAGAGTACAGGGAATCATAAGAAAGAAGGAGAGTTAGTCTGATGGGGAAAGGATAGGAGCTCCACAAGAACCAAATATATCTGAGCACAGGGTCTTTTCTGAGACTGACATTCAACCAAGGACCATTTATGGATATAACCTAGAACCTCCACTCAGATGTAGCCTGTGGTAGCTCAGTAACCAATTGGTTTCCCAAAGTGAGGGGAACAGGGACTATTTCTAACAGGAACTCAATAACTGGCTCTTTGGTCTCCCCACCCCCGAAGGGAGGAGCAGTCCTGTTAGGCCACAGAGGAGGGCTTTGCAGCCAGTCCTAAAGATACCTGATAAAACAGGATCAGATGAATGGGGAGGAGGTCCCCCCTATCAGTGGACTTGGAAAGGGGCACGGTGGAGATGAGGGAGGGAGGGAGGGACTGGGAGGGAATGAGGGATTGGGACATGGCTGGGATACAGAGTTAATAAAATGTAACTGATAAAAAAATAAAATTATATTTGAGGTGAGTAAGTGATATCTTAACAACTTCTGTGCATGTAATGTACCTTGTATTGGCATGCTTATGTCAGGTGTCCTCCAAAACCCCTTGTCCTGCCAGGTTTTTCTCTCTATTCCTGTAGAGGTGAGAACAGCAATCAGCTAAGGAAATTAAAATAATCATCATCTGAGGTGGGTTGATACAGAGGTGGGCTCCCCTTTTCTGAGATAGAGGGGATGGGAGAAGGGGAAAAGGGTTGGAGGGATTGGAAGAGAGGAGGATGGGATCTGTAGTGGGGATGTAAATAAATAAATAAACATAATTTTAAAAAAAATCATCATCATACTGTCCCTGTAAACAGCTGAATTATAAACAATTTCTAACAGAATTTCTACTTTTATCCTGTTATATAGGAGTTTCAACAGCAGGAAAGAAAAGCTAGAAGTCCAGCCATGGGAAAGAAAATAATCAATGGAGAGAATGCTCTATCGAAAACTTCAGCTGATGGCACCAACTCTCCTAATGGTTTCTGTTAGGTGTTCGGAACCTGATTTGATGATGTTACCTTTCTGGTGCTATTTGTTTTCTGATTTGGAAATTTTATCCAAGGGAACAATATGCTTTGTCCAGGATTCCCTTTATTGGGAACTCTAGGTGACATCTTTTTTTTTTTTTTTTTTTAATGGTAAGTTTTATGCTTTACTTGTTTTGGTAAAGTAAATACATTATTATTATTATTATTATTTATCATTTATTTAATTTGTATCCCAGCTATGGCACCCTCCCTTGTCTGCTCCTAATCCCACCCTCCCTCTCTCTTCACCTTCTATCGCCCTCACCTAGTTCAATGATAGGGGAGGTCCTCCTCCCTTTCTATCTGACCTTAGCCTATCAGGTCTCATCAGGACTGGTTGCATTGTCTTTCTCTGTGGTCAGGCAAGGCTGCACCACTCAGGGGCAAGTGATCAGAGAACCTGTCATGCCAGAGAAATTCCTTGCTCTCCTTATGAGGGAACTCACATGGAGACTGAGTCTATGGGCTACGTCTGAGCTTCGATTTTAGGTCCTCTCCGTGCATGGTCAGTGGTTGGGATATCATTCTCTTCAGTGCACCCAGGGCTCAGTTTTGGTTTTTTTGGTTTTTTGGGTTTTTTTTTTTGGGGGGGGGGGGGAGTTTGTTGGTCTCCTTCTGAAGCTCCTGTCCCTCCCAGGTTTTTCTATCTCTCCTTTCTTTCATAAAATTTCATGCATTATGCCCGAAGTTTGGCTGTAAGTCTTAGCCTCTGCTTTGATACCTCCATCAGTAGGGTCTTTCAGAGGCCTTCTCTGGTAGGCTGCTGTCCTGTTCCTTGTCTTCGCCTGATTCTGTTATCCATTGCATTTGCCCTCTGAATGAGGACTGAGCATCTTCCCTAGGGTCTTCCTTGTTGTTTAGCTTCTTTAGGAGTAAAGATATTATTATGTTTATCCTATATTTTATATCTAATAACCACTAATGAGTGAGGATATACCGTGTATGTCTTTTTGTTTCTGGCTCACCTCACCCAAGATGATCTTTTCTAGTTCCCACCATTTGACTGCAAATTTCATGATTTCCTTGTTTTTAATTGCTGAATAGCATTCCATTGTGTGAATTACCACAATTTCTGTATCCTCCGATGAGGGACATCTGGGTTGTTTCCAGATTCTGGCTATTAAGAATAGAGCTGCTAAGATTTGCTTAACCATGTTCATAGTAGCTGACGCCCTTACTAGGGCTTTCCAAGTCAATTTCCGAAGAATGTTTCAGCTCCTACTTTAATGACATTTTACTATCATCTCTCTTACCTATTGATATTTATTTTTTTTTACTTTGGCTGGCTATAAAGTTAATCAACTCACTTATTCAGTACTTGAAAGTATGACTATTGTTTTTCACCTTGTTCCATACAGAACACCATGTAATGTGAGAGAAGGCAAAATGAAGTTAGTATTTACAGTTCTATCAATATAAAGCCATATATGTCCAACTCTTGGTTTTTGCTGAGTGATCAGGTTTTGAGTGATGTTCACTTACTCATCTGCAATATTTGCATTTTCTGAATTTCCTGTTGTGATTTTTTTCTTATTGCCAAAAATCAAGGAAATATGCTAATTTCATTTTACAAATGAAACATGCATATTGAATGTGTTTTCTTTCTGTTAGCCTAGGTATCATCATGTTTCTTTGAAGGTTTTTACAGACTGGAGGAAAACTGAGGTAACCTTTACTCTGGGAAATCAAATTGACTCATTCTAGCTACTGTATTTGTATTGTTGGCTTGAATGCCAACAGAGATTAATGGGTGATCCGTTATCTGTGGTTCTCCACAACTGCCTCAGTTTAGAAGCAAAAATCTTTACTTTACCAAAACACCTAGTTAAAAAAAATAAATCCTAATTCTGTCTTCTTTTCCAATATTTCCCAATGTTAACTGAAATTTAAATTTGTGTTCATTTAGCATTTTTTTCTGAAATTATTTTTTAATTATTTAAAATAACCCCAATCCATGGTGACTCTCTTATTTAATTATTGGAGTCAACTGGGAAGGGCACAGTCTTTAAATTTCATTTATTTGTTTATTATTTTACATAAGAGCAATTTTATTTAATTATCCATTGTGAATTGAGCCCCTGAGATTCTAATAATTGAAATTATAATGACAGCCTCTGAAGATATGTTTCAATGGAATAGAATATGTGAACATTTTAAATGTAATTATTTTGAGGTTCTCTGATATTTTAATACAGTAGATCCTGGGCAATCATGGAGATAAATGGGGTTATATTGCATCTACAACTATTCATGAGTCTTTAATGCATCTAATAATTACTTATTGAATGGCTAGTATTATAGTAGAGAGTAGAAATAGCTCTCTGCCGGTGAATAAAATAAAATATTTGGGAAAATTGATTTTTTTGCTTATTAAATTTAGGGCTAAAGCTAAAATAGCAAAATAATTGCTACTAAATCATACTGAAATAACTTTTCTCTAAAAGGAAAGATACTTAATGTATCATAATAGTGCAATAGTGTTCAGCTTTTCATACACAATCACTGTTCAGGAGGGATTCCTCCAGAGCCACGGGGACCTGCAGACTATCACAATCTTCATGGGAATTGAGAAAATGAGAAGAAAAATTAGTGTTTGTGCTTGCCATGCTGCTAGTGGTTTGGATTCACTCTGGATAAAATCACACTGCCATAGCTTCCTAAGTCCTAGACATAAGTTATGCTCTATGGTCCAAACAGATGAAGTTAATAAGTAAGTCTTGGACCAGTGAATAGAAAGAGGAAGAAAGGAAGACGTGTGAGCTTGTCGCCCTGATGGAAAATTGCTGTTAGTGGTTAAGTCTGAATTAAGCGTAAGGTGACCTTGGCAACATGTCTATTTCCTTCCTGGGACACATTATAATGATCACATTTCCACATCATTACTGTAATGCTGTTTTGTCATTAGACAGAGAATATGGGGCATTTTCATCCATCAATAGAGGATGGGGTTATAGGAGAAAGGAAAATAGTCTCCTTAGAAATTTTGTATGATTTTCCCCCGTCAAGGAAAGCAAATGTTTACAAGAACTGTTAATGAAGCAAAAGGTTTCACAGCCCCATCTAGTGGTCAGGAGATGATTTACTGCCAACACTGCCTAGCTCTGGTTCAGCAGCTCGGCATTTCTGCAGACTTGGGGTCTAGCTGATACAGTGCAGGCTAAGCATGGCATGCTAAGTAGAGGCTGAGCAGCAAGTAATTTCCTGCCTGTGTACTAAGCCTTAAATAGAAAAACCTTCACCTTCACATGTAAATTTAGAGTTAAATTCTTCTGGTAAATTACTGTACACCTCAAATGACTCCGGGTAAGTATTTTGATAACAGAATCACACACACACACACACACACACACACACACAATTTTTGATACATCAAAGGACTTTGGTATTAACACAGTCTTAAAATTAACTGAGGCCTGGGTGTGGGAGCTTATAGCTGTAATCCCAGCCCTAGGGTGGATGAGGCAAGATCAAGCCCAACCTGAGCTACAAAGAAAAACCTGCCTCAAAAATTAAAATAGGACTAGTCATCTCAAAAAAAAAAAAAAAAAAAAGAAATATAAAATTTCCAAGAATATCTTGCTCAAATTGGAAGGTTTGTGATTATCATTCTTGTAGCATTTTGAGACTAAATAAAATCTAATTAATGCCAAGAGTAATTCAGAAACTCCCACCTTTACTAAGCCTCACTCACCCAAGGATTTAAATTTTAACCTACTAATAGGGAAACATTAAAATTCAATAATTTACTCATAAAGTAATACCTTTAATGGCCTGGAGATGGCTCAGTTGGTTAAGCGCTTGCTGTGTAGACAGAAGACCTAGCTTCAGATCCCCAGCACCTATGAAAAAGATGGGAATAGTGGAATGCTTCCAGGTCTGGAAAGTGGTGGCAAAAAGAACCCATGAGTTCACTATCTAGCCAGTCTGGTAAAGTCCATAAACCCCAGGGCCAGAGAGAGAATGACCCTGTCACAAAAGAATACAGTGGAGACCCTAACAGGAAGACACTCAATATTGACCTCTCATCTCTGTGTGTGCACACACACAGAGATGTGATAAATGCATACATAGAAAAAGAAAAAATTTAAATGTATATTTCATGCTACAGTAATATAAAAGGCACTAATGAATACAACAAAGTTGCTGTAATTTTCTACGTAGGCACAATGAAGCACCTGGAGACTGAAAAGGAACTCAGCCGAGGACTGTGTGTCCTCCTGCAGGAGATCAAGTGGGCATCATTTACACGGTCACATGGTACAAGGAGCGCAGGGAGTGTGCAGGATGCTAACCAGCTGCCAGGCTTCAGCAGTTCCGAGATGCTACATCTGGCCTCCTAAGCAGTTTCACGGGCATCATCAATAACCTATAATCAGCATGTAATGGTCCTACAAGTTTACCAACGAGACCATCCTGGAAGCCAGCCAGTCCTTCAGCACTGACAGGAGCTCACTGCAATTCAATCCTCCTGAGCTAGACATGTTTAGAGAATGGATGACAATAAGAAGTAGAAAGAACAGGAAAGGCAAACATGGAGTGAGACCAGGGGAGATGAAGGAAATCTCCTATAGCTGAGCTGAAGTACATCAGCAAGGCTGCAAGAGCAGTTACATTGGAGGGATGAGAAAGCATGTCCCAGCTTGTACTCAGCCACTGTATATCAACACTGAAGAGTCTGGAGCTTCCCACATCAAAAATCACAGACAGTTTGACAATTAAGTTCACATCCAAAGATGTGAATATTTTTAGTTTCATTTGTGTAGAATTCAAAACTGGAAAGTAGTTCTTAACTCCTCACTAGTGATAAGCAGTGTCAATTTTGGCTACATGCATCTTACGTGGATATTTATATGACTTTTAATTAACTGTGGTTGGAGACCTTTAATCTCTTGTTACCAAGGAATAAATATGAATTAATGAATGTCAAAAAAAGGCTGTACCAATTATGCTGAAAGGAGGAATTACAAAGGTCAAAAGCAGAAAAGAACTAGATTGCTTTTCTATGCAAGGCCTGTGGGTAGTTTTACTGCAGGATACTAATTCTCGACCCCGGATTTCTAGTCTGTCTAGCTGCTAAACTCTAGCACAGTGGAAAATTCTTTGATTGCCCTCAGTGAATGAGAAGGAGAATCATTGTACTCCAGTTGAAGTGCTCAGCATCTGTCAACAGTAATCATCATTGCAATTTTTCCTTTCCCTAAGCTTCAGCCTGGAAATTAGTGGGAAGGGGAGCCAGGTGAAGATGAATGAACTATCTGGCTGGCTGGCATCCCTCCAGTTATGTAAGTGGGGAGTGGATAGAAAATAAAGTCTGGGAAAGTGCACCCTCCCTTTCCGTGTCCCCAACAGTATCACTGTATTCTCAGAAAACTCTCTCTTGTCCCTGCCACACTTTTTGCCCTTAAAGATCTTTTCTATTCTTTCTCCTCTACTGGTGGAACTCCCTCTAAGCCATGGTAATCTGCTTCTCTCCACCAACTGTGACTTCCTTCACACAGTTCAGCCAGATAACTGGAGTCCTCTTCTGAGTTACTGAAATCACCTTCTGCATTTCACATTAAGACTACTAATAAAGATACAATCTAGCCTTCTTGCATGTTGACCCTTTGGTTCATGGGGGGGGGGGGGAGGGGAAATCAACCTTTTCTTCAGCTTTTATGTGAGGGCAGGCAATTCTCACTGCCACATACCCCCTGAACTATAGCAAAGCAAAAGAGCAGGGTCTAGCACCACAATCCTACATACTTGCTGGAAATGAGCAAAGGTCCTCCTTAAACACGTCCCTGAGAATATAACCACATGGTTTAGAGTCAGGAAGAAGCAGGGGTGAGACCAACATCCCCTCTCTTATCTCTAAAGAAAATAAAATTTTATTTTCAGTTCCACTCTTGTCCTTCTGAGTTTTTTTTAATTTATTATTTTTTAAAATTTTTATCACAGGTCATTCACTTGTATCCCAGCTGTATCCTGTTCCCTCTTTCCCTCCCAATCCTCCCCTCCCTCCCTCATCTCCTCCCTGCCAACTTTTGAGTCCACTGATAACAGAGGTCCTCCTCTCCTTCCATCTGACCCTAGCTTATCAGGTATCTTCAGGACCGGCTGCAATCTTCTTATCTATGAGCTAGTAAGGCTGCTCCTCCTTTGGGGGCAGGGAGGAGGAAAGCTCAATGAGCCAGTCATTGAGTTCATGTCAGAAATAATTCTTGTCCTCCTTATTAGGGAACACACTTGGATACTGGATACTTAGTCTTATGTACAGCCTGGTAGATAGGAATGGAAGTTCATCTTGATTTTCTCCATTTTTGAGTCCCTTCTAAATGATTCAGCTTTTTCTGTTGGAATGTGTTGGAGCCCAGGACCTGGTATCATGAGTCTTCTCTTGGATTCATTATTGCAGTTACAAGAATCAGGGGGAAGAGATGACATGTTCTACTTGTGAGATGGACCTAGAAATTCACATGGGAAATCTGAAGAGGTGAGACTCAGGAAGAGCGGAGATGAGAAACATGGGCTGAACCTCAGGGGGTCTTGTGGAAGTGTTGGGGAAAAATGAAAGGACTGGAAGGAAAAGAAACAAGAAACCCTGCAAGAATACCAACCCAGACCCACAGGGGTTTACAGAGACTGAGACATCAACTAAGGAGCATGCATCGTCTGGACATAGGCCCCATGCACATATGTAGCCAATGGGCAGCTTGGTCTTCATGTGGGTCACCTGGCAAATGGAGGGGGAGGGGGCTGTTTCTAAGATGGTCTCTTTTGCCTGCTTTTAGATCACTATATCTTGACAGGGCTCTCTTGCCTGGCCTCAGTGAATGAGGATATGCTCAGTCCTTATGTGACATCATGTGCTGGACAATAATACACGGGGGTGGTGGGGAGGCTCCCCTTGTCTGGAGGAAAAGGGAGAGAGGAAGGGAAGAGGAAAAAAAGCCCTTTTCCTCTCAGAAGGGGCTGAGAGGAAAAACGGGAGAGGGCAGCCTTAGGATGTAAAATAAACAAACTTAAATAAAAATAGAAAATCTAAAAACAAAACAAAAACAAACAAACAAACAAACAAACAAAACCAAGAGAAGACTGTAGTGCTTGGTATGGAGGTGGAGAGGTGGCCAGTCTCTGTGGAGTTGAAAACACTGAAGGATGAGGTTAGTCTCTTATAGTAAGGTGAGGGGGTGGGGAGGGAGAGGGAGAGAGAGAGGCTGAGCATTAACTAGAGTACCAGTTTCAGCATAAGACAATGGTGAGGGACTCCATTTGGGAGAAACATTTGTTTAGTTAGAGAGGATTTCTTTCTGTGCAGTTTTCTGGCATATAATTTGATCTGTGCGAAGAAAGATCGTCTTAATTATATGGTGTACAGATGTGAGAGATCAGCATGAACTACTGTGCATTTATTTCCCAGTTACGTAATCACTGCCATGCAAATAGGAACCATGCAAATAAGGGCAGTTATAGCTGATCAAAGTTCCATCCTGGTGGAAGGTCTAGACCTCCAGTGACCTAGTCCAGCACAAGACTGGTATTCATACGCAGTTAAAGCACCACTGTGACACAAAGCAGGAGTGGTCTCTTCAAGGAAAACTATTGTTCTCGTATTAGTTCCTCTCCCTTACATACTCCTCCGCTATGTTGTGCCACCAACCTCAGAGCTCCTTCTCAAAGCCCTTGCCATAGTGGAAGGAGCAAGGCTCTCCCCAGTAAGAAAACACCTGAATCTCTCCAACTTCTTTGTGAAGGTGCTTGGTGCTCTGAACTTTCCTCTTAACACTGCATTCATTGTGTCCCATAAGTTTGGGTATGTTGTTTCTTCATTTTCATTGAATTCTAGAGAGTCTTTCATTTCTTTCTTTATTTCATCACTGACTCAGTGGACATTGAGTAGGGAGTCGTCAGTTTCCATGAGTTTGTAGGCTTTCTCTTGTTTCTGTTGTTGAGTTCCAGCTTTACTCCATGGTAGTCTGATAAGATACAAGGGGTTATTTCAGTATTCTTGTATCTGTTAAGTCTTGCTTTGTGACAGAGCAAAAATATGGATAATTTTGAAGAAATTTCCATGAGGTGTTGAGAATAAGGTATATTCTTTTGTTTTTGGGTGAAATGTTTTATAGATATCTGTTAGGTCTATTTGATTCATGATGGCTATTAATTTCATTATTTCTCTGTTAAGTCTCTGTCTATATGATATGTTCATTGGTGAGATTGGAGTGTTGACATCACTCACTATTAATGTGTGGGGTTTGATGTGTGATTTGAGCTTTAGCAATGTTTCCTTTACCAATGTGGGTGCTTTTGCATTTGGGGCATAAATGTTCAGAAATGAGATGTTGTCTTGACATATTTTTTCTTTGATGAATATGAAATCTCCCTTCTTATCTATTTTGATTGATTTTTGGTTTAAAGTATTTTATTACATACAAGAATGGCTACTCCAGGTTGTTTCTTGGATCCTCTGTTTGCTTGTAAAACCTTTTTCCAGCCTTTTAGTCTGAGAAAATGTCTATCTTTACTGCTCAGGTGTGTTTCTTGTATGCAGCAGAATGCTGAATCCTGTTTTTGTCTTTTTATTGGGAAGTTGAGGCCAGTGATGTTGAGAGATGTTAATGACCAGTGGTTGTTACTTCCTGTTATTTTAATGTTAGTGATGGTAGAGTGCTTCCCTTCTTTAGGTTTTGTTGATGTGGTGTTATTTATTTCCTGGGAAGGGGACTCCCCTTTTGGAAGAAAGGAGAGAAAAGAGGGGGAAAGGGAAAGAGGCTAGGAGTAGGAGGCTAGGAAGAATGGGTCTATGATGAAGATATGAAGTGAGTAAAAAAATAAAATCAATAAAAAAGAAAGCACTCAGGTTGTCCTCATCTTCATTCTACTCTCTCTGATACCACCAGCCCCTTTCATGTAAAACTCCTTCTATCATCCATCATTCATTGTCTCTTGGGGTCATTGCCTTTCAGCACTCATTGAGAACATTGGTGCATACTTCATGTGTCTACGTAAATAGAATATAATACTTATTTTTCACTATTCTTGAGTTTATTCACTGCCTTACTCCCTTTCATACTCATAGCTGCCCTGTAACCTCAGGCTGGAGTCACTGTTTCTCTTGCTTTGTTTTGTAATAGGAGGTGGAAGTGATTCCAGGCCCAGGTGTTAGGTACCTCAACCCAGCCCTTCAAAATCTCCCCAAAGTTCTCAACTGCATCTGTCTCTAAGACTCCATTTAGTGTGGTAGTATCAGTAGATGATCTTTGTTTTTGTATAAACACTCAAAAAAGTCTATAATTTATTAAAATGAAGAAAGGAAAGCAAACTTAAGCAATGACAAATTGGTGTTTCTTTCGTTTCCCTTTGAAGATTGCTGTCGACTGGCTTCTGCTTTCCCAGTTAGCAGTCCGTATCCAGCAAGAATTCCTTTCTTCCTTGCTTGTCCTCAATGGGTTAAGATTTAACTTGCACAAAGCACTTGATCTCCCCAGTAAACAACAAGGAGAAAAGCTTGAATGTGCAGACAGAAGAAGCAGAGTGTAACTCACAAGAGAGTGTGGGAGATCAGCCCAGAGAAAGAAGCCGAAGTTTTCCGTGCCTGTCACACATCATTCTGTATCCTCATTCTACTCATGCTGCTATTTACCTGACAGCCCCTCAGAGCTCTTTGGAGCACTATGAGCTCTCAAATAAATATGTATTTCATTTTGTGTGCTTATCTTGAAGCCTCATTTTGATTACCCAGTAGACATTAACAATATCTTTCCAGCTGTTACTTTCCATTATGTCTTGCAACTGAGATTTTGGCTCTTTATAAAAATGTATCTTTGACCTAAAGGTGATGGGGTTGCTCTAGCAGTTATGACAATAGCTAGGAACTCGGCTCCGATGCAGAATGGCATGAGTAGCTTACTGCCTTCGTCTGTGACTTCCATGCATGAACAAACATTGCTTTTAAGACTGTTTTGAATTACAGCCTTGAAATGTTTGAGATAAAATCCATGTAACTTTGGTGAGAATCCCCAAAGACATAACTTTGACTCTATACAAGAAAAATGATTATCAACTAATTAATACTTCAGATTTCAAACAACTAACAGTTTATTTAGCCCATCAAATTTGACAAGATTTTCATTGACATATAAATACATACAAACACAGAACAAACTACATCGTGACCCTTCATATGTAAGTAAGAAGTAAGTAAGTAAGTAAGAAGATGACGTCCCCCTTGAGTTCAGTTGCTATCACAGACCTTTTCTTCTCAGAAATTTAAAATCAATTTTGGACTTGATTGATTCCTGTTTTCTAAACCACTCTGGTCTTAAGCAACCCCAAGAATTATTTGAAGAAAACCAGTTATTCTGTTAGATTTCCTTTTCCTGACAAGAGTGTATTTCTAAATCACAGAAGTCTGTCTGAGAACACCCCCACCCATTTTGTTGCGATAGAAATTTATCCTGTGAGTCCTTGCAGAAACTTGAGAGAAAATCAATTGTGACTTTGACAAGAACAATGCCACTTCCTCTTGAATAGGTCACCTGGCTTCTCCTAACCTGTTCCCAGAACAGTTTAGAAAATCAGGGCAATCACCCTTGATCTTATTTCATACTCTCCTTACCAGCCACACATGTTAAAACCCACAGTCAAGAGGAAGCTATTTCTCCATGGTTAATTTCATAAGTAAGAGTCATTCTGTCCATTTGGTACACATAGCAGCTGCTGCTGTAACTATTCTCTACTTTGACCTGACCATTAAGTTTGAATCAGGAAATGAAGATCATTTATGTCAGATGATTGCTTGAGAATATCAACTTTTAAGTCCAATTAATGTGTGTGCTGTATACATAAGTATATGTGTGTGTATGTGAGTGTGTGTGAGTGTATACACATGAGTGACCATTACCATGTTGAGAGAATAAAAGCCTTTAATATCTGCAATCCCCACCTAAGAATTTTCAGATTCAGAGGAATAAATAAACTAGACTATGTTTTATGTCACAAGCAACCTGCTAAGAAACTGCAAAGACAGAGCGAAACAGCACCCACTTTTGATATAGCTGGCACATGCAACCTGTTACATGGTTCTAAAATAAACACTAGCAACTTCTCGAGCACAAGCTGGGAGCACTGCTGGCCGTGCACGTGGAGCTCCTCTTAACTTGAGTTGGCATTGGTGGCCATCCATGGAAGCTACTTGGCTTCACGGGGTAGGCATGCAAACTCTAAGATTTCTGACAGGTGTGCTCTGCATTTCCAGAACAGCGAAAGTGATGTTCCCTCTCTGGATGTTTGCATTCCAAAAACGTCTCCGAGCTCTTGAGAAAGACAGTGCAAAGCTGACAAAGGCTTCTTCTGTTCTAAGAAATATTTTTTAAAAGCACAAAGAGAGCTCTTTACAAGTTTTTCTAATGGACCAATGGCATTTTTGAATTCTGATGTCACAACTAGCTAGCTTTGAACCTTTGTGCCCCCAAGCACACTGCTTAAGTCTCTGAACTAGTTTCATCATTTGGAAAAATACAGATTATGATGCGAAAAGGGGCTCCTGTGATATTATATTGAGGTAATACTTTCCAAACCTCAGAATAAACCCTAATGCTGGGTAGTTAGTTCTCTAACATAAAACTACTTTTGTTGATATTAAAAATATCCACTTCATTTCAAGAAAACACTTATAAGTTTATGTTTAAAAAAATCTGAAGATGTGACCTTGGGATGCCCAGCTGCAGTCAATACATCTATAATGCAGCCTCTTACCTAAGGTGTGGGGAACATTGTGGAAGAGGTGATAGAAATATAGTAAGAGTCAGAAAGCAGATGTCTGCTCTAAGACAGTAAAGCTCAGCAATATGACTGGGCTTTGCTTAGGCTAAAACAAATATGCCTTGTTTAGGCATTAAGAAGGCACCCATAATGCATGCTGATATGAATAAGGGAATTTTACAGCTCTCCATCTTTAGATAAAGAACTACAGGCAATCAGTAGTTGCTGAGAAAGGCAATATATTTTAGTCCAAGGAAGAGTATCCTAATTGATTATCCAAGCCCAAATGATCAGCCCTAAACACATGAAAATATGAACAGCAGTAAATGGATTCAATGGGCTGTATGTTCATATGTGTGTGTGTGTGTGTGTGTGTATGTAAAAATAATTAAGGATATATATGAATATGAGAGGGAGGGTTATGGGAGGAATTGGAGATATGAAAAGGAGGGGTAGAAATGACACAAATACAGTGCTCTTTTAAGAAATTCTCAAAAAAAATATGTTAAAAATTCTAACAGTATAGAAACCTGAATATATTGGAACCATGTTAATTGGAATGCATGAATACATCATGGCTGTGATGATGTGGTTATCTTTTTAAATTTCAAAACATAGAAACTGGAATGAATGGATTTGCAGCCTAAATCTATAGCTCTAAAGATCTTTGAAGGTTTTATTGACTTTAAAAAGAGAAAAAGAAGAAGCAATATTTGAGATCCCGGATAAAAGCTTAGAGCATCAGGAGTGGGTAAGCGGAGGTCAGGATTAGCTTCTGCGGGTGTATTGATGTCTGTGATTGTTCATCACAGCACCAAAGCTGTCTCCATAAGAACCTACATCCTGTACTTAATCCTCAGCAGAAACTTCATTTCTGACAGCAGGAGAAGTATGCATGTTTGAGTACTGGGCTCATTCCAGCTTGCTCTTTCTTCTCAGTCTCTCTTATTTCCAACTACAATACAAAATGTGCAAATTGGCTGCTTCTTGGCAAAGCTGTATCATTGTGGCAATAAATAAGAAGTAATAGTGACCACAGAGAGCCCAGTTTCTTAAACATATAGGACCATATAAAGGAACATGGGGTCACAAAACCTTTGGCAGCTGAATGAGGTTTATAAATTCACAAGGACCAAAAGAAAATAATAACACAAAGTTAAATAAACAGTGAACCCATGGTGCTTCTGGAAGCTCTCTCATGCAGCAGCACGATTGCCTCTGTTGCAGCCTTGGCTCTGAACACATAACACGTGTACCGTGAGCATGCCATCACACCACACGGAATGAAAACACAATCTGAAATACTCTGACTAATGGTCAAGACTATCGTATGTCATAGATGACAGGATCTTTATTGTTACTCACCATTACTGAAATATAACAGCTCAGTGGTTAAGATAAGTATTAAATACTTTCTTATCGTTTCTCTTCATGTTACTTATCAAATTTATCTATCATTGGATTGTGTTGTAGAATGTTTGGATTTAAAGGCTGTTGTCTGGGACTCAGTGGATATGAACATTTGTTGCTTTCTCAGAGAAGACCTTGGACTCAGTACCCAGTGCCCACATTTTGGTTAACAAATACCTATAAATCCAGTTTTGGAGGATCTGAAGCCTTCCTCTGGCCTCCTCAAGCACCAGACATGCACACTGTATACATACATACATGTACAAACATACATATGTATGTACATACTTACAAGCAAAACACTCATACAATAAAATAATCTTTAAAAATCATTTACTTTCTGATAGTCAATTAAATTGCTTTACATGTAAGCCTAATAATTTGAGTTTAATGTTCAGATCCCAGAGTGGGAGAAGAAAACCAATTCCTGACACGTGCTCTCTGAGCTCCATAAGCATTCTGTGGCATACCTGTGTTTGTACATATATACATCACACACAATAATATAATAAGAAGAATAAATAAAACCAATAGTGTTTCTTTGAGACAGGGTCTGACTGTGTATTTCCAGCTGGCTTGGAACTCACCAGGTTGGTCTCTAGCTCATAGACATCTACCCTTCTCTGCCTTACAAATGCTAGAATTAAAGACATGTGTCACCAAACCCAACTCTGTCTAGTGACTTTTCGTTTTGGTTTAGAACAATATTATCAACATGATCTGCAATAGACCCAAACATATTTCTGTCATCTTGTACTACCTATTAATGTGAAATGAGTTCTCAACATTGATGGCAATAAAATCAAAATATTATTCAACTTCAAAAAATGTTAAGGCTGTTCTATATAGTATCAGAATTCACCAGGATTTGATTCTTTATGTGAAAAAATAAGCACATTTATTACTATGCAAATATCTTCTCATCTTTACTAAGTGAAAAAAATTTATATTTATATCAAAGAATTACTTAACAATATATTTCTTTATGACTTATGATCAGCAAATGTTGGTTCTGAACATCTGTCATATAAAGCTAAGACTCCTAGGGTCTTAGAAGTAGTTCTCAGGTGAAAGAGTCATGAGTGGAGAAAAGGTAAGAAGCTCCACCAGAGCAGGAGACATTCTTCTGCTTGTTTTAGTGGGATGTCTCCCATAGGCCCAGGGGCCCCTCAGCATCACTGGAGGCAGATGTCACTGTCCACTCTCCCCTGCCCCCGCTGGATAGACAGTGGCCATTGAAGAAAATCCTCTGTAGTGATGCTCAGAAGCAGCCGCCCTGGCAACATGGCTTTCAGGAGCTTAACAGGGCACTTAGATCTCAGTGAGAGATAAAAACCACAGCTAATTCAGGCTAGCATTGATTTTTTTAACTTTACCTTGTAATGATAGTAAATCAGTTTAGGAGAAGAGGTCAGTGAGCATGGATAAGTTAAATGATGCTAGCCCTGGCCTCAGGGTACTTCCCAAATGAAAGCTAGAGGAGGCCTGCGTTTGCTTAATGTTTGTTTGTTTGTGTTTGTTTCTAAACACAAACAAACGAAACCCCTTTCACTCTTCTTCCCAGTGGTTTCAAACAGTGTGGTAGTGACTCTCCAGTCCACACTGCTTCAGGAACTGCATTCACTCCAAATAACAGATTGTCTTACTTTTACAAATGGAGTTCTAAGAGCTTAGCACTTAAACACCAACACCAGAGGCACCTTTAAGTAATAAATACAGGTGTTACAATTCAGGTAATGCTAGATCAAACCTATTGAATATGAGTAAGAATACTGAAGTAAGAAACACTTTGGAATACCATTTCGATTTAGCTATTTACAGAGGCTACTAATAAACAAAAAAATTAATTTACTTGACTCTAATAAAAAAACAGATATAGCAACATCAAAATCCATGAAGAAATTATCAAGACATTTAAAGCTATTTTTAGGTGGAGAATAAGCAGGTAAAAATCATCTCAACTAGAGATTATTATTGATTAATGAAATCATCTTTCAGAGATTCAAAACTGAAAAACTAATGTTACGACAACATTTTATGAAGTAAGAGAAAATGCAAAAACAAACAAACAAAAACAACCAAACAAAAAAACAGATTTGGGTGTTTTGGATATCATCCAGATTTTGGTGTATTGGATATCACCTAGTATTCACTATGAAGCAAGAGTCTTTCATCTCTGATGGGGCAAGTCTACCCTTCCCTACACAGTCATCACATACTTTACCTGCGGTGTCATTGCTCAACAAGATTGCAGATCCCCACCACCGCCACCACCATCAATCATCTACGAGATATGGAAGGATCACTTGGCTTAATTTGGGGGTACACGGTAGTGGCACAAGATGATTGTCAAGCTTTTTTCAGTACCTCATAAATCTATTTTCTACAATACAAAGGTTGATACAGCTGTAGCAATATCAATTAACAGTGAACAATGAGACTGCATTTGTATCATGTTCTGATTTAGGAGTCAGGACTTTAGTCAACAAATATTACCAATAACTTAAAATAGCTAAAAATATTATTTTTAGAAAAATGTTGTGTTTCCCCTAAAGAAACATACAGCTTAGTAGGAAGCATTTGTGCCTAAAAGCCTTTATTTATCTGTTTATAACTAAACCCTGGTCACTGTTGGTAACTGAAAGCCATCAGTTTAGCCCTTTTTTTTTTTTTTTTTTTTTTTTTTTTGTTTCAAGAGCTAAAAGCTTCAGACACTTTATAGACCTCTTGGATCTTTTCCTAAATCTACCCAGAAAGGCCAAGCTTCTTCCTGTCAGGTCTAGGAACCACATAGGCCAAACAGACTCTGAGCAGGAAGTCAGAGAGCATTTGTGCAGGGTAGAGGATTTTTTGTCCAAGCCACTGAGAGGGTTAAGAGCAATCTGGGAATGGTGTCTGCTTGATTCAGGTCCCCCGAGCCATGGTCATTCTCTGGGCTCTGAGGAGACAGGTTTCTCTGGTGACACGCCCCTAGGTACCGCTCCTCTGTTGGCTGTGCAAGCATGCCTCTAAGAGGCCTAGTCAAAGCTCCTCTGCCTCTTAGGAGCCCAACTCAAATGTTTCAGTGTTCTTCCAAAATTCCAAAGTCACCACTGGATATACTTGGGTGTTAGGGCAGCTCTGGTTCACCAATAAGTGATTTCAAGCTGTAGCTAAATGATTATTTCCCCCTTCCAAACTTCTGTTGTATATCTTACCTAAGCCTCTGAGAACTCAGCTGTAGAGTGGGGGCTAATAGGGAAGAACCAAGAACTTCCTGGGACCCAGAGTTAATCTTAGCAATCTGCTATGACCCTTCCAAGAAACAGATGGCTTCCACTAGCACTTCCCAAGAGCCCTGACATACTTTTTTATAGAACAACCAAACTTACAAACAGTCCTCTACATCTCTTCACAAGGCCTAGCTCCAAACAAAGCGAATATCTTTATGTAAGACTACAAACTCTGAAACTGATAAGGATATAAGGGAAAAGGAACCCTTATACACTACTCACAGAAATGCAAATTGGTCCAGCCACTATTGAGCATCCATATGGTAGTTCTTCAAAATATTAAAAGACAAACATTCATGTGGTCCAGGTGTAACACTTCAGGACATATGCTAAAAATAACCCAACTCAGCATAACACTTTGCCATCTGCACATCACTGCTAACTACAGCAATGCCCACACAACAAATTGTGAAATCAGGTTAGATTGTCACCAATTGAATAATGGAAGAAGAAAATGTAGAATATATATAGAAGGAGAATGTATTCAGCCATAATGAGTGGAATTTTGTTACATACTAAAAAAAAATGGATGCAACTGGAAGTCATATCAATCAAAGTAAGCTGGACAAAGTAGCACAGACATTTTGTTTGTTGTTTAAACAAAGACAAATATATATATATATATATATATATATATATATATATATATATATCTTATGTTCAGTATATACCTGTGTCATTATCTCAGACACCAGAAATTCTAAAATTGACCTAAGAAGAAAATGAACAAAGGGGATGCTTTTGATAATTTGATTAATCTTCAAACTACTTTTACCTACCAAAGAACTTTAGTTTCTAGAAATAAACACCTCTGGGCAATTTGCTTGTGATTTACATGTTTCCCCCCCACTATGGAATCACATCTTAATGCTGAGGACTTCTTTATTCAAAAACACAAAAGTATTCCTTTACTAAAGTTTTTAATATTTTAAAGACTTTACAATATCTTGCTATGATTTGTGTTTGGTTTAAAAGACCTTGACAATCTCATAGTAATTAGGACTTCGACATCCCTCTGAAAGACTCTACCCAGCAGTGTATCAAAGCAGATGCTTAGAATCATAACCAAACTTTGGGCAGAGTACAGGGAATCCTGTGAAGGAAGGGGGAGTTAGTGGGACCTGGAGAGGACAGGAACTCTACAAGGAGAACAACAAAAGCAAAATATCTGGGCACAGGGGTCTTTTCTGAGACTGATACTCCAAACAAGGACCAATCATGGAGATAACCTAGAAACCCTGCTCAGATGTAGCCCATGGCAGTTCAGTCTCCAAGTTACCCTAGCAAGGGGAACAGGGACTGTCTCTGATATGAACTCAGTGGCTGTCTCTTTGACACCCTGCCCTGAGTGGGGAGCAGCGTTGCCAAGCCACACAGGAGAGCAATGCAGCCAGTCCTGATGAGACCTGATAAGCTATGGTCAGATGGAAAGGGAAGAGTACATCCCCTATCAGTGGACTTGGAGAGGGGAGTGGAGGAGATGAGGGAGGGAGGGTGAAATCAAGAGGGAAAGAGAGAGGGTGTTACAGCTGGGATAGAAAGTGAATAAACTGTAATTAATATTAAAAAAATAAAAATTTAATTAAATAAAAGAACTTTGGCCTCCAAGCTGACAGTGTTGAAGATGGTGACAGTGATGCTTTAAGAAGTGAGTCCTAGGAAAGGTCTAGAGAATCAGAGGACTACTCTAGAAAGTAGCTTACCTGGGAACCTTTATAAGGCCATTATAAATGCCCAAGTTTGTCCTACCCAGCTCTCTGTTCCTCTTTCCTGACACCTCACATACTTCAGCTATTACTTCACCATGCAATCCTCTTCAAAAATGAGACTCAACTTTTCAAAATTGAGAGGTAAATAAACCCCCTCTTCGTAGGAAGTTAGCTTTCTTGGGTACTTTTTAATATAATGCAAGTAGACATACATGTTGTAATTCTTTTAGTTTTCCTCCTTCTGTGTCACCAGTTTTCTTGCATTTATAAAACATTTAATCTTATCTACATTTGTAGTTATGAAAATCCATATTTATTTATGTTTAGTGTTCCAAGCTACCTAAAGACAAAAATCTTTAGATTGGGTCAATAAACACTGGTGAACAATCGATGAATTAAAGATGAACAAGGAATTTAAGCTGTCTGGATTTAGATCTCCAACTACAACTTAAGTTGGATCATTTTGTCAAAATAAAACCCATCATTCTCTCCTTCCATTTGGTAGTGTGATCATGCTTCTGCAAGAATGGACCCTAAATTATCCCACAAATCTTAAAAATTCAGATTCAGAGAAAATTTGTAAATAATGTAGCTGAGGAATTTCACAAATGTAACTAAGGCCCACTGAAATCCTTTTCTCTCTTTAAAAGCCAAAAGGAGGAGGAGACAGTAAAAATACAACCATTATAGTCTTGAAACTGAGTAGAATCGATATAAAATACTAAAAGCAAGCAGTAGGGTTAGATAGACTGTTGCTTCCTGTTCCTGAGATGAATTTTCATTCTTACATTCCAGGCATTAAGACTGTAACAAAGTGAAATTGATTCTTCTTGAACAAAAGAGTAAGTAGCTCTGCTACTATAAAATCTTTAAATTCATCTTTCACCTTCAAATGTATTAATGTTCTTATGAGACAGTCTCAACTTCGGAGTGTATTGATGTTTAATTTACCTTAGAAACGTTAAATATAAATATTTAAGCAGCAAGGGAAAGCAAAGGCTCACAGCATTCGGAAATGTGGTATTACAGGCTTAGTTTTACCATACAGGGAAAAATTGAAACTTTTCTTCCTGCAGAATTTTATGGTAGTTTACCATAAAATAAAATTTACAGTTTGCCAACACTGTAAAAATGCCATACATATGTAGGTCATGGTACTTACTCAGTCCCTAGTTATGTCTCTTGGTAGCAATATATTGGGACATTCAATTGGCTGAAACTCTACTCCTGAGTGTCAGCCCGTGCTGGCATGACACGTTCAATAACTTGGCGAACTAAGACACAGTCAGTCTTACTACTTTGCTAGCGCTCGGTCACGCCAGCCTTTCTTGCATCACATGTGCACCTATCACTGCTCCATCAGAGATTCCCGCCTGATATGGTTTTGAACAATTTTTTGAGATGGATAAGAGGGGGGAAAATGAACAATAGATTTCTAAGCTTCCCATGCAAGAGTACAATCACCTCATTCATCTCACACTATATCCAACATTCCCAACTCACTGTGATTCAACCTCCCCTGATGGATGACCCACCCTGGATGTCATGAGCTTTTCTTTCTTGGATTACTATCTATCTCATGGCCATTTACTGCCAAATGGACTTCAATTAACTCACTGGAGGAGGGAAGTATCAGTTTGACAAAGGAAAGATCAATTATTCAAGAATTTTAAGTGTCTGTTAAGTACTAAAACATATGCTAAGCAATACCAAAGGAGTTATATATATAAATAATATTGCTGACCTCCCTCCAAGAGCTGATAGCCTAACAAAGAACAAGCATAATACAAAAAACAAATTGAATGCCAAAGAATAAGACGCACAAATAAGAGTTAGGCAAATACTAGGAGTGTTAACAGTCAAAGCATTAGACAGTTTTCAGAATATCAGGACCTCCTCTAATCCTCCTCTGTGCTGTCCACGCTCCTGTGTTATGTGGCACCACAGATGCTTGTGTAGAGGGCATCTGATGTTTTTACTTCCACTTACTGATATTATTTCTCATATCTAAAATCTGAGCACCTTGGATCCAAAGAGACTTGTGTTTGTTGAATTCTGACTTTATCATTTAATTTTTTCTCTATAAGTTTCAACTCATAAATTTTGAAAAAGTCAACACTGAATTAACTTTCAAGTAAGTCATAGGAGAAAGAAGAATGCCTTGGTTACCATCCCCAGACAATGCCTCTTAAGTGACATTAAAAACTAATGAACAATATCATCCAATCTGACATAAGCCAGAATAGATTCAGATGCACTGAAGACATATTACTCTCATTCTAAAATGCGGAAAAGGAATTTCATTCCAAGAAGAGAAAATGCCTATCACAACTTATAAATCCTTTTCTCGAGCTTCAAAGGAAGTGTGAGTTAACTTTGATTTATACTGTAGGTGCATGTAACTCTCCCGGGGGATCTGTTTTTGTTGAAGACAATAGCATTGCCCCTCAGAACACTGTCAGCACAGCACCAGCGTAACTGTGTCATTACAGAACCTCAGGACATTGTTTCAGTCAGATACTGAAGGCTCTAGACTGAGAGATGTTCCCCAAAATTAGTTGAATCAAGCTAAAGGGCTTAGCAAATTAATTCCCTTCATGGTTTTATAGTATGAATACACTAGTGTGTACAAGTAGATGTGAATATGTCGGCATACATGCATGTTTATAAACATTTAATTGCCATAAAGTATTACTTACAATAATTTAGCACAGATATATCAATGGTTTAAGTCACTAGTTCTATTTTAAGTAGTAGTAGGAAATTCAAAAATAAAAACAAACCTTACTTGGTGTCAACACATTCACAAGATAGATTCCAGAAGAGCACCACAATTTGAGTGGACTTTTATGATGAACAGGAAGAAGACATTGCACTGTGATCATGCTCATGGCCTTCATTATTGTATTGCTTGAATGGTCTCATGTGGGCATGGCTGGAACTCCTGCAGTAAAGTTTGGTTTTCAGCAGGAGAAAGGAAGAGCGATTTCCTGTGCAAATTTTAAGTATACAAATGCTTTAAGAGGATCGCCCTGGCGGGACAGCTGTAATCTGAGATCAACATGCACTGAAATATTCCCAGAGTGAGTTTCCAAAGGGCAATAGTAATCTCCTCATGCTCACAAAGGGCAAAGCCTTTTACAAAGAGAACTGAAGACAGGATGACATAGAGCAAGTTCTAGTTCTGACTTGAAAAACCAAAATTGATATGAACCAGTGTATTTCAGCCTCCTTTTTAAAGCAGAACTTCATGAAACTGTGTAAGCTGGCCAATTTTCTGCCTGCATTATGGATCCCTTGTCCGATAGCTTCCACACAGATAATGTGTCTGTGTGGACTGTTTCTGTCTACCTCCCTCTAGTCAGGAGGGATTACAGTTAGAACATGTGTGACCATGTAAGAAAAAAACACCCAGAATTACCCCAATTTAATCTGAAGGACCAAACTACAAAGATAGTTCTTGTACTAATGTGAAATTCACATATGGTAAATACCTATCCTATTTTTTATGGAGTGTGACAGAGGAAAAATGGTGATGACTAAACGGAAGTCTGAGACAAAATGTGTGTCACTCGTATTTAATTAGAAATTGTCCAGACAAACTGAAGGGCACACTCGGGCATATATTCTCTTCTAACTGTCAAATATCACTGGCACGTCAGTAGCCCTGTTGCTTGTTAAACAAAGTATGTCAGAAGATTTAGACTGTGATTTCTGCTTGTCTTTTCTAGTATTTTTACCCCTCTCAAAAGGAAATATATATTTCTATGGTTCAGGCATATAAGAGCTTTTTCATTCAATACCATGGCCATTGTCTGCTGTCTGCTATGGCGTGATGAGATGAGTTAATGGCTAGATGGGCTGACTGAAAACTCTTCCAATAGCTGAGCTTTAAAACTGATCTAAGCAAACATATGAGTGGGGTTCTCACAGAGTCTCTGTACATCCATCAAACATAGAGGAGTGGGAAATAAGTCTATGCAGAACATCATGGTTTGCCAGTGATACCTAGATTTAGCTTTGAAATTCATGTGCTCAGGAAAGTCTCTGTCAGCATGGTTCCTTACCTGAATAGAACATGAATGTTCCAGAATTCAATCTCTGTCTCCTGAGATTCATAGCTTTGATTTAAGATAGCCATCTTTGGGAAATAACTTTTGAAAAGGATACACCGAAGCAGAACATAAAATTGTACAGAGACAAAAGTTTTTCAGGAGAAAAAGAACTGCATAGTCAAAGATGATAGTCAAGGATGATAAAAGGTAACCTTGTTCCATGCTACTCTCAAAATGCTAGTTTAACAATGAGCTATGGACAGGTGCAATGGTGGAGAAGGCCCCTTTCAGTGGGGAAGGGGACAGAGGGAAAGAGAGAGAGAAGGTGGGACTGGGAGGAGTTGAGGGAAGAGGTTTTAATGGGGATATATAATGAAAAATTTGTAAGAAGACAGTGTAAAAGAAAAAAAAAAAAGTTCCATCTTCCATATCCTTTTATCTGGGCTGCTAGCAAAAGGAGCATGTGTCTTCTTACAGTCATGATAATCTCTCACAGACACACCCAAAGGCCAGTCTGAGGCACTCTTTCCAGGTGATTCAAGACTGTGTCCAGTTGAAAACAGAGAGGTGCTGATAGAACCGACAATCAGCTCATCAGGTGTTACATAAGGTGGTCCTCAACTCTTCAGTCATGAAAACAAAACTTTTTAATGTCTGTGTGGCTGTGAACATGAAACAGAAGAAAAGGCTGAAAATGAAGCAGATCTACAGAAGAATAAAAAGCAGAACACAAAACAATGAAGGTGGGGAGGGAAGATAAGAGAACAGTTCATAAAACAAATTTCCTTCAGTCTACAGATTTGGCTCGCTTCAATTGTGTTTCTGCTAAGAGCCACCTGTGCACTGGGGTTCCTCCTGATGACATTTTTTAAAGAAGTCACCTATTACTATTTTCTCAGGAGCCTACCTAGCACTTTCCTCCAGCTCAGATATTAGAGAATTCAAGAATTAGTAGAATTAGAGAATGTCAAAGTACGATGTTTTTCCTACCCTCACATTTAAATTCTTTGAGAACTAAAGCTTAAGAAAGAAGCTAATTAATTTCAAAATGTCAATTTTATTGTGATGAAACCAATTAAAGAATGTTATTTTACAGCATCCACTCAAAAACACTATTAATAGGTCCCACTCCCTCCTCTCCACTTCGAAGACCTGTTAGATGTAACTGTCCAAGACAGCTGTTTTGCTAACCTCTGCCATTGAAAAACTAACTTCCAATGCAGAGACTTCAGTTTATCTTTGGAGTATGAGGCTACAGAGAAATGTTTTGACCTCCCAAATCATTACATGTGATTATTTATTTAAAATATGAGTTTTACTACAAGTGATAAATCCCCATGTGTATTTAATAAAAGCAGTCATTTAATAGGATTTCAAGAAATGTTAATTAAATTAACAATTAGAGGCATTAAAATCAATTCTAGCCCCAAAGCAATGAGACCCTTGGATGATATCAAGAATATCAGCACAAAGATTTGCAAATGAAGGAGCATTCAGGAGAACATGTAACGTGGAGAAAGAATAGCTGCTCAGCAGCAAGGAATGTGCCATTCCTCCAGGGCCTGCTTGGCTGTACAGAGCAAGAACCAGCTCCACTAGGTGGACTGCATCTGCTGGGTAGCAGCATGGGGCTCCAAGAGCCTGGCAGTGATGAAGTGACTCAGGACCCCTGACTTGCACAGTTCCTGTACATCAGGTTGGCTGAGATGTTGCCAGTTTGCCCAAGTTCAAGCCCTTCTCTCTGCCCAATCCTTCTTGTTTTCTTATTTTCACAGTGTTGTTAATTATTGGTCATTCTCTGCATCTGCTTCCAGAGACCCTAAGATGTGGAAGAAAGGTGTCCAGTAAAGGATGAAATAAATGGCTTAGAGCTTGAGGAGGGTCATCTTGGTGAGAGATAGCAATCTGTAAATGGCCACCATGGACATCAACAGTAAGTAATTAAAAAATTCATAACATCCAGCTTGAAAGATTTGCTAGATAAAAGTATCCATAAATGAAAAGGAGGGAGAACCTGCAGAAACTGTGACATTTAAGGGATACAAGGGGAATCCAGAATGTAACAGCACATCCCAGGGAGATAGAATGAAACCTTACAAGACACTGGAATCCTTAAGGAGTACAGTGAGAGCAGGAGGTGACTTTCAGTAACAGAATATGAAATTTTGTGGATGAGATGTGGAGAGAATGAGAGCTAACCAGTACACCCGAGAAGTTTGGGTGCAAAAAATGCTTTGTTACAATGTGAAGAAATAGATAAAAAGGGGTGTGGAAATGAGAAAAAAAAAAAAAGCAGATGGGTTAGGAAGTGGAGACAGCTGCAGAGATTAAAGCAGCATTACCAGGAGAGCAGTAGCCAAGAAAATAAGAGATGAGCTCAATGCCAACTGAGAAAAATCAGACGACAACCTTAGTGTTCAGAGAGAACACAAGTGATTCCAACCCTAAAGCCACTGATAACAAGCACCATTCCATCACTGGGGCCTTGAGTAGGAGAGAAATGAAATGGCCTCCAACTACAGAAACTGGTAATCAGGAAATCATGTAGCCACAAAAATCTTCAAAAGGTCACTTCTTTAGTGAGTCCCTAGGTGTAACACACAGGCGTAACTCACTGGACCCTCAAAGCCCAGAGAAAGGCAACTCCCATCAACACCACACAATAGCCATCTAAACTTCTTTTTTTCAATTTCCTATTCTGTCTTCCATTTTTGAAACATTGTTCTGTTTGCAGAATTTATTTTTTATTTTATTTTTAATGTTTTTTAATTTTTATTATTAGTTACATTTTATTAACTCTGTATCTGTATCCCAGCTCTATCCTGCTCCCCCATTTCATCCCAATCCTACCCTCCCTCCTTCATTTCCTTCCTGCCCCTTTCCAAGTCAACTGATAAGGGAGGTCCTCCTCCCCTTCCATCTGACCCTAGCTTATCAGGTTTTCTTCAGGACTGGCTGCAATGTCCTCTTCTGTGGCCTAGAAAGGTTGTTCCTCCCTCAGGGAGGTGGGGAGGTCAAAGAGCCAGCCATTGAGTTCATTTCAGAAATAGTCCCTGTTCCCCTTACTAGCATATCCACTTGGATACTGAGCTACCATGGGCTACATCCGAGCAGGGGTTCTAGGTTATATCCATACATGGTCCTTGGTTAGAGATACAGTCTCATAAAAGACCACTGTGCCCTGATATATTTGGTTCTTGCGGAGCTCCTGTCCTCTCCATGTCATATTAACTCCCCCTTCTTTCATATGATTCACTGCACTCTGCCTCTGCCAAAGATTTGGTTATGAGTCTTAGTATCTGCTTTGATACCCTGTTATTTAGAGTCTTTCAGAGGCCCTCTGTGGTAGGCTTCTGTCCTGTTACTTGTTTTCTCCTACATCGAATGCCCATCTCATTTGTCTTTCTAAGTGAGAATTGATCATCTTACCCCAGGTCTTCTTTCTTGTTTATCTTCTTTAGGGGTATAGATTTCATTATCTTTATCATATCTTATAGGTCTATATAAGTGAGTATATACCATGTCCACTGGCTACTCTTCCAGAGGTCATGAGTTCAATGCCCAGCAACCACATGGTGGCTTACAACCATCTATAATGAAATCTGGTGCCCTCTTCTGACATGCAGGTGTACATGCAAACACAACATTGTATATATAATAATAAATCTTAAAACAAAACAAAACAGAATTTATTTTTTATGTACAAAGAACATTTGTATTAATTTTAACATTATTGTAACTAAATGTCAGCCAGAAACAATGTTCTTAAATAGTTTTCATGTTGTTTGAGTATTTTATACATATTACACTATTACAATTTAAATTCATGCTGCCATGTTTCCTCTCTAACTTCCCCTGTATACCCGCAACATCTCCCTCCCAACATATTGTCTATGTTTGTGCATGTTCCTTTTCATATCCAAGTACACGTGTGTGTTTGTGTGTGTGTGTGTGTGTATGTGTGTATATACGAGTGTGTGTATCTCACTGCATCTACTAAAGCCTATTTACAGGTTAGGGTGGAGCCACCCATTGGAGCATGGTAAACCTACCAGGACCACACCTCTAAAGAAAACTGGTTTTCCTTCCTCAGGCAGCCATCAACTATCAATAGCTCCTTGGCTATGACTGGGGACTTACGAGCCTCTCCTAATCCATGCTAGAATATTGAATCTTCAGTTCTTATATAGGCATCTCTATAACTACTGTGTGTTGATGAGTATTCTTTTCAAGGTTTTGTCTCAGTTGTCCTCAAGCCCTGTATCTTATAATCTTCCTTCCCCCTCTTCTATGATGTTTCCTGAGCCTTAAGTGTAAATACTCTTATACAGATGTCCTTTTTATGGCTTAGCAGTCTATAAACACTTCTGTGCATTTTTTAGACATTTTGATTCTCTGCACTTACCCAGTTTCACTGCAGTACAATGATTCTCTGATGAAGACAGAGCTTCCCCAAATTGTGGATATAGAGATTCATGTTTAAAGAACAGTTTGTTATATTTCCATTTAACAAAGTAAAAGTAATAGGTCCATGCTATTGGTTCTTGGCCAAACACAGTACCAGACATGTGTTTCTTCTTGTGGAAGACACCTTAAATTTAATCAGAAGGCTTTTTATAAAAACAATTCTATTATTCTATTATTGCACACATAGTCATATCATGTTGGGTTCATCATTATTGTCACTCACTGTTACAACTTGGTGAGACTACTGATGACTTTTCTCCACCAGAAGCTTCATCTCATTTTCCTGTACTATGAATGTGCCCCAAGCAGTGAAGTTTTCTAATTAATAGCATCTTAACTTCTTTATGTCTATGATCAACCTGTGTGATATCTTTAGCATTAAGGTTTCACTCTCAATTCCTGTTGGGAAACTACGATAAATGGCAATAGCTGAATTGCCTAGGAGTCCTTGGGAACCTATCAACCACCACCTCAAGGAGAAGTGTCCAATATCTGGCAGTGGACTGGTTTTGATAACCTATGGCATATTGAAGAGGCACTATAGCACCATGACCACCACCACCCCATGTACAATAAGTTCAAATAAACTTCTTTGTGGTGCTGGTGTTTATTTTTAAATATATATTTTTATTTTTAATTAAAATATAATTTTATCATTTTTTCTTACCTCACTGATTCATCCAACCCATTTCTTGTAAACTTGTCCTATTCCATCTCAAATTCATGGCCTCATTTTCTTTCATTGTTATTGTGAAATATATGTATAAATGCATAAACATATAAATACAATCTGCTGAGTCCATTTAGTTAGTATTCCTTGTATGTATATGATTTCACAGCTAAATACTTCATCTTAGATAATCAACTATACATCTCATTCTTAGGGATGATTAATTCTCCCTCTCTCGCCAGTGTTTAGTTTCTTTTAGTCCTCTGTCTAGGTTCCTATGAGATTTCCCCTTTCACGATAGCATGTTCCTTGGTCTTGACATTGTCCAAGTCCTGTTTAGGCAGCCATACTGTTGAAGTATCATTAAGTGTATCTTCTATCATTTCTAGGAAACAAATCCTCACAGAGATGTTCTGATTCTCTGGCTCTCACAATCTTTTCACCACGTCTTCTCCAATGTTCCTTAAGCCTAATATGCAGAATTTTAGTTGTAATTACACCCCACCATCAGGTATTTTTTGTTTCTTGATCACTGGTGGTGTTTTATAAAGATCTCCATCTGTTGCAAAGAGATACTTCTTTGATGAGGAATGAAAATATTTAAAGAATGCACACATAAGAAAAAAGAGTAAAGGAAACAAGTTTAACTGTTAAAAAGTAGGATATGGATCTGAATGGAGAGTTACCAAAAGAAGAAAGTAACATAGCTAATAAGTATCTTGAAAACATTTATCAAAAAAACAAAAACAAAATAAACAACAACAACAACAACAACAAACAAACAAAAAACCCTCTAGATTTCATCTTGTCATGCCGGAAAGGCTGAAATACCAAGAAAATAGCTGATAATAAATGCTGGTAAAGATGGAAGGAAAAAAGAATCTTCATTCACTGTTGGTGGGAGTGCAAACTGCCGGAGGCCCTCTGGAAATCAGTGTGGGCAATTTTCAAATACCAAAGAATAAATCCGCAATATAATCTATGGTTTATCACTCTTTTCCATGTGAGCCCAAAGGGCTGACAATCTACTCTGCCAATTTACATGCTCAGTCACACTCATTGTTGTTCTGCACAATATCCATGACTCGGAAAGAACATAAATATTCTTCACCTAGCACATGAATCAGGTTCCTCTAGAGAAACAGAACTGATATAATAAACACACACACATGCGAGCAGGCACGTGCACACATACACACAATTTATTACAATTGCTTACAGGTTGTGATCCATCCTGTCTAGTAATGGCTGTCAACAAATGGAAGGTCCAAGAATCTAGTAGTTAGTCATCCCACAAGGCTGGATGTCTCAGCTGGTCTTCAGTATAGGCAGAATCTTGAGGAAGAAGACTCTAACATCAGTTAAGGAATGAACTTGCCAGCTGGAGTGGAAACATGAGGGCAAAGAAAGCAAGCTCCCTTCTTCCATGTGATTTTTTATAGGCAGCCAGAAGAAAGTGTGGCAAGTTTAAAAGTGGATCTTCTTACTTCAACAGACATGAATTCAAGGTCTATCTTCCCACCTAAAAAGATTCAGATTAAAAGACGATCTTCACACTTCAAAATAATTTAATTAAGAAAAAGTCCCTCACAGGTGTACTTGGCTGCTTGGGTTTTAATTAATTCCAGATGTAATCAAGTTGACAACCAAAACTAGGCATCACATGCCCACCCCTTATCAACTTGACACATAGTCAGATCTCCTTATGCCATGCTTAATTTCCAAATGGAAACAAAATCCAGGTCATAGTTATGCATTATATGATACGACTATCCCTCATATAACTACAAACCCATTATAAATTTAGAGTCAGTTGCAACTGGTGAGTTAATAATTTTAAAAAAGAGTGTGTATTTTGGCTTTTTATGGTAGCCAACCATGCTTGGGGAGACTGTCCTGCTTCAATGGCTGTAAAGGCCTGAATGGTCATGGCTGCATTACGCTGTTGTGAGACTCTAATCTTGCATATATACCACAGGCAAACCAAGGAGACCAACACCAGAAGGCCTGCTAACGCTCCCATGCCAGCCCATTCCTTCAGATGATTCATGGCTGCAGCAATCCATGATGATAATCCTGTGGCTAGTCCTGCGTCCACTCTGATAGAATTTACCATGACAATGGCCACCCTCAGCTGCTCCATCGTAGTATCGAATTCTCCAGTCCAATTATCTAAAATATAGACGATGCGAGGCTAAGCACTGCACTCAGGGTCAGCCGCTTTGGACCCAGAGAAGAGCATGTCTGATTGCATGCGGGTTGATGCCCCAGGTCCCGCCTCTGAGAAAAAGGTATCGGACAGGTCTAATGCTCTTTGGGTGGATGACACCTAAATGAACATCAGTACAAAGTCCCAATTTATTTCTAATATCAGAGATCAGACCTCTACTCTTGCCTGATGCGTCCAAAACAAAAAGGGGGAACTGTAGAGAGCTGCGGAATGCCGCGCCTGAAAGATGGAGCTGGTTTCCGCCTTCCACCTTCCCGATGGTGAGTGCTCTCTCTCATGAACAATTCCACATTTGGCTAAGGCTGAGGATGTCGCTTGCTTCCATGTATGTGGACCTATCTGCATTGCCCACGTGGCACGCTGGGGTTGGCTACCCAGAGGCTATTTAAGCTGTGGGCTGGCTTTCCCCAGGGTCCGAGGATTGTTCAAGGTTCCTGAATAAACTGCATTGAAAATAAATAAATAAATAAAATAAAATTACTATAATTGCAAAAAAAAAGTGTGTATGCACAATGAAATACCATTCAGATGTAAAGAACTATGAAATCATAACATTTGGAGGAAAATGGATGAAACTAGAAAATGTGTATGTGTGTGTTTAATACATAAAATAGTAGGTTTCAAAATCACTTAAAAATATCTGTAGTGTTATCTATTCCTCCTCTTTCCTACCTTCCCATGTCCCTTCCCACTTAGATTCCCTCTGATAGACTCTCCTATCCTCCTTCATCTCAATTTGCACTCCCTTAAGATTTTATTTCTTTTCCTTCTAATGACCCCTTTCTGGTTTCCTCATAGAAACAATGTAAAGATGCACTGTGGTTTGAATGAGAATGATCCTTATATGTTCAACTACTTGGTCTCGAGTTGGTGAAGCTGCTTGGGAAGAATTAGAAGGTGTGGTTCTGATGCAGCTGTGCCACTGGAAATGGGCTTCGAGGTTTCAAATGACTGGCAATTCCTAATGTGCTCTCTGCCTCCGGCCTGCAGATCAAGATGTGAGTTCTCAGCTACTAGTGTTCCCATACCTTTGCTCTGCCCCATGGACTCTAACTCTCCGAAAACATAAATCATCTATATTATGGTGTCTTGTCACAGCAATAAAAGAAAGTAAAAAAGAGAAGTTTCCTGACTCAGAGATTCTGAGATTTCAGTTCTTATTCATTGGGTCTGTTGATTCTGGATCTATGAGGAAGCAAAACATGGCAATTGGAGGGTGTGGAAGGAGGAAGCTGTTTGATTCCTGGTGGACAGAAAGCAGGGGGAACCAGAGGGAAGAGAGAAGGAGCAGAATTCTAAAAGCACAGTCAAATGGACCCACTTTCTTCAGATATTAAGGATTCTACAGCTTCTAAGAACACTGGCACTAGCTAGGAACCCAAGGTCTAACACACATTTTGTATTCAAACCTTAACAGTACTATATCTTTTATTTTTTTAATTGAAAGTAGATTTTCTTTCATATAATATATTCTGGTTTTTATTTTCTCCCTTCCATCTCCTCTCACATCTTCTCAACTTTCTCACCAACAAAAATCTAGTCTTTCTTTTTCTCATTAGAAAATAAATATCTAAAATATAATGATAATAATTATAAAATAAAAGTCAACAAAGAATAGAGAAAAAAACAGAAAAAAAGCCAAAGAAAAAGCATAAGAAACACATATAGAAAAATAGAAACAATCATACACAGAAAACCCATAAAATAGAATCTGTATAGTTAAAAAAAGAAGAAAGAAAGAAAAAAAAACACTGACAAAGTACTACAAAACAAAAAAGAAGATTCTCCAAAGATATATTTAAGTTATTTATTTTATGTTGGCCATGTATTTCTGGGAATCGGCATACCCTTACGTGTGGAACATATATATATATACACACTGAAATGCCTCTGAAGAATACAAAATTTTCCTTTGTGAGCAGTTATCAATTGGAGATAGCTTTTGGGTTAGGGATAGAAGCATGTGTCTGTCTATATATCCCCTCAATGATGGGACACCATCTGGCTTAGACCTGTGCAGGCCTTGTGCATGTTGCCACAGTCTCCGTGAGTTCATATGTGAATTAGTTCATATGTATAGCCCTTGTTGCCTTGTATCTTCCATCTCCTCCAGCTCTTGCAATCTTTCCAACTCCTTTTCTTTAGGAGCCCTGAGGGGAGGCAACTGAGTGTTTCAAGCTTTCTTACTATCTGTACTATGTTCATCTGTGGGTTTCCGTATTTGTTGTCTTATATTGCAGGAGGAATCTTCTCTGATGATGCTTGAGCAAAATCCTAATCTATGATTATGGAAGAATGTCTTTTTTTTTTTTTTTTTCAATGCAGTTTATTCGGGAACATTGAACAATCCTCGGACCCCGGGGAAAGCCAGCCCACAGCTTAAATAGCCTCTGGGTAGCCAACCCAGGCGTGCCACGGGGGCAATGCAGATAGGTCCACCTACATGGAAGCAAGCCAGATCCTCGGCCTTAGCCAAATGTGGAGTTGTTCGTGACAGAGAGCACTCACCATCGGGAAGGTGGAAGGCAGAAACCAGCTCCATCTTTAAGGCATAGCATTCCGCAGCTCTCTACAGTTCCCCCTTTTTGTTTTGGACGCATCAGGCAAGAGTAGAGGTCTGATCTCTGATATTAGAAATAAATTGGGACTTTGTACAGATGTTCATTTAGGTGTCATCCACCCAAAGAGCATCAGACCCGTCCAATACCTTTTTCTCAGAGGCGGGACCTGGGGCATCAACCCGCATGCAATCAGACATGCTCTTCTCTGGGTCCAAAGCGGCTGACCCTGAGTGCAGTGCTTAGCCTCGCATCCTGAGTGTATCATTTTAGCTTTTTATGGTATCCAACCATGCTTGGGGAGAATGTCCTGCTTCAATGGCTGTAAAGGCCTGAATGATCATGGCTGCATCACACTGTTGTGAGACTCTAATCTTGCATATATACCACAGGCAAACCAAGGAGACCAACACCAGAAGGCCTGCTAACACTCCCATGCCCGCCCATTCCTTCAGATGATTCATGGCTGCAGCAATCCATGTTGATAATCCTGTGGCTAGTCCTGCGTCCACTCTGGTAGAAGTTACTGTGTCAATGGCCACTCTCAGCTGCTCCATCGTAGTATTGAATTCTCCAGTCCAATTACCTAAAATATAGCTCGAAAATTGTTTAGACAGATTTGCAGCAGAGGAAAAATTCTCATGTTGTATGCTAGTGACACAAAGTCCAGCATACTTTCATTGACAGCCAGGTTGAGCGATTTGCCATAGGGTATCAATTTGCTCCTGCAAGAGGTCAATCCTCTGATTGAACACCATCAAGCTTCCTTTTAGTTGAGCATTAATTCCTTTATGTACAACTAAGGCATGAGCTACATTGGCTAAATGATTATTCAGGGTCTGAGCAGTCTGCCCAGTATGACTCATGGCTAATGCCCTGGTGGTAGCTCCAACAGCCATCAATGAGATGGTAGTAACAATGGTGGCTGTAGTTCCAAGATCCCTTTTCTGTCTGAAGAGAGTCATAGTGTGAGGGGCATCAATGGGCACAGGTACCCAGTGAGGCATGCGAGTAACCAGGGCATACCTAAATTTACTAGCATTTCAGCATTAGGCAAAAAAGCAAGTAGCATTACCACAATTACTTGGCTCTATCTGGCTAATAATGAATAAAAATGGGGGATATAGACAAATAGGTGTGGGCTTATAGGAAATATTATGAGAAGCCTTAACCCCTCGTTGGAACATCCTGCGTCAGTTCTAGAACTAGCAGTGGTAGTGTCCGAGGTCTGAGTAGGTTCAGGAGACCATTGCCCCCAGGGGCGAGACGTGCTCCATGCCAATTGACTAACTCCATGTTTTCCTCCAATTTTGAAAGTCATTTAAGGTTCTTAAATTATTTTTTCCCTTTTTTCTTAAATTTTTCATCAATTACACTTTATTCATTCTGCATCCCCCCATAAGCCCCTCCCTCCTCTCCTCCCAATCCCACCCTCCCTCCTCCCTCTGCTTGCATGCCACTCCCCAAGTCCACTAATAGGGGAGGTTCTCCTCTCCTTTCTGATCTTAGTCTGTCAGTTCACATCAAAAGTGGCTGTATTGTCCTCTACTGTGGCCTGGTAAGGCTGCTCCCCCCCCCCCCAGAGGGAGGTGATCAAAGAGCAGGCCAATCAGATTATGTCAGAGGCAGTCCCTCTTCACATTACTATGTAACCCAATTGGACTCTGAACTGCCCTGGGCTACATCTGTGCAGGGGTTCTAGGTTATCTCCATGAATAGTCCTTGGTTGGAGTATGAGTCTCTGGGAAGTTCCCTATGTTCAAATTTTCTTGTTCTGTTGCTCTCCTTGTGGAGACCCTGTCCTCTCCAGCTCTTACTATTTCCCAGTTCTTACCTAAAATTCCGTTCTTTAGGAGTCAATTTATTGTTATTTCTTTTGGGGGAACAGTAGTATTTAGGTTTCTGTTAGGTATATGACCAATCTAGTCTCAGGTTCTTGGTTACCTGGGAAGTGTCAGGCATAAGATCTAGTTCATGAAATGGGCCTACAACATTTGTGCCACTAGTGTATAAATGTTCCTTGTAGGCAGGTAACCTTTGTACGTCATAAGGTTTGTAACTGGGTTGGTATTTATTTCTCCTTTGGTAGTATGCAGAGTACCTTCTGTGAAAACTGTCAGTAAGGGTAAAAGTTCTGGGGAGCTTGAGTTCTTTATGTTCTGTGACTTATGTAGGTGTTGTCTTCGGCACTAGGGCTTTACCATCAACTGGGAAAACAAGCAAGTCTTGGCAATAACATGGTTTTCCTTTGGCAGAAACTTGATTAGATGTAACCATCTCTCAGTTCTGGAGGTTTCTTGAGGTGATGAGATGCCTTGTTGATGGCTTGTCACCCCCAGTTTGCTGTAATCATTTAGATTTCTTTCATATAATACTTCTGTGGCAGCAGGTTTGCATATAGCCCCTCAAATGGCTCCTGGTTTTAGCTATCTTTGCCTGTATTCTCCCCAGATGCACCTCTCCCCAGCCTCCCCTTTCATCACTCAGTTACATCCTTCCCCATGCATCCATAACTGCCTAGTCTATTACTTCTTCCCATGGAGACACCCACATGCTAGTCCCCCTCTCTATACCTCTATTACCTCTGCAGTAATATGGATTGTATCCTGCTTATAAAACACTTAACAGCTAACCTCCACATTTAAGCAAATACAAATCATATTTGCCTTTTGGGTGTGGGTCACCTCACTCAGGATGATATTTTTTGTAACTCCATCTATTTACCAGTAAATTATATGATTTTATTTTTTAACATGTGAGTAATATTTCATTATGTAAATTAACCGTATTTTCTTTATCTATTCATTCATTAATGGTTATCTAGTCTGTTTCTAATTTCTGTCTATAATGAAAAGCAGCCATGAACATGATTGAGCAAGTGTCTCTGTAATAAAATGGAGAATCCTTTGGGTATATGCTGAATCTTAACTTTCCAGCTTCCTGAGGAACCTTAACAGTAATTTCCATAGTGGCTGTTAAAGTTTGCACTTCCACCAGTAATGGATATATGTTTGTGTTATTCCCACATCTTCTCCAGCATAAGCTGCCATTTGTTATGCTGAGCTTAGCCATCCTGTCAGGAGTGAGATGACACCTCTACATAGCTTGATTTGCACTGTCCTAATAACTAAGAATATTAACCATTTCTTTTAGTGTTTCTCAGCCATTTCAGTTTCCTCTTTTGAGAACTACTTGTTTAGATATCTACCCCATTTTAAAACTGAGTTATTTGCTTTCTTGCACAGTTTATTCATTCATTTATTTATTTATTTTAGATATTAGCCCTGTACTGGATGTGTAGTTGTTAAAATTCTTTTCCCATTCTATACCTGCCACTTTTTCTGAAAGTTGCTATCCTTTGCCAAACAGAAGCTTTTCAGTTTCATAAGGTCCCATTTAAAAATTGTTGGTCTTAGTGTCTGTCATAATGATATTCTGTTCAGGAAGTCTTTTCTCAGCCAATGAATTCAAGGCTATTCAGAACTCTCTTTTATACCAATGCAGTGTATCTGGCCTCATGTTAACCATTTCTTTTAGTGTTTTTCAGCCATTTCTGTTTCCTCCTTTGAAAACTCCTTGTTTAGATCTCTACCCCATTTTAATTTTTAATCCATTTGTAGTTTAATTTATACAGGATGATGAGTATGGATCTATTTTTGTTCTTCTACATGCAGCCATCCAATTTGACCAACACCATTTGTTGAAGTTGCTGTCCTTTTTTTCTCCTAGTGTGTATTTCCAGCTTCTTTATCAAAAAATCAGTTGTCCATGGATGTATGGATTTATGTCTGGTTATTCAATTTGATTCTATTGATCAATCTGTCTGTTTTAAACAGTTTATATTTGTAACTGATTTTCCATCATTTTAGGCTGGCCAAATCATATGATGAAAGTGTTATTTTCTTCAGCTATGTGGGGAAGCATTAGTCAAGGAACAGAGTACTTCCAAATACTGAGACTGATCAGTATACCATGAATGGTGAAATGAGCAGACATCACTAAATTGTTCAGGTGATTTGTTGTTTTGCAACACTCAAATTGCAAAAGAATAGAAAACTGTGTTTTTCTCCTAAAAATTCATTCTTTGACAATCAGCAACAAGAAAAAAGTTGAGGGGTGGTGAAAATACAGAGAAAAGGAAACTCTTGTGCATGGTTGAGGGAAACTGTAAATTAATACAGCCACTACAAAGAATACTCAAAATACTGAAGATAAAACTACCATAGGATTCAAATATTGGGGAATGGATCTGTTACTCAAAATAAGTATCACACTCCTATTCACAATAGTTAAAGTAGTGAATCACCGCAATACATGCCTGTCAACAGAAAAATTGATAAAGACAATGTTTAACACAAAAGTCAGATGGAAAAATGTAATACATCCTTTGCAGCAAAATGGATGGAAAGAGTAGAATAAATCAGACATAGCAAGACAAGCATCACATGCTCTTGATAAATGGAAGCTAAAAGTGTCATATTGAAGGTGGAATTGATGGTTAATAAAGAATTTAAAGTGGAGGGCAAGGGAGGTAAATTTGATTGAAACATGCTGTATGCCTGTATGGAAGTATCAGAGAGAACCTATAATTAATACACATAATAAATACCTGTTAATAAAAATTGGGATTATTACATTCTCACAATTGCCTTCATGTGACTAGAAGTGCTAGAATCCTATAAACAAACACAAAAAAAATGACACCTGAATTCTCAGGTCCTTCATTACTTAATCAAATCCTAATCTAAATAGAGTAGAAGGGAATTAAATATAAACTGGGATTACTGATCAACTACCTGTAGAAGAATAGGCATTGAGACTGTCTAAGGAGGCCACGGAGACAGCATGAGCTTTTAAAAGTACTCCTACAAATTGTTAAAACGGAGAACAGAACAGAACAACAGTGCTGGGAGCCTTCAGTCTGCGAAGGACTTAACCTAGTATTGATAGCTTGGATGGAGATTCATAAGCTGAGGAATCAGGAATCCTGCAAGCTTAGAATGGATCCCTGGCTGACAGCTGGCAAGAAATAAGGCCTCAGTCCCAGGGGCTCAGGAACTGATTTCTGCCATTAACCTGGAGTAATTTGAAATTGGATTTGCCCCTATAGCTTACAGGCCAAAACCTTGACTTAAACTTTATGACACCCTACCGAGAAGCAGCTGAGTCATGCTGTGCCAGACATGGCTCAGGGAAACTGGTACAGCAAATGGATGTTGCGTTAAACTGCTAAATTTGTGGAAAATCTGTTACAGTAATGACAGCTGATACTCGATTGAACATCAGTTTTTGTGCCCAGTTAAATCTTTCCAGTTCAGTGTAGGTAGAGTCTCAATGCTGAAAGTCTTTTTCTCAATATACAGTTTATCTAAACTTTATTGTGTGACATCCATAAAATCCTGAAAGTGTTGTATTATGTCTGTCTTCATAACACAAGAAGAATGTCAGCTGTCATTTTGTCACTATCAGTTATACTGTTGGAAACAAAATGTTCTATCAGTTGGAATTGTCATTGACTCATAAGCTGTAAGTAACAATTAAATGCATTCACCTCAGTCAGAATGTGATGAATTATAGGTTTATCCAGTATATTTGAATTATTTCTAGTCTAGCTAAAAAATACAACTTAAATACAGCTGAGGATGCAAAGTATGCCATGTAAAATGGCAGAATTTGATAAAAAGAGTAAAACTTTGTCATGAAACAAGACCCTCAAGGCTTTGAGCACCTAAAACACAGAGCATTTATTTTTCTCCTGGTGGCAACAGAAGTGAAATATTTTTCATGAACACATTGGCACAGAAGCATTAGAGCTTGGCAAAGACAGGTGTGATGTTTTCTAAATACATGAGGTAGTTCAGTTATTCTAAAATTCATTCATAGATTTCTCACCTATTTTTAGGTTTTCAAATCTTCAGTCTTGATTTTAAGCACAGGTGGCTACTATGCATAGTGATTTCTGGGAAATGTATTGGTAACTTAATGCCACTGGGTGTAGTCAGGATTCTTTTCTATCTCTAGAAGAGAAAGAATAAACAGTGTCAGACTCCAATTGTCTATCTGCTCTCTCATCCTGTCTTTAAATGATACCTCCATTTGACTTGACTGACAAAATAATTAATATGATTCAATCTGTAAATGTCATTTTCCTACATTTTTCTATTCTCACACTCTTTAAAAATATAAAAATGTAATAGTTTGCTGGAGCTATATTCTTTTCCCGATTGAAAAGTTAACTTGACACAAGCTAGAGCTTTTGGGGAACAGTGAACCTCAACTGAGCAAATATCTCCATCAGTTTGGCCTTAGGCAACCCTGTGAGAATTAATGATCAATGCGAGGAGGGGTAGCGCACTGTGGGAGGGTCACCCCAGTATTAGAGGTCCTGGGTTGTATAAGAAAGCAAGCTGAGAAAGCCCAAGGATCAAGGCCTCCATGGATTCTGCTTCAATTCCTGCCTCCAGGTTGCTGCCTCAAGTGCCTGCCTTGACTTTTCTGGATGGCGAATTACAAACTGTAACCAAAAGAAACCCCTTTCTCCTCAGCTGCTTTTGGTTATGGAGTTTATAACAGAAATAGAAAGCAAAGTGAGATAAAATGTTTGAGTCAGTTGAGTTTAGCATTGTCATTAGGCTCTACTGTTGGAAAGAGTAGTCTTCATTCAAAACTGGAGTTAACTTTTAAATCAGGAAAGGAATATATCTTTCCTTCTGCTGGAGCTTCCTTAATCAGGTCTGATTGCCTTTATGAAGGTGATGGTTCCTCAAGTGTTTTCCCTCCCAATTCTTACATTTTTCACAACAGCAATTTAAATCTGCAATTCCTAGCCATGATGGACATGACTTTGGTTGCAATGAACTATCTCCAGGTAATTCACGCAGTGGGGGTTGGAGGGGGGTGGGCATTTTGTCATTGGCTTAACACCATGTCCAGTTATCCAGCATCCACACATAGAAAACATTTGTGTAGATGAGACACACAATCTTCATGCTGGCCGCTTTAAATCGAGTGATCTTCAACTGCCACTCACACATACACGAAGCTAAATGTTCTTTTTTCTTCCCAAGCCTAAACCTCTGCTCTGCTTTCCAATTCTGTCCATGTGTGTATCTAGGTGCCTATGACATCAACCTAAGTATGGGTCTAAACTCTTTTTTTTTCTTTTTTATGTTATTTTTAATTTTTTATTTAACTTTTATTAATTACACTTTATTAATTTTGTATCCCCCCATAAGCTCCTCCCTCCTCCCCTCCCGATCTCACCCTCCCTCCCCTTTCTGCATGCATGCCCCTCCCCAAGTCCACTGATAGGGGAGGTCCTCCTCTCCTTCTTTCTGATCTTAGTCTATCAGTTCTCATCAGAAGTGGCAGCATTATTATCTTCTGTGGCCTGGTAAGGCTGCTCCCCCCTCAGGGGGAGGTGATCAAAGAGCAGGCCAATCAAATTATGTCAGAGGCAGTCCCTCTTCCCATTACTATGTAACCCACTTGGACACTGAACTATCATCTTTTATCGCTTTCCTCACCATATCAGTTCTTTATCTGGACTTTATCAAGCCTTAATAAAAGCAGTTCTTAAATATGTCTCTGTTCTCTCAATGTGGCCACTGTCTTACAGTAAATGTCATTTTTTGGTTATCTTGATTTTTTAAAAATGTTCATCTCTGCCATTCTATATTCTTCTACAGAGAATTCTCTGTTTAGCTCCATACCCCATTTTTTTTAATTGGATTGCTTGAATTATTGCCTTTTAACTTCTTTAGTTCTTTATATATTCTGGATATCAGCCTTCTGTCAGATGTTGGTTAGGTGAAGATCCTTTCCCAATCTGTAGGCTGTCATTTTGTTCTGACAACAGTGTCCTTTGCTTTACAGAAGCTTTTCAGCTTCATGAGGTCCCATTTATTGATTGTTGCTCTTAGAGCCTGTGCTGTGGTGTTCTGTTCAGGAAGATGTCTCCTGTGCCAATGAGTTTTAGGCTCTTCCCCACTTTTTCTTCTAACCAATTTAGTGTGTCTGTTTTTATGTTGAGGTCCTTGATCCACTTTGACTTTAGTTTTGTTCAGGGTGATAAATATGGATCTATTTTCATTTTTCTGCATGTATACATCCAGTTAGACCATCACCATTTGTTGAAGATGCTGTCTTTTTTCCATTGAATTCTTTTGGATTCTTTGTCAAAAATCAAGTATTTGTAGGTGTGTGGGTTTATTTCTGGGTCTTGTATTTGATTCCATTGATCCACCTTTTTGTTTCTGTGCCAATACCATGCAGTTTTTATTACTATTGCTCTGTAGTACAACTTGAGATCAGGGATAGAGATACCTCCAGATGATCTGTTGCTGTACAGGATTGTTTTGGAAATTCTGGGGTTTTTTTTTTTTGTTGTTGTTGTTGTTTGTTTGCTTCTCCTTATAAAGCTGAAAATTTTTCTTTCAATGTCTGTAAAGAATTGTGTTGGTATTTTGATGGGAATTGCATTGAATCTGTAAAAAGCTTTTGGCAGAATGGCCATTTTCACTATGTTAATCCTACCGATCCATGAGCACTGGAGATCTTTCCATGACAGAGAAACACTTAAAGATAAGATAAAATTCTACATTCGTAGGAGATTTTCAATAAGTCTATTTATACTTTGAGAAGCTGAAATACAATATTTCAATATTTGTATAACTTAAGTATTATTCCATAGCTATTTCATTTTAGTTTAGATGAAAGTTTTAGTACTCTTTTCCTTGATACTATCTGGGAAAATTCCAAATCTTTTCTGACACTTAATGTAGAGGATATTCTCCAATTCACAATAATATTTATAGACTCAACCTTTTGTTCCAACCAATGACATAAGTTTAAACTTATTTTTTCTCACATCATTGAAATGGAGAATTGGCTCTAAATATTGATGCATAAAGCATACTTTAAGAAATAGCAAAGGGAAACAAATGTAATCCTAAACACAAACAGACACATATATATTTTTTTCAGTAAACAATGTAATACACAATTAGTTGCATGTGTGACTCACAAAATCATTTTAAAGAAAATTTAATGACCACTCCTGTTTCTACTGTGATCCGTGTACTTGTGATTCTTTTTGTCTCCTTGCATCGATCTTTAATAAAATATTTTTTTCTTGTAAAAAAAATGACTTTGAGGATACTATTTAACATATCACCAAATTCTTTCTCTTATGATCTTAATCAGTAATTAGCTCCAGTATTCAGTGATTCACTGTTTATGATCTATGCCAAACCACCTAAACTTTGACCATCTGATTAGTGATTGAAATTTGAAACACCTTCATGTGTGTTACAAAATAAATGGCTTGAAAACTCAAAAAAAAAAAAAAAAGGGATGCTCAACATCTTTAGCCATCAGAGAGAAGCAAATCAAAACAAACCTGAGATTTCCCCTTATACCCATCAGAATGGCTAAGGTCAAAAACTCAAGTGGCAACACATGTTGGAGAGAATGTGGAGAAAAGGGAACCCTCCTCCATTGCTGGTGGGAATGTAAACTTTTACAACCACTTTGGAAATCAATCTGGTGCTTTCTCAGACAATCAGGAATACTGCTTCCTCAAGACCCAGCTATACCACTCCTAGGCATATATCCAAAGATGCTTAAGTATATAACAAAGATATTTGCTCAACCATGTTTGTAGCAGCTTTATTCATAATAGCCAGAACCTAGAAACAAACCAGATGTCCGTCAAGGGAGGAATGGATATAGAAATTGTGGTACTTTTACACAATGGAATACTATTCAGCAATTAAAAACAAGGAAATCAAGAATTTTGCAGGCAAAGGTGGGCTCTAGAAAAGATCATCCTGTGTGAGGTATCCCAGGAGCAGAAAGACACACACGGTATATACTCACTTATAAATGGGTACTAGACCTATAAGATAGGATAAACATACTAAAATCTGTACACCTAAAAAAGATAAACAAGAAAGAGAACCAGGGGTAAGATGATCAATCCTCACTTAGAAAGACAAAGGGGATTGTCATCAGAAGTAGGAGAAAACAAGTAACAGGACAGGAGCCTATGGCAGAGGGCATCTGAAAGACTCTACCTAGCAGTGTATCAAAGCAAATGCTGAGACTCATAACCAAACCTTCTGCAGAGTGCAGGGAATCATATGAAAGAAGGGGGAGTTAGTATGACCAAGAGGAGACAGGAGCCCCACAAGGACTAAATATATCAGAGTACAAGGGTCTTTTATGAGACTGTATCTCTAACCAAGGACCATGTATGGATATAACCTAGAATCCCTGCTCCCATGTACACATGGTAGCTCAGTACCCAAGTGGGTTCCCTACTAAGGGTGACAAGGACTATTTCTGACATGAACTCAATGACTGGCTCATTGAGCTTCCCCTCCCCCGGAAGGAGGAGCAGCCTTGCTAGGCCACAGATAAGGACATTGTAGCCAGTCCTGAAGATACCTGATAAGCTAGGTTCAGATGGAAGGGAAGGAGGACCTCCCCTATCAGTGGACTTGGAAGGGGGCAGGGAGGAGATGAGGGAGGGAGGGTAGGATTGGGAGAAAATGAAGGAGGGGGATACAGCTGGGATACAAGTGAATGACCTGTGATTAAAATAAAGAAAAAAAAATGTTCATCTCAACAGCATTCAAATCTGGTTTCTTACTCTGATTTTCAGAGGTCAAGGCCTGTCTTTCCTAAGCTTGGAATTTAAAGTCTTTAGTAAGTGCTCAGCACCTTTAGTACGAAGCCTACATATTCTTCAGTGAACTGTAGCATAATGGCTTACTCTGACTCTTCAGCTTCCTCTCCATCTTCTAGGAATACAAAAATATCATTTCTCCTAGCATTCTAAAACATTTGCTTATATCAAACATCATTGTAAAAGCATAGCAAGACAAAAATCTCTCTCTTTCCCTCTCTTCCTCTTTCCTCTTACTGTCTGTCCATTATACTAGAAACATTGCTGGAAGATAAGAGTTTGTCTTTAAGTAAATAAGTAAAGGAGTTGTAATATGAATTAATTACTTAGATGATATAGAAAATTCTGTGATATTTACAATAAAAGGCATTGCTCCTTAGAGTTCTGTTTGGATATTAGTAATGAATATGCATAAATAATTTTCATTAAAATGAAAGTAATAAGTCACAAATGAGACACAGATGTAAATGGTCAAAATCATTGGGAGGAAAAGATTTATCATTCTTTTTTCTTAAAGGACTTAAAAGGATAAGGAGATCAGAAAAATGTGAGAATGTGTTGAGCCTGGTGAGATGCACAGAGATCTTATCAAAATGGATTTTTCTGTTGCATCTCTGCTCCCCTTCTTCTCTACCAGACAGCAGGTGTTCTGAAGGGGTCTTAAGAATTGTGGAATTTTTAAATTCCTAAAATTAAAATGTAAGGCAGGCATATGGGGTCGGACTGTGGGTTTCACTAAATGCTGTGCTGAGGTATGGGAGCACTTTCGGTAGGCAGTTAAGGTAGTTTTATATCTAATTACGACCAATGTAGTTTCTCAGAAAGAACTATGAAATAGAGCAAATGTACCCTAGTACTCTGTCCTAAACATTTATTGCTTGAGTCATTGTATTGTTTCTGCCTGACAGATGGGGGCCATTTCAGTTGTCTTCCCTCAAACATTCTGTGGGACCTTTGTTCAGTTAAATAAGGACATTAAGGGGCTCTCCCCCAGGTAGGGTTTTTTTTTTTTTCAAGTTCTTTATGTATTTTATTCCCAATACACTATCATTAAAAAAAAAATCCTAGTTTGTCTTAAAATTGAAAGTTCTAAAAGATTGTGTTACAGAGCAGAAAGTTGGTGTTCTTCCTACCCCGATCTTACCATGTCCATCCATAACTGCATGATTTCAGGTTCCAGCCTAAACAACATTTCCATCTCCCTGGCTGAAATATAATTCCTTTTCAGAATGTCAATTACAGGTCTTTGATGAACCTGTAGTGATTAAAATTTAATGTGTACTCTGTCATTTTATTCATGTCTTCCTTCTCTTTAATCAGTCTGCTATATTTTGATGAGTTGATGAATAAGAAGCAGTGTTATCAATATTGCCTAGCTCATCAAGCATTCTATATGCAACATGAATTGTAGTTTACAAGAATAAGAAATATAAAAGGGACCGACAGTTTAAAAAGGTGGGAGAAAGGCTTTTTAAGCCAAGTGTTCTGCTACTCTGACAGAGTTGAGACTAATGTCATTAGAAAGTTAAAGAGAAATGATGATAGCTAACAAAAAATTAATTTACACATGCAAAAAACAGCCCAGTTAATTAATTTGATAATCATACTTAACACAGTCATTAATTGAAAAAACTTGATTTTTACCCCAAGGATCACTGTGCACCGTGTTCATAGCTGCTCACCCATGGTCAGAGTCAAGTCTCCTCAGACTCCAGGAAACCAGTTTAGAGTTTGTATGATACTTGTCCCTTATCTCTGTTGCCTTCTTATCATTGACATTAAACCAAACTGTAGAAGGCTGGTATGTGAAAGAAGATGACTTTTCAACAGACAGCATACTACCTACAAGGCAAAACTACCCAAACGAATGGTATTGTATACCATTAAATTCACCATTGTGTGGCTCTAACCGCAAAAACAATCCATCTGAAAAGAAGACTATTACTGCCCTATTCCTATACGGAACTTGAAGAAACCCCCATGTGTATTGTTGCTTTTCTTTTTTTTATTACCTTTTTTTAAATTTTATTTTTCTCATTAGTTACATTTTGTTAATTCTGTATCCCAGCTGTCTCCCTCATTCCCTCCCCAATCCCACCCTCCCTCCCTCATCTCCTCCCTGCCCCTTTCCAAGTCCACTGATAGGGGAGGACCTCCTCCCCTTTCATATGACTCCCTTATGTCAGGTATTTTCAGGACTGGCTGCAAAGTCCTCCTCTGTGGCCTAACAGTACTGCTCCTCCCTTGGGAGGTGGGGAGGTCAAAGAGCCAGTCATTGAGTTCTGTTAGAAATAGTCCTTGTTCCCCTTACTATGGGAAACCAATTGATTACTGAGCTATCACAGGTCACATCCGAGCAGAGGTTCTAGGTTTTATCCTCTCATGGTCTTTGGTTGAGTGTCCATCTCAGAAAAGACCCTGTGCCCAGATATGCTTGGTCCTTGTGGAGCTCCTATCCTTTCCACATCAAACTCCCCTTCTTTCATATGATTCCCTGCACTCTGACGAAGGTTTGGTTATGTGTCTGAGTATCTACTATGGAACACTGCTAGGTAGAGTCTTTCAGATGCTTTTTGTGGTAGACTCCTGTCATACGTTCAATGCATATCCCATTTGTCTTTCTAAATGAGGATAGATCATCATACCCCGTGTCTGCTTTCTTGATTATCTTCTTTAGGTGTATAGATTTCATTATGTTTATTCTATCTTTTAGGTCTATATAAGCGAGTATATTCCATGTTTGTCTTTCTCCTTCTGGGATACTTCACTCAGAATGATCTTTTCTAGAACCCACAATTTGCCTGCAAATTTCATGATTTCCTCCTTTTTGATTAAGTACAGGAAAAAGATCAACATCAGAGCAAAAAAAAAGCCTCACCAACCTATTGGAACCATGGTTTGCGGGAAGATAGTGATTCTCTTCCAACAGTCTGTGCAAATGGAAAGTCATTAGTTTCTGAAGATTATACTGGATGGTAGTGTTGGGAACTGCACATGACTTAAGGTTTAGGAGGAAGGCCACAGTAAAACCCAATGCTAAAAAGAATGTTCCAAACTCAGTAGATACAAGATTTCACTTTGTTCTAATATTCAAAGAAGGTCTTCATTCAATTAAATTAAACATATGACTGATAGTAGGAGGCCAGATATCTAAGTTATTAGAAAATGAAGTTACCTTTGTATTTTTCAGTTGTTTATCTAGAAAACTTTCCACACCGAATATGAAGCTGAAAATTGGTTGATGTTCATTAATTCCAATGTAATTAAGGGGAAAAAACATTTTTCTTTTACAGTGTCCTTAAGGTTTTTTTTTTTTTTATTTTATTTAGTCACTTTACAGTCTCATTCCAGCCTCCTTCCTACTCTCCTCCCAGTCACACCCTGATGTTCTTTATCCCTCATTTCCCCTCTCCTTCTCAGAGAAGGGGAGGACACCAAAGGATATAAACCCACCCAGCACATCAAGTCACAGGAGGACTAAGCATCTTCTTCCACTGAGGGCAGAGAAGGCAGCCCAACTAGGGGAAAAGGAACTAAAGGCAGGCAACCGAGTCAGAGACAGCCCGTACTCCTGTTATTAGGGGACCCACATGAAGAACAAGCTGCACATCTGCTACATACGTGTAGGGGTCTATGTCTAGCCCATACAAGCTCTTTACTTCAGTCTCTGTGAGCCCCCATTGGCTGAGGTTAGTTTGCTCTGCAGGTCTTCTTAAATTTTTTACTGTGCACTTTTAAACACTGAGGTGCTAAAAATCATAATTGCTTTCAAAAATATAGGTAAGTGTAAGGCAGAAACAGCTGAAGAGAAAAATTCTCAGGTCACTTTTATATTTGTCTTAGAGTCATTGTTCCTTCTGAGACACATCATCATTCACCCAGATTAGCTCTGGTGGAGCTGCAGTGCACTAAGTTTAACAGACTTGTGTTAAAAGATTCCTTCTGTGAAGTGTATTGCTCCATAAATATTTACACATTCAACTGCCCAGGCTACCCAGGTAATAGATTTGATTAAATCTTGCTGAACAATTAAATAGCATTACTTGTGCCTTTTCAGTAACTTTGATAAACTTTATTAAAATGGCATCCTAAGAAATACCCTATAAAGATTTTACATAGTTTGAAGTTAAAGTGGTTTTAAAGTACTACAATTTCTGTATCCGTTCCTCCGTTGATGGACATCTGGGTTGTTTCCAGGTTCTGGCTATTACAAATAAGGCTGCTACAAACATGGTTGAGCAAATGTCCTTGTTGTGTACTTGATAATCTTTTGGATATATGCCTAGGAGTGGTATAGCTGGATCTTGAGGTAGCACTATTCCTAATTGTCTGAGAAAGTGCCAGATTGATATCCATAGTGGTTGTATCAGTTTACAATCCCACTAGCAATGGAGGAGGGTTCCCCTTTTTCACAACCTCTCCACCATGTGTTATCTCTTGAGTTTTTGACCTTAGCCATTCTGGTGGGTGTAAGGTGAAATCTCAGGGTCGTTTTGATTTGCATCTCTCTGATGGCTAGGGATGTTGAACATCTCCTTATGTGTTTCTCTGCCATTCGATATTCTTCTGCAGAGAATTCTCTGTTTAGCTCCATACTCCATTTTTTTAATTGGCTTACTTGGATTATTGCCTTTTAACTTCTTTAGTTCTTTAAATATTCCAGATATCAGCCCTCAGGAATGGATACAAAAATTGTGGTACTTTTACACAATGGAATACTACTCAGCAATTAAAAACAAGGAAATCATGAATTTGGCAGGCAAATGGTGGCCTCTTGAAAAGATCATCCTGAGTGAGGTATTCCAAAAGCAGAAAGACACACATGGTATACATACTTACTTATATAGCCCTATAAGATAGGATAAAGATACTAAAATATGTACAACTAAAGATAAACAAGAAAGAGGTCCAGGGTAAGATGATCAGTCCTTACCTAGAAAGACAAAGGTGATTGACATTGGAAATATGAGAAAACAAGTAACAGGACAGTAGCTTACCACAGAAGGCACCTGAAAGACTCTACCTAGCAGTGTATCAAAGCAGATGCTGAGACTTATAACCAAGCCTTCGCCATAGTGTAGGGAATCATATGAAGGAAGGAGGAATTAGTATATCCTAGAGAGGACAGGGAGCCCCACATATATTTGGACAACAAGGCCCAAATATATCTGAGCACAGGGGTCTTCTATGAGACTGTTTATTCAACCAAGGGCCATGCATGGATATAACCTACAACCCCTGCTCAGACATAGCCCGTGGTAGCTCAGTATCCAAGTGAGTTCCCTAGTAAGGGGGAAAGGAACCGTTTCTGACATGAACTCATGAGCTTCCCCTCCCACCTGAGGGAGGAGAAGCCTTACTAGGCCACAGATAAGGACATTGCAACCATCCTGAAGATACCTTATAAGCTAGGGCCAGATGGAAGGAGAGGAGGACACCCCATCTCAGTGGACTCAGAAAGGGGCAGGGAGGAGATGAGGGAGGGACGGAGGGAAGGAGGGGAGAATTGGGAGGGAAAGAGGGAGTGGGCTACAGCTGGGATAAAAGTGAATGTATAAAATTATTTAAAAATAAAAAATTAATAAAAAATATATATAACTGAAAAAATAAAGTGGTTTCAATAATGTGATTTATTTACTACAGAGAAACATATCCTAAAACTGCTTTTAAAAGCACCAGCATTAAAGCAAAGCCAGTATATAAGCTGTCTTAAGGAATCATACAGTGAATAAATTTAATTTAGCACTGTTTTGTAAATAAAAACATGTTTCACCAAGTTAAAACCATTTGTGAAATATAATCAAAGCTTACTCCATTTTTGAGCTATGTAATTGTCCTACTCCTCTTGTGTCTGTTATTTCTTTGATAAAAGGTGTACCAAACATGTAGTTTTATCCTGTATCACTTCAAATTCACTCAGCATGCAAACTTAGTGAAATCATAAGGCTCTAACCGATATCTGTAAGCAGTGTCAGTGTTCTAGTAACTCTAAGCTTCTTGTGTATGGCTGAAAACACTCATCTTTCTAGTGCTGAGAGAGAAGATGTGAATGACTAGAGTGTAAAAGACCTGCAGATTACAAAGCCTCACGCACATCTTTGCTGACATGACTTTGGATCTCTGTGCTTCAGTGACATTCTTAGAAAACTGGAGTACAGTGATTCTGGAACTTACACAGCAGCTTCTCATCCAGCTTTACTTTCTATTGTTGGAGATTTTTATAGTCTAAAAACACTAAAGAGAAAAATTCTATGAGCCAAAACAGCCTATGTTTTAAACACCCTTTATGATTCAATACTCTTATATCGTCTATTGAATTACTTATTTTCATTAATCTCTTATAGTTCCTAATTGATAAGTTAGACCCTGTCTGTGATAGGTATGCATACATACATGCTATTTAACTTGATATTTTTCAACTTTTTATTTTCCAAATTTACAATGGTGCAAAGGCAATATCTGATAAAGATCATGCTTTACAAGCTGACAGGCCACAGAGGAAGAGGATGCAGCCAGCTCTGATGAGACCTGATAAGCTAGGGTCAGATAGAAGGGGAGGAGGCTGTTCCTCCCTCAGGGAGAGGGGATCAAAGAGCCAGCCACTGAATTCATGTCAGAGACAGCCCCTGTTCCCACTTGGACACTGACCTGCCATGGACTATATCTGTGCAGGGGTTCTAGGTAATATCCATGAATGGACTTTGGTTGAAGCATCAGTCTCAGAAAAGACCCCTATGCCCAGATTTTTTGGTTCTGTTTCTCTTCTTGTGGAGCTCCAGTCCCCTCCAGGTCCTTCATCACCCCCTTCTTTCATAAGATTCAGAAGAAGACAATGCAGCCAGTCCTGATGAGACCTGATAGGCTAGGGTCAGATGGAAGGGGAGGAGGACTGGAGGAGGGGCAATGAAGGAGAAGAGGGAGGAGGGCATGATTGCGAGGGGGTGAGGGAGGGGGCTACAGCTGGGATACAAAGTGAATAAATTGTAATTAGTAAAAAAGAAAGAAAGAAAAGAAGGGGAGAAGGCCCTCCCCTATCAGTGGACTAGGAGAGGAACATAGGGGGAGGGGGGTGGACTGTGAGGGAATGAGGGAGGATGCTACAGCTGGGATACAACATGAATAAATTGTAATAATAAATCAATAAGCACAAACACCTCTGTAAACAGAAAGACAAACAACAAAGAAAACCAAATAGAATGAGAAACTTCTCTAAGGATTGTGATGTTCAGAACAGTGCCATCCCACACTGCTGAGCAGTGTCTTCTGGTCAGCAGCATAACCAAAGTCATGTAAGTGATGGTCCCGAGAGTGTCTTTGCATAAGTGGTTTGTGATATGCTCAGGTGGGGTATGTTAACTCAACTTTCAATTTAGGATATCTTCAACAGATGATCTGCATATGGAGAGGAAATACATCCTAACCTAAAGAACAGCTGCAAAGAAACTGACAACGTGTGTAGGCGTCGGCGTCGGCGTTCCCATGGTGAAGGCGTAGGGTAAGGCCACACTATCAAAATGTGCACAAGTGGCTCCTTTCCACGGCATTTACATTTACTTTTGGTAGACTGTATTCATGGATGCCTCTTTATGGGCTCTGTGATTGCCTTTTGATGTCCCTGGTTCTGGATCCTTATGTGTAGAAAGCGCAAGCAGTCCTTCTGGTGCTTTTGATAAACTCTGTCTTACTAATGCTCCCAAGTGGAGACAAAAGGAAAGGAAATTTGCCATGTTTCTGAAACCTACAAAGCTGAAATAATTACCAATTTCCACTTTAAGCTTTCTCTGTAAAACCTTCCCACTTATCTATACTAGACATGGTCCAGTTTATGCCCTGTCACAGCCTACCCCGCATGTCTAATGCTTTATGAGGAAGAATACAAATCATGCAGATGAACCACATATCTGCAGGGGAATGAGATATGGAATTAACCAGTTTTAGTCACAACATGGTTCTAAAGATGGACGTTGGTGTTAAAGTGAGAGTCACAACTAATCTTTGTTCTTGGAAATAAAGTACTGTAGCTTTCCAGCTGCAGTTGGTGGAAAACAGATCCCATACATCTCCTAATCTAATAAGAGCCTCCCCACCCCCACAAAAAAGCCTCACACCAATCACTTTCCACATTTGTTTTCACATAGCCACCCTTTAATTGATGATCTGTCAGCAGCATCTAGCATCCCTGTGACAAGATCTGTGGGTTTTATAAGAGCAGTCACAGATTTGTTTACTTTTCTAAGAGGACCAGCTTCAACTGCTGATAATGTGTTTTCTTTTGGAAATGAAAAGACAGGCTGCTGGAATCTTCCCAGAATCTGCATCATCTGACAGCTCCCACTTGTCCTGTGCACATTGCCTACCTCTGTGAATGCCCTTTGTGCATAGCTTAGGCAAGGAACACGAAATACAAACAACAAACCCTCTCAGGCCCAGATCCAGGGCTTTGAATTAGCCCACCCAACATCTACCCATCAACCAACTGCTGGAGAGCAAGAATGAGCTGGTGGTACAGATCCAAAACTACAGGATCTCCGGGATAAAGTGCAACAACAGGATACCAGAGAGGAGGCCCGGTGAGGTTCCAGTAGTGATAGGGTAGCAGAACCAGAGAGGCTTCATACCAGATCCACAAGTCATTGCAATGAACATTTTAAGCAAAGAAATGTGGACAAAAGGGTATTCTGTGAGACACACTGTGTTGTGGGAGGAGGTTGCAAGAATGAAGGGTGGGTATCAGGGGAGATAAGTGGGATTAGAGTACATGATGTGAAATTTACAAAGAAGCAATAAAAAGATGTTTTTAAATCTTCTATATATTTTGTTTTGTACAATATTTTCATTTTATATCCCAATTGCAGACCCCCCTCCTCCCAGTCCCACCTTCCCTCCTTTTTCCCCCCATTCCCTTTCCCTAGTCCATTGAAAGTGGGAGTTTTCCCCTGCCATCTACCCCTAGCTTATCAAGCCTCATCAGGAATGACTGCATCCTATTCCTTGGTGGCCTGGCAAGCCCACATCACCAGTGGGAAGTGATCAAAGAGCAGGCAACTGAGCTCACATCAGAGGTACCCCCCTGCTCCCCTTACTAGGGAACCCACATGGAGACTGAGCTGCCTATGGCTTCATCTGAGTAGGGCCTCTCCATTCACGGTTCTTCATTTCGTTGGTGCATCAGTCTCTGCAGGACCCCATGGGCCCAGAATTTTTAGCTTTATTAGTCTTCTTGTGGAGCTCCTGTGCCCTCCTTGTCCTTCTATCCCCCTCTTCTTCCATTAAGACTCCCTGCGCTCAGCCCAAAGTTTGTCTGCAAGTCTCAGCATCTGCTTCTATCTATAAAAAGGGTTTTGTTTTATTTTATTTTTTTAAGAGAAAGATTGCAATGAATGGTCAGATAAAGATATTTCATTAAAATAAAATATCTTACCCTAATAAGTGCATATTAAAGAAAACGTTTGTTCAGCTTTATTGACATATGACTGCAAAGTCTTATAGTCTATGTATGTATCATGCATAAGGTGATATTTTTATTTAAGTAAACTTTGTGCTATGATTTTCACAAAGTAACACATCCATCACCTTACATGGTTGCATTTTTTGTGTGTAACACTTAAGATCTGCTCAATCAACAAATGTCAAATATATAGAAAATTATTAGCTATTGTTACCATGTTCTACATTAGGCGTATGGGACTCTTGTTGCTGTTTTTTGACATCCTGCAGAAGGAACCTAGGACATAGAATCATGCTATACAGGAACTCTACCACTGAGCTTCATCTCCAGTTCTTTGCTTTCATGACTGAAAGTTATGACACCCCTTGCCTTTACCCATTCCCAGTCCCTGGCAGTGACATTCCACTCTCCGTTTTCTAAATTTGATTTATTTAAGATTCCTCACATTAGTGACATCTTTGGATATTTCTGATATTCCTAGGATTGGCAGAATTTTATTCAGAAGAATAAGGGCTGCAATATGGGTGAACTTGTCAATAAAGTATTTGTATTAGTTATATCATACTCAAATAAAACTGATTCTCTTTGAAACTTTGTGATCTGTGAATCAGGATATCAATACAGCTCCCAACAATTGGACGCTTTCACCCATTGTTTCTTTAAACAAGCTTTCTGCACTTTCTGTTTTTGTTTTGTAGTTTGTTTTTGTTTTGGTAGCTTAGTGATAATTCCTACACCCTTTCTCTTTCTTACATTTTCCCTTCTATATGTTTTCAAACATATATGTCTATGTATAATTTAAAGTCCAAGAGAAGGATTTGAATCGTATATACATACATATGTGTGTAATAGATGTGAAATTTACAATACATATAATATATATTAAAGATAGCTATATAAATATATAGATATAAGATAGATAGATAGATAGATAGATAGATAGATAGATAGATAGACAGACAGACAGACAGATGGATATCTTCTTTTAGGGTCAACAGTCATGTGTGTACCAGAGCCAGGGAGTAGTACTACAATGCCCCATAAACGTATATTACTGCCAGGTCTCTGCCTCCAGAGAATGGATCAGAAATATGGACACACCACTTAGGACCTATGATGGCTGGTCACATTGATCACATCTAGACCTCAAACCCTGGAAATAAGACACACATAGCAGTAGCTTGTTGGTGGTGGGGCCCTATGTCATCTCATCTTTAGGATGAAGAGCAGCAGGCATTCAGGGTACCAAGAGCAAGATTCAGCACAGTGGTAGCACAGCTCTGGAGAGTGGGTTTAGAAACAGGTTCTCTGAAAGGGAAGAACTGTAGAAGACCCATCCATCACCTGGATCAAGACTTATGAAAGGCCTCGCGGAGGAAGGCTGCTGGTGCTCTCAGATGAGAAAGGATGTCTGAAGTCCTTCCTTTGTCCTCTTTTCCACAATGGCGAAAGAGACTCCTCCAAGATTTTTCTTGACACCAACTTACTCTGGCCTAGGGCTTGTGGTGATGCTGACCACCTCCATTCTGCACAATCCCCTCACCCAGGGTCCCTGCTGCAGTCTTTTTAGAGCCTTGTTTGTCATTATGCAGTGTCCTTTTTATGTCTGGTAGAGGACCCTCTAGTCTTGCTGATGTCACTCACCTTGAGGCAATATTATACTTGCAAACAAGAACATAGAAAGGGGAATTTTATGAGGTCTGCTTGTGACTCTCCTAAAAGCGACACAAAAGTAGATAAATAAAAACTTAAATTTTCCCTTGGAGAATGCCATTCAATCATGTTTTTAAAGTGTCCATCAGAAAAGGAAAAAAAAAAGGACAAAAGAAAAAGAAAGAGGACAATATTTTCAGACCTATCTTGTGGTCGATTAGCAGAATACGAGAGCCCTGGGGACATTTTATTCTTCACAGTCATTGTGAATTCCTTGTGGCGACTGCTCAGAAGGAAATCTGAAAGCCCCACGGTGTCTCTCCTGCCTGTCCTGTGTGTGACTGAAGTATTTGCAGTCACTGTGCCCTCTCTCCATTGAGCTGAATTCATCTCTGTGCAAGCATGCAGAGACCTCACTGACCTTCAAGAGCATGTATAGAAAAAGGTCAGGTGTCAAGCTATCTTTGTCTTGAGACATGACTTATTCATCACTTGTGACTACAATCACTGTGGGTTTCCCTTGCTCTGTCATGCAGGACTGTCTCTCAGCTGCTCATAGGGCTATATTCTCAGCGAGGCCCAAATGAATATCCAAGGAGATCCCGAAGGGCATGAGGACTTTGTGAAATCTGAAGCTATGTACCGCTTCCAAGGAGCATGCAACCCCACCAACCTCACTGACGGTGGCGGGACTTCAGTGAACTCTTTTATGCATATCAACTTCAAAAATTTTAGGCACTATGTGTAGATTTCTGTTCTCTTTTTTTTTTCTTTTTCAAGAAATATTTTGGCAAATCTCCACATGTAACCCAAGCTAGGTTAGAATTCTTCCAATTCTGCCTCAACATCTTGGGGGCTCGGGTAACAAAAATATTCCAGCAGGGTGAGTTTCCCAGTTACTTCTGCTTCCCACTGTCTAACTGTTGAGTATGGCTGTTCTAGCTCCTACCCTGGCCTCACCCTGCTTACTCAGACTGATGGAGTTTCAAGTAGGCAGTTGAACTTTTGTGCTATATTTTCTCTTTTGAAAAGTGACATATTTCAATAAAATATCCAAGTATGTCTTTTTCAGACTTGAAGTGTATATTAAAAACTGAGGATGAGAAAAGTCTAAATTTCATTGTGATATTTCAGAATATCGATGTATAGATAAATATGTAAGAGCCTAGACTGAGTAATTTATAAATATGTGCTTCCTAACCACAATATATATAATCAAATATTCTAGTAAGAGTACAGATTAATATATAAATTGAGTGTTTTTCTCTTAAGCATAACTTTCTAGTAAACACTATAGAAATGAAATGTTTCTCAGGAAGAATGGATGCATGTAGAATATATATTATATAGGGTACAAAGTTGCTAAGTTTATAAGTCAAAGTATTTATATTTTATAAAGTTTATATAGATAACCTAGCAAAGACTACGATTTACCAAGGAATTATTAAGGTGTATGGAAGCATTTGGGGTCGAAATGAGTAAATTTTACGTAATATAAAGTGAGAAATACAATTTACAATTAAGAAAGAACACATTTAAAAATCTTTCTTACAGCTATTTTTTAAAAGGGATTTGAATCCACAATTTTATATTTTCTCATGTATGAAAAAGGGGAGAAATAGTGACGTGAGAGTCAAATCCTCTCTAATTCCAGCTGCGAACTCAGAACTCAGCTGTGCCCAATACTTCTGGGCCACGGGGTCATCTTCCTGCCAGGTTTTCACACAAGAGAAGCAGAGGTAAGTGTGCAGTTGAATGAAGAAAATAGAGGAATGTTATAGCAGCAAACTGGAAGACTATAAGAAGATTCTAGATACTCCCTCTGTCTCTACATAGAACAGTGTTTGATAAATCCTGAGAAATTTAAATAGAAACTCAGGAATCGGTGTTTTCTAGACCATAAGGAAAAATAATTACTTCTGGGGACATTCGAACAAACGTGTTAGGGGACTCTTCCCAGCGCAGGACATATGGGAACAGGCCTCCGTGGAAGGCTGCCAGCGAGAGGTAGGCCATGGTTTCTCCTGGTGGAATGGATGGATCTAGCAGCACAGATTTGCAGGCAGATCAGCAGTTTGTAGATCAGTAACAGACCTTGTCAAAGCCAGTAAAACATAGAGAGGAGGTCGTATTGAAGGGGTCAACAGATCTTAAAACAGCATATAGGGACCTGAGCCAGGGAAGTTTGTACTCTGCTGAAATGTATTCAAACTGCAAAAAGCAAACATTTCTGCCTGTTTCTTTTCCTGTTTCTGTCATGAAAAAGAAAGTTTTGTAAGTCAAGTTTACACACTATGTATTGTTCTCAATTATACTTTTTTTTATTTTCAAACTCACCCTGCTTTGCCTAAAGTAAGTTATACTTTAATCAGTCCCCTAACTTACAATTTAGAATTATCAACTTAAGATTTAAAACAAACAAACAAACAAAAAGTACACGGAGGCGCTCCCCCCCCCCCCCCCCGTCTTAAAAGCGATTCTCAGTAACTCATTGCAACTGTAGAGAGCACCTGCGATCTCCTCCATGTCCCATTTTCCTTGTGGCCTAGATGAGGCAGACGATTTACATGACTGGCCTAAGGAGACAATCAGAATCAGCCAGGATTTTTGTTTAGTTCAGAGCACTCCTGTCCACAGTCTCAGTACTTCCTGTGTATTCCCCCGTGACTACGGCCCTAAGTCGTCTGCTGTTCCACTCCAAGTGGCCAAGGGCTCGGTCAACAAGCAACCTGCCCCTGCCACAGACACTGCTCTGTGAAGCTGCACTTTAACACTCCCAGGAGAAAGAGGAGTTGCTGTTACTATTGATTTGCTCCTTGGCTGGATACTGTGTTGTTGAGTGAAGAGAAACGCAGGGCCAGGGGTAAGGACTCAGTCCCTTTAATCCTGGCCCTGCTTTAGGCTTTGTACAAGGGGCCTTCATCTTACAGAACTTGAAATGCACCTGGGAGCTCACCAATGTCTGCTTCAGCAGCAAGGGCAAGAACGCCAGGGATTCTGTAACATTAAATAAAAGGAACTCTCCAGAATCATATAATTTCTAATTACCAATTTTATTAGCATTTTGTTGGTTTAATATAATGTTAAATGAACAATTACTTCTTGAAATTAAAGAATTTCAAGCCATTGAAGCAACAACTGCTCATGGATTCAACAAACTCCTCTTTTTTCTTTTCTTAAAAAAAAATAAAATGAAATGAAAGAAAGAAAAAAAAAAAACCTGGCCTATAAAGTCCTAAATAACTGCATTCCTTTAGGCTGTAGGAATGGGCTTAGCTCTTAATACGCTCGTCCTCAAAAAATGCTATGAAACAGTCCTCAGGAGTAGACAATGATTTATTACAGAAAAGAAAGGTTTGGGTTGGGTATTTTCATTCTCACATATAAGTCAAAGTGCCTGTCAGCTTTCTAAATTAAAAGTGCTAATAAAAGATGCAAAATCCTCGCTTCTCTGATTGTGACAGCTCTTTAGCAAAATTCTCGTCAGACTCACCGAGATGAGAATTCTTGTCTTCAATCTCTAAATACCATGTTAGGTCCTGCCAATTATTTACAGATGTGAATTTGTGTTCATCTATATTTTATAATTCATAAAAAATGTATAAAAACATAAAACCCCTTCATTCATTCCTTACATGTAGATGGTCTCCTTCACTGTCACTTGGTTTGTAAAAGTCTTCACCCTCACCCTGGCTACCTGCAGAGTATCCACAGGTTGCAAATTGCCATTGATGGGACCTATGCCTATGAAAGAGCCAAGCCAGCCTCAAACTGCCTGCAATGCTGGCTTTGGAAAAATCCAATAAGAATAAAAGTGCATTGCTGGGTATATCAGGAAACTCCTCAGTCACGTGGTAATCTTCAAGTCTCCTTCTGCAAAAAATGGGACCAGTGATGCCTTTCTGACTCCCTCCATTCCATGATTCAGTGTCTTTCTTCTTTCTTGTACTTCTCCAAGAATAAGACAACACAAGTTAGGCAAAAAGGGTAAAGGAAGAAAAAAAATTTGTTTTCTTTCAAGAAAGAAGGCCTGTTACCCAACCTCTGTTTCCAGTAACTATTTATCCGTTGTAATACTGGTGATTTACTCAGCCAGGGAAAGAATTTATAGCTGCAGCAAATATCCCTTCCTTCTTGTGCTCTTGTGAAGCAACTGTTATCAGTGAGCACAGCACTATCAACAAGACAGATAAGTGCCTTCCATTTCCAATTGCATGTGAGCAGGCAGAAAGCAGAGGACGGGCCAACTAGCTGACAATCCTAAAACACAATTTGGAGTCAGGTCACATTGCCAAGGGCTCCAGAGTCATTTGTAATTGGACGTGCTACTGGGTTGCCATAATGGTTTTTCATTTTCCATCAGATTTTTCAGGCCAGATTGCAAAAGAAGTGAGGCCTTTGAGTGGCATATTTCTACCTGACAGAGTCTGAAATAAATGTGGAATATCACAAGCATTCTGGTGGTTTCTAATCAAGCCAGCAAAACTTTTCTCTTATCCAACTGTACAATTCAAATGATTTTCCCACCCTTACAATAACCAATAGTAACATACAAGAAGATTTTCAGTATCAGAACCATTCTGCTAACACTTATTAGAGACTGTGAAAAATATCCAATGCACAAATTAGAACACACTTACATTAAATATAATATGATTAAATTTAAAGAACAGAAGACATATAATCATCCACTCAAATTTATCTAGATATAGATATTTATATGTCTGAGTATATTTTTATATAGGGGAGCATATATATGAATCTTATAGCACATATAGAAAATCGAGTACATGCTTCTCAAGCACACAGTTTCCTATTTGTTACTACATATGCAGCTACATCTCCCTTCACAAGAGCTGCAAGCAATGCCAGTTTCTGACATATCACTGTTCTACACAGAACCCCTGTCTTTTTTATTTCCCCAACTTTTGCATTGAGAAAGAGCACAGTTCATTTTCATATATTCATCCGGTAAGTTAATAAGCTATAACCACAGGACATAAACGTTGGTTCCATTATCTCCTGCCCGTTCTGCATCACTATTTTATTCACATTGTGAAAAGCCCATTTGCCTTCTCATTTGTTTTTCTGCTCCAGAGGTTGTATCATTTTACATATGGTCAATGCCCACTAAACCATTAACGTAGAACTGGGGGAGTTGTATATGTGGGGTTACTTTAAATGCAAAGGGATGTTCTGGTTTTTAAAATTACTAGGTTCCTATAGGATGGATTTATTTTTTTTTCATGTCAAAACATATGTAATGTTAACAACTAGTACTGAGGTCTTTCTTGCCTGCTGTGACAGTGGTGTGCATATACAAAGCCATAAAGACCTGGCCCCTCAGTAGTGCTTCGGATCCTGAAGTCAGTGCTGGCTTTGCATGTGCTGAGCATTTGTAGCATTATAGTGATGTCTTTCCAGAAGAGAAGTGTGCAAAGCCCTCAGATGAAGCAAAGGTAAAGTCCATCAGTATAAAAGTTGCATAATCCAAAAGGCACAATGGAAGAGCAACAAGAGCCCATCTTCCACACTTAGCGTTCCAGTAATCCACTGAGAATGTTTTTTTACTTGGCGGGATGAGGAACAGTCACAAGGAAACAGAAGTAATGAGGCCCTCTGTGGATTGATTACACTCATTCAGAGAGAGGGTGGCTTTGGGGGAACGTTCTCAAACAAATATCATGGAATAATCAAAGGCTTGTTTGAAATAATTTAATTTGTTCCATGAAAGAAGAATCTGGAAATATAAGACCTGTGGCTCACCTAAATTCTTCATGATATTATGCAAAAACTTATTGTGCAAACCGGACCTCAGCTTCCAGACACCTTCATTTCTGGCATCTGCAGTTCCGTAGAAAAAAATTCAGCCTAACAGAAAATCAAGCAAAACTAGCAAAGAATATAACTTTCTCCTGATGTGTAGATTTGACTATTAACTTAGTTGTTTTTAGCTAACATGCTAAGAATATAGGAAAGCATGAGCTCTAATGGCTGTTGAACAAATGGCAGCTCTCTTAATAATACTGTTATGGATCTATTTAGGTTCCTTTAGTAAAGTTGAGACTGAGACACTAAAAAGAGGAGATTAAACAATGAACATCTGAGGTTTAGTTAAAAATCTGCCCAAAGATGAACTCATCCTATCGGGATTTTTGTCCCATTTTATGGATAAAATAACCAGCTTTATTTAAAAAAACAAGCATATCTTGAATGTTCACAATTGTCTTCTTTTTCTTCACCACTATCCTGGGCAAAATGCTGACCAAGGTCTAAATTAATACTAAGCCCAAGGTTGGTGTCTCCTTTAAACACTGCGCTAGCAGGGATTCGTTTTCATTATATAACTGTGAAAATTGAAATGTATGAAAGTTACTGTTGTTAACTGGAGTGTAGAAACAGCAGAAAGTCCTATGCCTAAAACTCATGCAAATGAGTTCCGATGCCAGAATCATTTTAAAAGAGTTAACTTACTCAGGGGCATACTACTATTCAAACCAAGTATTCCTACATCTGCCCACTAACATCCTCACTGGGTATTATGCTATTGTCTGGAACATGTGTATATCCTGGGAAAGCAGAAAGTCACACAGAAATGGTAACCTTAAAATTGTCTGGGTGAGGAAATCAATCTGGCACTTTCTCACACAATTAGGAATAGTGCTTCCTCAAGATCCAGCTATACCACTGCTAGGCATATATCCAAAAGACACTCAAGTATACAACAAGGACATCTGCTCAACCATGTTTGTAACAGCTTTATTTGTAACAGCCAGAAGCTGGAAACAGCCCAGATGCCTCTCAGTTGAGGAATGGATACAGAAATTGTGGTACATTTTCACAATGGAATATTACTCAGTGATAAAAAAAACAAGGAAATCATAAAATTTGCAAGTAAATGGTGGAAACTGGAAAAGATCATCCTGAGTGAGGTATCACAGAAACAGAAAGACACACAGGATATGTACTCACTTGTAAATGGATACTAGACATATAATATAGGATAAACATACTAAAATATGTACACCTAAGGAAGCTAATCAGGAAGGAGGACTCTGGCTAAGATGCTCAATCCCCATTCAGAAAGGCAAAGAGGATGGACATCAGAAGAAGGAGAAAACATGGAACAGAACAGGAGTCTACCACAGAGGGCCTCTGAAAGGCTCTACCCTTTAGGGTATCGAGTCAGATGCTGAGACTCATAGCCAAACTTTGGGCAGAGTACAGGGAATCTTAAGATAAAAGTGGAAGATAGTAAGACCTGGAGAGGACAGAAGCTCCGCAAGGACAGCAACAGATCCTAAAAGTCTGGGCACAGGGGTCTTTTCTGAAACTAATATTCCAGCCATGGACCACTCATGGAGATAGCCTGGAACCCCTGCACAGAGGTGGCCTATGGCAGGCAGTTCAGTATCCAAGTAGCCTCCATAGTAATGGGGACAGGTACTGTCTCGACATAAACTGATTGGCCTGCTCTTTGATCACCTCCCCCGGAGCGGGGAGCAGCCTTACCAGGCCACAGAAGAAGACAATGCAGCCACTTCTGATGAGACCTGATAGACTAGGATCAGAGGAAAGGGGAGGAGGACTTCCCTTTTTAGTGGACTGGGAGAGGGACACAGGTGTGGAAGAGGGAGGGTGGGATTGGGAGGGGAGGAGGGAGGTACAGGGGAGATACAAAGTGAATAAACTGTAATTAATAAAAATAAAAATAAACGAATTAAGAAATTGGCTGGGTTAACTTTGGAAATCAATCTGGTGTTTTCTCAGACAATTATAAACATTGTTACCTAAAGATCCAGCTATACCACTCTTAGGCATATATTCAAAATATACTCAAATATACAACAAGGGCATTTGCTCATCCATGTTCACGGCAACTTTATTTGTAATAGTAAGAAGCTGGAAACAACCCAGATGTCCTTCAGTTGAAGAATTGATGCAGAAATTGTGGTACATTTTCACAATGGAATACTGCTCAGCAATTAGAAACAAGGAAATTAAGAAATTTGCAGGTAAATGGTGAGTACTAGAAATAATCATCCGGAGTGAGGTATATCAGAAGTAGAAAGACAGAAATTATATATACTCACTTATAAGCAGATGTTAGTCAAATAATATAGGATAAACATACTAAACTCTAGAGCCCTAAAGAAGCTAAATAGCTATGTTGAAGAGAGCAGTCCTGCTAGGTCACAGAGGAGGACTTTGCAGCCAGTCCTGAAGATGCCTGATAAAACAGGGTCAGATGAAAGGGGAGGAGGTCCTCCCCAATCAGTGGACCTGGAAAGGGGCAGGGAGGAGATGAGGGAGGGAGAGAGAGGTGGGGAGGGAATGAGGGAGCAGGATAAAGCTGGGATACAGAGTTAATAAAATGTAACTAACAATTAAAAAATAAATAAAAATGAAAAATAAAAAAGAGAAAAAGAAGAAGCTAAACAACAACAAATGCCCTAGGGAAAATGCTTGAACCTCATTCAGAAGGGCAAACAAGATAGATAATTGAAGTAGGAGAAGACAGGGAATAGGACAGGAGCCTTCCATAGAGGACCTCTGAAAGACTCTACCCACCAGGGTATTGAAGGAGATAGTGAAACTCATAGCCAAACTTTGGGAAGAGTGCCAGAATCTTGATGAAAAAAGAGGGAGATAGAAAACCTGGAGGTTCACAATAACCACTAATAACATAAAGTACCCTGGGTTAACTGTAACCATGCAAGTGAAACACCTGTTTGAGAAAAACTTCAAATCTCTGAAAAAAGAAATTGAAGAAGATATCAGAAGATGGAAAGATCTCCCATGCTCATGGGCCAGTAGGATTAACACAGTGAAATGGCCATTCTGCCAAAAGCATTCTACAGATTCAATGCAATTCCCATTAAAATACCAACACAATTCTTTACAGACATTGAAAGAAACAATTCTGAACTTCATATGGAGAAACAAAAAACCCAGAATTTTCAAAACGATCCTGTACAACAACAGATCATCTAGAGGTATCTCCATCCCTGATCTCAAGCTGTATTACAGAGCAATAATAATAAAAATGGCATGGTATTGGCATAGAAACAGAAAGGTAGATCAATGGAACCAGACAGAAGATGCAGAAATTAATCCACACACCTATGAATACTTGATTTTTGACAAAGCAGCCAAAAGCATTCAATGGAAAAAAGACAGCATCTTCAACAAATTGTGCTGCTCCAACTGGATGTCTACATGCAGAAAAATGAAAATAGATCCATATTTATCACCTTGCACAAAACTAAAGTCCAAGTGGATCAAAGACCTCAACATAAAACCAGATACACTAAATTGGTTAGAAGAAAAAGTGGGGAAGAGCCTAGAACTCATTGGCACAGGAGACTTCCTGAACAGAACACCAACAGCACAGGCTCTAAGAGCAACAATCAATAAATGGGACCTCATGAAGCTGAAAAGCTTCTGTAAAGCAAAGGACACTATCATCAAAACAAAATGACTGCCTACAGATTGGGAAAGAATCTTCACCAATCCTTTATCTGACAGAGGGCTAATATCCAGAATTTTACAAATATTGTTTATGAATAAAATGATTAATAAAAACATGGAATCTCCTGGTATTAATTCTGCCTCTGTGGTCTCTTTCATAATTCACATTTTGTTGTGGACGTACAACCAAATCCAAGAAAATGATAGAAGGACTTATAAAAAGTGAGAAATCCATGAAGAAATGAAAGCAGTTATTTTGTTTTATTTTATCTTTGCTAAAATTATTATTTTTTATTTCATGGAAGCTTTCTCTTTTTTATTTTATGATAAATATTTGTTTGTTTGTTGTTTTATATATTACATCTAGACCACAGTTTTTCCTTCCTCCACTCCCTCTCTTACCTCCCCTATCCTCCATGCTCCTGTTCTATTGATATTGTGTGTATTGGAATCCTTTTCACCTGTTCATGGTTTCCTTTTCACATATTCTTGGCCCCCTAGTATGCTCTACCTAAAATCAATGAAACTGAATTTCAGGACTTAAGAAATTTTAACCAAATTTATGACCAACAAAAGAAAGAAATAAAAAAACTCAGCATGAATGAAGAAATGCAACTATAATGCAAATTTGAATTTCTCTTCTAGGACGAAAAAAACAAGAACATTGCTGTTGCAGGATCACACTGTGAACCCCACCATTGTGGTGCATCCTGGAAAAACCTGTTTCTAGTTGTAGTCATAGTTCTAGCTAAGCCTTAACACACACCTGTAATACAAGAGCAAAACCACAGAGAGTAAGAGGAAGTCAGGAGGATGGAAAGGGAGATGCACAGGAAGTAGAAGGGAAGAAGATTAAGTTTGAGGGTTTTTGGGGTTGCCTGGAAAAAGAGGTTGCCTTTTCCTTCTGAGACATCAGCAGGGGAGGAAGGTTAGCTGGGTTTTTTTTTCCCCTGCTCTTCTGACCTAGAAAGCTTTCACTCCAGCACCTTTACTGATAAAATATAACATTTGAGATTTTGTTAAAAACAAATCATGTGATTACAAAGGACAAAACTTTATCTTAGTCAGTGATGATGAGCAGAACTAAAGTGTGAAGGGGTAGGCTTCAATCTGATTAACCAAGTGTTATGTGTTTCCTCAGTATAACCGATGAACAAAAAATATATAGCAAAACTTTCAAAACTGTTATTTAAATTTTGGGCTTAATTACACAAGTGAATAATAAAATAAAAGAACATGTCTTTTAGTCTCAGAAAATGAACTATTTTATGATCCTTATTAAATATTGCATTAAGCAGTCTACATGTTTTAAACTGAAATTGCCCTGGAGATATTATATGTCAACACTGTAGTGATTAATCATCTTGTAAGGAAAAGTCTACATTAGAAATATCAAAAGCTAAACAAGATTTTAATTTTATGAAAAGAACACTAAGTAGTTACCTAGGAATCAAATCAGGACATAGCCAGCTTCCAGAGATTATAAGCAGTGTCTATCATATATCTACCAAATAGAAGGACAGTAAAGCAGATAAAGAGTTTGTCCAGAACTTAAAAAGTCAAGAAGCTCCATCTGATGAGTGTCTTCTTATTATGAGATTAGCAGGTATGGTTCAGGTATCACACAAGAAGCACAGCTTTACAAGCTTCTTCTGTTCTCTCTCTTTCCTCTTACAGTCAATTATGGCAGCTCCATCTTGATGACTTGATCTAATATTAATCACTTCCAATGGACTTACCTGAAGCACTACAGTCAGGTGATGTTTCAATTTTCATAATAAGGATTAAACTTCAACACTATTTTCAAAATGAAAAATTATATTCAAACCAAAGTAGACAGCCTTATCTAACTATGTAGACATTTACTTTGTTCTCAGCACTCTGTTTTCTCTACGGGCATGACTGCTTTTTTTGGCCCATTTCCCAAAACTGACATATCAAAAGAAGTCAATTTCTGTTATCCCTTTGCTTCTCAGCCTCACCAGAGCAAAGAACAATTCTCAAGCGTGTTTCAGAAAATATTGAATGTCTCACTATAAAACTGTATGATACCCAAATGACATTGATCTAAATAATGTAACCTTCCACTTTAGAAACAAAGAATAAATTAAACCCAAAACAGATAGAAGAAAAGAAATAATGAAAAATTGAACAGAAATTAATGGAACTGAAATGGCAAATGTAAAGAGAAAAATCAATGAAACTAAAAGACAGTTCTTTGAAAATCTCTATAAAAATGATAAACTTTGAAGCATGCTAAACTAGAAAAGGGACCAGAGACAAAAATTACCAGTATGAGCAATGAACTAGAAGGAGCATTGCTGCTGTCCATGGGCATCAGAAGCCTTTGAACAGCTCTCCACCCACAGTTCTGATTATTTGAGTGAAATGGACAAATTCTTTAAGCTATAAACCATAAAATCACAATCGATGACAAATGGATAACCTGAATATCTGCACTTTCATCAAAATAATTGAATTAGTTCTTTAGTCTTACAAAAATATATATCACTAGGTCCAGATGGTTTCATTGATTTAATTTTTAAGCATCAGTTTAAGAAATAATAGCCACTTTTATAGTATCTTCACAAAATTAGAAGGAAAACTTTCCAACTCACTTTATAAAACCAGCACTTACTAAGGTTTGGACAAGTGTCCTCAAAATTCCACTTGTTTTATGCTAAGTTTCTATGTCTGTCACACTCTTGAAAGCCATTGGGAGCATGAGGGAGCAAAGTCTGATGGGAAGAAGTAGGCTACTGTTAGTATGGCCTTGAAAAACTCTTGGGGCATTGGTCCCTACCTCTGTCCTTAACGCACAGCTTGTGCACCACTTCTAAGACATATCTCACCATAATGTGCAATGAAGCCAACTGATCACAAACCTTTGGAAGTATGAGCTGAAACAACCTGTATTCTTTTAAAGTTGGTTATCTTAGTATCTTGCTAAAGCAATACTCAGGATACTAAAGTTAAGACTAACTACTGTTGTTAAAAAAGAGCCTTAACCTTAATGAATATAAACACTAAAGTACTTAAAGCTATGTTATAAAATCAAGCTCAGCAATACATAAAAATGAAAGTCCTCTCACATTTATTAGGTAAGGAACAGCCTCTTAAATATCTGGTGTTTGTTTTGAATGTTTCAGTGATTATTAGATGCTGACTTTTCACAAATTTCTGTAATGATTTCTTGCTCCTCCTCCCAAGGGTCCAGCCTGCGGGTGAGGGCAGGGGTTCAGGTCGAGAAGGCAAATAGCACAGAGTTGCCACAGGGATACTGGGAGTCAGGTGAAAGTGAACAGAGGGCAAGTGGCTACAGACTCATTTATTTGGGAGGAGGCAGCAGGTTATATGGCTTTGGACGACCAATCAGATTCCTTCACACCATCTGCCAGCCAATGGATGTTTGTCTCTGGGCAGGCTCTCCAAAGTCAGGTCATGGACCTCCATAGCCACATCCCCTGAAGCTGTCCCAGGCTGTAAGCCCTAATGGACCTTTGCCAGGAATACTCACAATGATTTACATGATGGCATTTTCTTTCATCTCGTACATGGTGTGTTTCACTAACTGATTTATGAACGTTCATTCAGCTTTCAGCTACACCTAGTATTGAAGACAAGAAACGATACCTGCTTTTCCAATCACTATTCAATGGAGTACTAGAATTCCTAGATAGTTTAATAAATATAATGGAAAAGAAAGCGAGAGTGTACGGAGTTCATGGGAGAAACAAAACTGTCTATTTACAGGTGGTATTATTATCTAAATATATAAAAGCCAATAAAAATCTGTATAATTAGTGATTACAGCAAGATCTCTGGGTCAATATTCAATGGTCAATTATTTCCTTATATATAAGGAAAAAAATTCTGACAACTAAAGTTTAACATAATATTTATAATTAGACCAAAAGATAAGATTCTGAGGTAAAAGACATTTGGGTGTCCATACTAAAAGTAAAAAACAGGATAGAAGGAAAAATATAATAGAGAAATATTAGGAGAGAGAAAGGAGGAATGGAGGGAAGGAGGAAGAGAGGGTTGGAAATGAGATGGAAATATGGAAGCAGGCAGGAACACCCTTTTCACAAACATTAACTCAAAATGTAACCACAGATCTATATGAGTGGCAGGTTCTCTGATCACCTCCCCCTGGGTAGTGCAGCCTTCCAGGCCACAGAGGAAGATAATGCAGGCACTCCTAATGAGACCTGATAGGCTAGGGTCAGATAGAAGAGGAGGAGGACCTCCACTATCAGTGGACTAGGGGAGGAGTATAGGGGGAGAAGAGGGAGGGAGAGTGGGATTTGGATGAAATGAGGGAGGGAGCCACAGCTGAGATACAAAGGCTCTGCCCTGCAGACTATCAAAGCAGATGCTGAGACTTATGGTCAACTGTTGGGCAGTGTGCATGGAATCTTATGTAAGAAGTGGGAAATAGCAAGAGCTGGAGAGGACAGGAACTCCACAAGAAGAGCAACAACACCAGAAAATTTGAACACAGGGATCTTCTCAGAGACTCATACTCCAACCAAGTACCATGCATTGAGATAACCTAGAACCCCTGCACAGATGTAGCCCATGGCAGTTCAGTGTCCAAGTGGGTTACATAGTGATGGGAAGAGGGACTGCCTCTGACATAACCTGATTGGCCTGCTCTTTGATCACCTCCCCCTGAGGGGGGAGCAGCCTTACCAGGCCACAGAAGATGACAATGCAGCCATTCCTGATGTGATCTGATAGACTAAGATCAGAAGGAAGGAGAGGAGGACCTCCCCTATCAGTGACTTGGGGAGAGGCATTCGTGAAGAAGGGGGAGGGAGGGTGGAATCAGGAGGGGAGGAGGGAGGGGCTTATGGGGCGATACAAAGTGAATAAAGTGTAATTAATAAAAAAATTATTTAAAAAAATCAAAAATTTAAAAATTAAAACTAAGTCTGTAAATCTCACATGTAATGAGGGGTTGTAGAGTTTAAAATGAGTTTGTAAAATATAATTCAATACTCAAATACAATGAGTGAAAGAGAAGTCTTTTAAGTTGGAATTTTCAATTTTTCCCAACATAATATTCTTCTTAATTATTTGGGAATTTCATGCAATGGACCCCAATTATATTTGCTTCCCATCCCTCTCAGATTCATCTTGCCACTTTTGGGCCCTCCTGCCCCCAAAGGAAAAAAAATCAAGTCCAGTTTGTGTTGCCCATATATTTACTAAAGAGTGGTCAAACTCCCAGTAGCCAGCACCTTAAGAACTGAGTCTTCCACAACCTCCCAACCCTCCAACTCAGCACCAGAAGTCATCAACTGCAAATAGCTACACTTCAACATCTTTATCATAATTTTTAAGGACTGTCTTCAAAAGCTTCTTGTTTGGCATATTTCTTCTTCTGTTTTTTTTTTTTTTTTTTTGAGGGGGTTGTCACAGAAGCCTTTAGTGTCTCTCATTCTGAGTTCTCAGTATGCAGTCATTGATACCACTGCAGAAGAAGCTCCCTTGCCCTGTAGCATTGGGCACCAGCACTGATCATGCCCTTCACTTGGTTTCTGGCAGCAGCATGGGCCACAGACATCAATATGGCTTCCAGCTGCAGCATAGATAGCAGATATCAACATGGCCTCCAGCACAGATCAAAGACATTAACCTGGTCTCAGACACAAACATGGCTTCCAGGTTGTAACACGGACCATGGATTATATGAAAATAACAGATATCAACATGGCCTCCAGCACAGATCAAAGACATTAACCTGGTCTCAGACACAAACATGGCTTCCAGGTTGTACCACAGACCATGGATTATATGAAAATAATAATTAAAAATGTAGATTGAGGTTGAGCAGTAAGAAAATAACAATTTTTAAATTGAGGGAGAGTCTCAAAAAAAAAAAAAATGACAGAGTACCTGTCGAGAAGTGATGCCTGACATCATCTGCCTTGAAGGAAATGCTGATCAAACAATAATGACATTCTACTACACACCAACAGTAGCTATTGGAACCTAAAATTGGCCACAGTCAATGGCATGTTGGTGTGTGAAACAGGGGAATCTCCATCATTGCTGGTGTGAATGAGCACTGCTCTAGAAACTTTGAAATGTCTCTGATAGCTTCTTATAAGACTAAACATGAATTTGGCCAGCAAATTACACTCCAGTTTTACTCAACTGACTTCAAATTTATCCTCACAAGAGATAAATCTATAAACATTTATATTGTCTTTTCTCATAATGACGAAAAATTAGAAGCTCACGAAAACTGTGCATTCACCCTTTAAAATTAAGCAAACAGATAATACATGCATGTCCCAAAACAGCATTGTATTAAAACCCACAATTCACAATGCATCTTGAATTAATTTTAAATGAATATTGTTAATTTAAAGTCACAAATCTAAAATATAGCATAAGAGCCCATTTCTAAATCATGGAAAAAGCAAAACTACAGAGAAATTAAAGATACCAATATAGGCACTGGGATGGAGAGGGGGCTTAATTTAATAAACACAAGGAATTTTTCCCTGGCCTGACTGTTTTGAGTGATAAACAATGATAGACTCATGACAATATGCATTTGTCAAAATATAATTCTCTATCACACAAAGTCAACATTACTATATGGAAATAATCAAAGGAAATCAAGGAAGTCAGTGGCGCAGTGATAAAGTGGACTGTGAAAGCACTCGACTCATGCAATCTCAGGGAATAGCATCCCCAGTACAGATGGGATGAAGATGCTCTGAAGTGAGCACTGTTAAAAATGAAGATCATGCTCCATACAGAATATACCAAAGGAAGCTGTCAATAAGCATTCAACAAACACAAATGAGAATTCACAAGCGTCTAATAGAGGCAAGATACAAATAAATGTTGGCAGTCTTCCATCCAGAAGGTGAAGACTCCCTCCACATTCTTTAAACGTGGACTGTGAACAGCCATTTTCTACCAGTAAGATAGTCTGGAATGAGGACTGCAAAAGTGACTAGTATGAAGTAACCTGACAGGCACCATCTGCCAGATGATAAAGGTTAAAACTAACTATGTAAATCATGTTGAAAATACACGGTCTTCGTGTGACTTAATAGAAGAGGCTCTTATTTCTTTGGACTTTTCTGAAAGGTGCAATACCATGGCTTATTCACGAAAACAGGAAATATATGCAAAACCCAAAATGATTACACAATATCTGAACAGGACTCACCCAAACAATCTAAGTCTGTAAAACTGAGAAGCCTGTGAACCTGTCATAGTAAACAGCACATGAGAATCTGCCTCACACACAATAGTTTGCTTGCACTCAATGTTAAGAAAGGAAAAGATAGGTTTTGCAGATGCTGCTTTCCCTGTCACCTTTTGCTTAAGCCATGGTCAAACCACCTTGAGGCTGATAGCCAGACCTTGGGCAGCATCTCCTTTGAACTGTGGACAACTCTAATTTTTTTAATTTTATTTTTTTTATTTTTAAAAAATATTTTTATTTTTTATATGAATCACAGGTTATTTACTTTGTATCCCAGCCATAACCCCTTCCCTCATTCCCCCCCAATCCCGTTCCTACCCTCCCTCCCTCATCTCCTTCCTGCCCCTTTTCAAGTCCACTGATAAGGGAGGTCCTCCTCTCCTTTCATCTGACCCTAGCTTATCAGGTATCCTAAGGACTGGCTGCAATGTCCTCCTCTGTGGCATAGAAAGAAGGGGAGTTAGTTTGATGGGGAAAGGATAGGAGCTCCACAAGGACCAAATATATCTGGGCACAGGGTCTTTTCTGAGACTGACATTCAACCAAGGACCATGTATGGCTATAACCTAGAACCTCCACTAATTTTAATTTTTATATTCATTACAGTGTATTTACTTTGTATTCCAGCTGTAGCCACTTCCCTCATTTCTTCCCAATGTCACCCTCCCTCCCTCCTCTCCTCCCCACCCTTCTCCAAGTCCACTGATAGGGGAAGTCCTCCTCCCCTTCCAGCTGACCCTAGCCTATAAGGTCTCATCCAGACTGGCTGCATTGTCTTCCTCTGTGGCCTGGTAAGGCAGCACCCCACCTCACAGGGAGGAAATGAACAGAACTAAAATTTCTGGGCTCAGGGGTCTTTTCTGTGACTGATATTCCACGATGTATGGAGATAACCTAGAACTCCAGCACAGAAGTAGCCCATGGCAGTTCAGTATCCAAGTGGGTTCCCTAGTAATGGGAACAGGGACTGCCTCTGACATGAACTCTAATTTTTTGACTTGCAGGCATCTTACCCAGCAGACCGTTTCTTCTGTAGCTCAGGAGAGCACCCCATTCCATTTGCTCCAAGTACCCTGTGGTCTCTGCTCTCACTGAAGTTCTTTGGGTTCCATATTTTCCTCTAAGTCTAGTTGGATTGCAGAGTTAAATTTATGATTATGAATAAAAAGTAAATAAGAAAAAAGAAAGAAAAAGATAAAAGGATGAGTAAAACTATGATTTCGGCTAATACTAATACATTTGTTGATGTTGATATGAACATATTGGTTCATTAATTATTATAATTATTATAAAGACACTATTAGGCATGAAAACTACAATAAGTTAGGAGCTCTTTGTTATCCCAGTTTATCTTCAATTGTGAAAAAAATAACTAAAAGCAACTCAGGTAAGAAAAGATTTATTTGGCTTATATATCCAATCACAGTTCAACATTGAGGAAAGCCAAAGGAGGAACTTGAGGCAGGAGCGTGGAAGCAGGAACTGAAGCAGAGATCACCAGGAACCCTGTGTATTGTCTTTCTCTCTATGACTTACTTAGCTTGCTTTTTGACAACTTATATAAGATTTATTTGTTTTATATTTTTATGTGTAAGAATGTTTTGCCTGCATGTATGTGTGTGTACTATGAGTGTGTTTGTTATCCCAGAGATCAGTAGAAGGCATCAGATTGCCTGGAACTGAAGTTATTGATGGTTGAAATCCACCATGTCTGTATGGGAATAGCATCCAGGTGTTCTGCAAGAACAGCATGTGTTTTTAACCACTGAGGCATCCATCCAATCCTCAGACTGTTGTCTTTTAACATCCAGAACCACCTGTTCAGGTGCAGCATTGCCTTTAGTGGGCTGGACCCTTCCACATAAACCATTAAATTAAAAAAATGCCTCACAGAGTTGCCTATAGAGAATCTGGTGTAGGCATTTTCTAAGGTAAGATTCCCTCTTCCAAGATGACTCTAGCTTATGTCAAGCTGAAAAAAAAAAACTAACCAACACACCAGTATTCATACATTTTCAGTATATATAAAAGTTTTCTAAAACAAAACTGAAAGTACTAGTCCAGTATCCTCACAAGTTAAACACAAATTCACTCTATAGACAATATTTCAATTTTCTAAGAACAAACTATTCCTATTGTTTCTAAGCTAATTATTAAACACAAAAACTTAGAGCAGAGATTTAAAAAAGCTAAGTTTATAAAATTCATTATTTAAGAAGTATTTATAACAGTATTATCTGCTCCAAAAGAAAAGAAAAGGAAATCAAAACTTCAAACTGTAACATGAAAGTACATCCTGATCTGAAACGCCTTCTTAGAAGTATATTTTTACTCACAAGGAACTCCCAATTGCAATATTAAGAAGAAGATGAATACTGATTTAAAGACGTATAAGAGAGAACACAGAGGAGTATAAGGAGATGAAGACGGTCTGGGAGAAAGAGACATCTGATGAAATCAGGTGCTACAAAGTATGGAGCACCAGGAGCATTGATTTGCAACCACCACGTTCTAGGAAGAGACAGGGAAGAGTCCTGGAGTCCTGAGGGCCACATAGCCCTACCAACGATTGGGTTTCAGATTTTTAGCTTCTAGAGTTGTGAGAGAATAACTTCTGATATTTTTACAGGCACTTTGTAGTAATTTGTGATTTAGTCAAGAAAGCGACTAAGTGCAGGTTCACAGGGTGGGCTACACCAGTGGCAAAGGACTTTCATGTTGCCTCTCTAGTCTGCGTGTTGTTTCTTTTTGTGTGGCAATGCCAGGATGCTGACTGCTACAGGAGCGTCTGAAGGAACACTTTGATTTTTAAGCCCCTGCAACCCCACACTGGGTTATCATCTCCTCTCAGGCCTATCTCTCATTCTTATCTCTGCCTAGCAAATCCTTCTATTTGGATGAAAGCTGTGATTTAATTAAAAGTTCCTTTTATGAGGAAATTATTTTTTTAAGCCTAAGAGGCCGCTTTTAACTTGTTAACCTCATTAGGTCCATGAGACCACTTTGCTGAAATGTTAAAGCTCCATTCATTGACTTATTTGACAAAAAGGTAAAAATACATACTGGTCAAGAATACTAAGGACCCACGCTCTTTGAAATTTTCATCTGGCCAAGAAGTGTAAGCCCCTTTCTTTTCCAGAGTAGAAAGAAAAGCAGCCTTGTCTTCTATTCTAGTCTTCTTTTATTTCTCAAACCTATGCCATGCCTCAGCTATTGTAAAGTAGTTTCCTGGGAAAAGGGCAAACCTAATTTTTCAGCTCTCAGAAAAAAAAGGCTGGAGAACACTGGCTCTCTTCCTTCAGTCATTCCTACTCCCTGGCCAAAGGAACTGTGAGATACATTAAGATAAATAGGAATGAAATTAGTTTTTAACTATGAGAATAAGAGAGAGGCTTTTCAGCAAGATATTTGAGTTCATACCATAGAAAAATGATTTCACAGTTCTGGGAGACAGAATCCCTGCAAAGATAAAAATTCTGGTTTAAGTCAAGATGAAGCGGGATGGAAAACTGTACAAACTAAATGTCTGCAAGGCTAGAGCACACTGCCGTTGTGGGCGAAGTCAGAGCTGTGAGGAGTAAATAACGAGGCAGCATTAAGAGTCCTAGAATGAAGGTCATTACCTTTACAGAAAACTAATTGCAGTAACCTGCTTAGCATTTGCCTTTCAATATTGCTGAGAAAACCGAGTGGCACGAATGGGGGAAGCCTCCTGAGTGAATGGTGCGTTCAGCAGCCCGCCTCTCCCCACACTCTTATTCTCCCAGCTCTTTTAGCTGTTTATTTTTGTAACAATACATACAATAATATTTTCATATGCTCCGTGGGTCACCATTTAGTGTTTCTAATATGACAGACGTCAAAGTAATGTACAGGTGTTCACAATTACAATGCAGATAGAACATACAGCAGCAAACAGGAGTGGTTATACATGTACCAGTATTCAAATCAAGTTTATTTCTGTGTACACAAGTAAGCAGCAGCATCTGCCCTGCTGCAGGAGATCTCGGTAAAGGTCACTTCCTGAATTTGTACGGATTCTACTCCTTAACTTGTGTTCACTTTAGTTGGAGTCCCCAAAAGCCAGTGTTCTGAAGGAAATATGATTATAGGAAATTTACCAATCATGCTTGCTGCTTCTTTGATCTGGAATGATCTCTAATGTCAAAAGCTTGGTGCTAGTAGAAGGTGCTGGAACTTTGAAGAGCAAAGCCTACTGGGATTTTTAAACACAGTGTCTAAACAAATGGGGAAGTCAGTTGAAAACTAGACCTTCTGAAGCCATGAGACAAACAAGCTATGGGAATTCTCCTACAGGCTGGTATTAGTTATGGACTCTACAGAGCAGGCTTCCTAAGCTTTTACAGGCCCTGTTTGCTTCCTAGTGAGTGGTGGTTAGCGTCTTCCCAGTTCCATGATCCTTTAATGTCCTCATGGTAAATAATGAGCAAGTTTACAGCAGTGAAGAAACTCTCAGGAAAACATGATAAATTGGGAGGCATATATTTCACCACAATGGAACAGTAGTCAATATTGTTGTAAGATGATTCATAGACCCCTGGCCCTCATGTCTTCTCAATATATTCTATTCTGTTGTGGTTATTAATTTATTGTTCCCAGGCAAATAATATCCACGTTTTAGGTCCTAAACTCACAACATGTTATGATTTAACATAAATTTTGCTTTATATGACATATTTATTATAAAATTAAATATTATTGTAAAATCCAGACCTATATTCCAAGTGTAGAGCTTCATAAGTTCATATTTTTTCTGATTTTGTCTATTACACATTTAAAAAGAAACATCATTAGTTTATTTTAATCACATAAAATGAAAACCCTTGCAGAACAAATGAGAACTCACTAATAAAATATTGTGAGAGGATTAAGATAAAATACATATTTAGAGTTTAACCTGAAATAAAGGTCATTCTATACAAGTTTGCAAAATAGTGACTTTCCAATGTCTTCTTTCCAATCCAAATTTCATGTGTCCCATTTTTTACTATGTAAAACAAGAGGATCTTTCTACCTCCATTAGAAAGCTGATTCAGAGAGGATCATCTGTGTATCCACTGTGAATGTGTAGTCAGCTATGCTGTGTTAATTGATCCAAGACATCTTCCACTCTGTTCTTATTACCTGCATGGCTTCTTGGGAAATGAAGTGGCAAGCAGAGATTATTTGAACAGTCAGATTGATCTTCATTTTTTTAACTGTTTTGTTTAATTTTTATGGAACAAATACTTCTGTGTTTCTTTGAAGGTTTACATTCATTGGTTTAATACCAGACATGAAATAGCTTCTGGATGATAAAGATGTCTCTGTAGACCTGAGTGCATGGACTCTAACTGAGGAGCTACGTTCATGAAACAGCCAACCCCAAAAAGAACCTCAGCTGGGGTGAAAGTCTGAATGTTCACACTGTCCTTAATTCATAGGATGACAATGACCACATCACTGCCCTCATGACCGGGATCAGTGTCCTCACAGAGGAAACCCTTTGCCGTTTGCATCAGGCGAGCACACAGCTACATGCCACCCCTATGGGAAAGGAACACTCAGCAGACAGGTACTCAGATGACCTTTCTCCTGGACACCTTCTCCTCCAGAACTATGAGAAAGGAATGTTTGGTGTTTATAAACTAGTCTGTTTATGGTATTCAGTTGGAGCAACTGGAATGAGCTAAGATAGTTAACACAGACCTCATTAATATTCATGAGAACAAAGTAATGTGATGATTCATTTGTTATGAGATGAAATACCAATTCTTTTTGTGTCTAACTTTCACAATGCAAAAGGAGAAATGCTTTTGTGGTTGTAAATTACTGGAAATGTAGCCTGTGTTGACCACACAACTGATGTGTCAAAGCTGCTAACATTGAGAGAGCTGGCATACAACTACATATATTAAAAGATCTTTTTTGACAATCTAGTAAAAGAATGGAAAATTTAAACCCATTTTCCTACTTTTTCATTTTCATTAGGAAAAAAAAAATCTAAATGTCCTCAGCAGGTCATTTTACAAGATCTACAAGATGGAAGTTCTCTAAAGTCACTGATTATCACCCTTCATATACACCAAGCACAACATCTAGCAATGCTGACCTTTCGAGTGTCTTACCTTTTCATATGTTCTCCTTAAAATGCTCTTTCACTGTCTAATCATTCAAGGCTTCATTCAGCTCTCCTTTCCTGTTGTCAACTTTCTAAAATCTCCGAATTTCTACCTCTACTTGTGCATGACATGTTTTTTCTTTTTTCTTTTTTTTTTTTTTTTTTTTTCAATGCAGTTTATTCAGGAACCTTGAACAATCCTCGGACCCTGGGGAAAGCCAGCCCACAGCTTAAATAGCCTCTGGGTAGCCAACCCAGGCGTGCCACGTGGGCAATGCAGATAGGTCCACATACATGGAAGCAAGCCAGATCCTCAGCCTTAGCCAAATGTGGAATTGTTCATGACAGAAAGCACTCACCATCGGGAAGGTGGAAGGCGGAAACCAGCTCCATCTTTAAGGCATAGCATTCCGCAGCTCTCTACAGTTCCCCCTTTTTGTTTTAGACACATCAGGCAAGAGTAGAGGTCTGATCTCTGATATTAGAAATAAATTGGGACTTTGTACCGATGTTCATTTAGGTGTCATCCACCCAAAGAGCATCAGACCCGTCTGATACCTTTTTCTCAGAGGCGGGACCTGGGGCATCAACCCGCATGCAATCAGACATGCTCTTCTCTGGGTCAAAAGCGGCTGACCCTGAGTGCAGTGCTTAGCCTCGCATCCTGAGCGTATCATTTTAGCTTTTTATGGTATCCAACCATGCTTGGGGAGAATGTCCTGCTTCAATGGCTGTAAAGGCCTGAATGATTATGGCTGCATCACACTGTTGTGAGACTCTAATCTTGCATATATACCACAGGCAAACCAAGGAGACCAACACCAGAAGGCCTGCTAACACTCCCATGCCCGCCCATTCCTTCAGATGATTCATGGCTGCAGCAATCCATGTTGATAATCCTGTGGCTAGTCCTGTGTCCACTCCGGTAGAATTTACTGTGACAATGGCCACTCTCAGCTGCTCCATCGTAGTATCGAATTCTCCAGTCCAATTACCTAAAATATAGCTTGACAATTGTTTAGACAGATTTGCAGCACAGGAAAAATTCTCATGTTGTATGCTAGTGACACAAAGTCCAGCATACTTTCATTGACAGCCAGGTTGAGCGATTTGCCATAGGGTATCAATTTGCTCCTGCACTCATGATCAGTTCCAAGAATCTTCACACAGACTCTAAGCACCAAGATCACAGGTAATGTAACTTTCTTTCTGTGTCTCACAGAACTGTACAGTAACTGGTACACTCTGGGTCTTGACATATACACATATAAATAACAAGTAAATGTCACATATTTCCACAATATATGCTTTTAAGTATATAATCAGGTTTTTTGGAAAATTGCAATAAATAAACAATACATTCAAAATGATAAACTTCTTCTCTTGTGAAGTTGGTTCTCTTGGTTTATTGAGATATCAAGTTCTTCTCTTGGTTTATTGAGATAATAATAAACCATTATTATCTCTAGAAAGTATATATTTTAAATATTCTAAAATAAGTGCTATTATTTTTTCTTTTAATTACAATACTTAAAAATATTGATGACATATAAACCTATTGAAAGCTGACTTTTAATAACAGCATATTAAATACGAATCACAACTGGAACAACTGGATAAAGGAAAGAGTCTCTTGAGACTTTGGAAACAGTGCTAGGGTTCTAGAAGTTGCCATTCCTTGGCTTTTGCTTCAGGTATTAGATCTAGACAACACCATGTCGCCCATTTTATCTGCATCACACTTTCTCACGATTCAACACATTTCTCACCTATTTTCATGTTTATTCTTCTAGCATCAATTTTCTATGTGAGAGTATTTATGATATATTTTTATTATCTCCATCATTCAACTATTTTCTAAGCAAAAAAAAATGCTAGTAATTAAATTAAAATGAAAGTCACTAAAATTTAAAAAGTACAGATCATGACCATAGAGAAATAAAGTAATGCTTAGAGTCTGTTTGGTGCTCCTCTCACCACTCATTTGATACATTTCTGTGATTTCTAAATGCATATATTTGTTCACATAAAAATCATTGTTAATGAATGTGTTATATATTTATTACACATATTAATGGACCTCATGACATTTTCGGACAAGCATGTCACATACTTTGACCATAATCACCTTTATTCTCTCTGCCTTTCCTAATCCGACTTCTCAGTCTCTCTACTTCCATCACACAACACACACACATGCAAGCATACACACACACAATTTCATATATCTATACAAACCCTGTAATGAACAAGACAGAGAAAATGTGATCCTTGCCTTTCTTAGTCAGAAATATTTCACTTCACATGATGATCTCCACTTTCACATATTTCCCTGTAAACCACATAACTTCCTTATTCCTTATGGCTGAATAGAATGTACCCAATCATGTACATATACCATAGTTTCAAACCCTTCATCTTTTGATATATATAGGCTGAGTCTAAAACTTATGGGTAAATAATGCTGCAACAAACACAGACAGTTACACATTTCTGTGTTATATTTCCTTAGAATCCTTTGGCTACAGACTTGAAAATGACATCACAGCATTACATGATAGTCCTATTTTTAGTTCCTTTGAGGAATGTCCACACTGATGTTCAGTGTGTGAACTGACTTACATTGCTGCCAGCAATGAATATGAGAATTCCCTTTCCCCTGTACCCTTACTAGCATTTGCTGCTACTCATTTTCTTTATGATAGCTGCAATGGGGTAAAATATCAATGCAGCTTTAATTTACATTTCCTTAATAGCTAAAGACTTCCATCATGTTTTCATAGATTTAGTCATATTCGTTCTATAGATTTTGAGAACTATTTTCATTAACCTATTTGTTGACTGTTTTTTTAGATGTTTTTGGTACTTAGGGTTTGTTTGTTTGTTTTAGTTCTGTATATATTCTAGATATTAATCATCTGTCAGATCCATAGCTAGAAAACCCCTTTAGGATTCCCCCACACACACGGTTTTCTCTATTAAATTTAGCAATCCAGACTGCTCATTCAGTTTAAACAGATTTTGGTACAGAATAGGAGATACGTATCTAGACTCACTCTTCTACAGATGGATATCCACTCTTCTTATTTGTGTAAAAGCTGCCTTTTCTCCACTGTGTGTTTTTGATGTAAGAAATCAGAAGATTTAGCTACCTGAGTTTGCTATATACACCTTGTCTCCTCTTGCCCTGATCTGTTTGTCTGTCCTTGTTGATCTAGTAGCATGAAACCAGCCAAGGTGTTATCTCAGGATTGCTTTGGCTATTCTGGGTGTTTTGTGCTTATATATGAACTTTAGTCTTTTTCCTGTATTTCTATTGAAAAATATTATTAGAAGTAGGATAAGGATTTTATTGAAAATGTAGATTGATTTTGGTACTAAAAATATTTTTACAACACTAATGCTGCTGGCCCAGGAGCATGGAGGATCTTTCTCTTATTGCCCTTTTCAATTTCTATCTTCAGTACTCTGAAAATTTTACTGGAAAAAAATGCACAGTGTTTTTGGTTAGGCTTTTTCCATGATATTTATTTGGAAGGTTTTGTGAATGAGGTTGCTTTACTGTTTGTCTATTTTTTCAAAATGCTTGGTAAGTCAAAAGGTCACTAAATTTTCTATGTTCAATTTGTATCAGGATATTTTGTTGATAGTGTTTAACAGACCTAAGAGTTTTGAGGTCTTACACGTATATTTAGGATCATATTTCCTATAACTAGAAGTAGTTTGAGTTTTCATTTCCTATTTGTATGTCTCATTTCTTTCTATTGCTGTGTTTAACAAAAACTCTAAATGTTAAATAGAAGGCATTTGCTCAAACAAGTTTGTAGCAGCATTATTCATAATAGCCAGAATCTGGAAACAACTCAGATGTCCCTCAATTGAGGAATGGATACAGAAATTGTGCAACATTTACACAATGGAATATTACTCAGCAATTGAAAACAAGTAAATTCTGAAATTGCAGGCAAATGATGAGAACTAAAAAAAGATTATCCTGAGTGAGATATCCCAGAAGTAGAAAGATACACAAGTATATACTCATTCATAAGTGGGTATTAGCCACATAATAGAGAGTAATCATACAAAAATATGTACATGTAAAGAAGCTAAGCAATAAGGAGGATCCTGGGTAAGATACTCAATCCTCATTCAGAAAGGCAAACTGTATAGATATAGGAAGACTGTGAAAACAAGGAATAAGAATGCAGCCTACCACAGGTGGAGGGACTTTGAAAGACTCTACACAGCAGGATATTAAAGCCCATGCTGAGGCTCATAGCCAAACTTTGGGCAGAGTGCAGGGAATCTTATGAAAGAAGGGGGAGACAGAAAGATCTGTAGCTCCACAAGGAGAGCAACAGAACCAAAAAATCTGAGCACAGGGGTCTTTTCTGAGACTAATATGCCAACCAAGGAACATGCATGGAGATAACCTAGAAGCCCTGCGCAGATGTAGCCCATGGCATCTCACTGTCCAAGTGGGTACCCTAGTAATGGGAACAAAGACAGTCTCTGACAGAAACTTAGTGGCTGGCTCTTTGATCACCTCCCCCTGAAGGAGGAGCAGCTTTACCAGGCCACAGAGGAAGACAATGCAGCCAGTCCTGATGAGACCTGATAGGCTAGGGTCAGATGGATGGGGAGGAGGACCTCCCTTATTAGTGGACTAGGCAGCTGCATAGGGGAAGAAGAGGGAGGGAGGGAGGGTGGTATTGGGAGGAGATGAGGGAGAGAACCACAGCCGGGATATAAAGTGAACAGATGGTAATAAATAATTAATTAAAAAATTAAAAAAATTCCAACAAAATGCTAGTCAGTTGAATTAAAAACCACTGAGAAACAGTATTCACAAGAATCAAGTGCAACTTATATTAAGGATGATAAGGTGATTTAATGGAAGCAAACATTAAATAAAAGCAAGTCACCTCAACAGATGAGAGAGAAAGATGTGATCATCACAACATCTGCTGACAAAGCATTTAATGAGAATCGACAACCCTTCATGACACGTATGCCTATCAGAACATTACACTCCCTGTGCTATATGCACAGCTCACTTCACACCATACAGGGCTAAGCTGCAGCATTGCTTCTGGGCTAAGAAACAAAAATTTCCATTTTCACGACTTTCGTTCAACTATTATAATAGTATAATTCTTAGAACAACTAGGAAGAAAAAGGGGGAATACTTAGACTTGGGAGGATTTTAAAGACAAAACTGAAAGAAAAGAACAACTTTTGAAGTGGTAAATAAATTTATAAAAGGATAGTATACAAAATCAACAACAAATTTAGTAGGATTTTAAGAAAAATTACAAATTTACTGGAAAAAAACCCACTTATAAGAGATATCAAATGAACTGTTCAGGAACAAACTTACCCAAGCTACTTAAAAAGCTTATGATAATAACAACACAGTGAGGAAAGACAGTGGACAATAAAATGAGGGAGAGATTCAGCTCTTGTTTATGGATATGAGAATTAACAGCAAGAATTTGCACATATTCCAAAATTTAATACCCATCAAATCCCAATGTTTTTTCTCACAGAAATACAAAGAAAAAAAGGAAAAAAAAAAAAAGACAAATTATGTTGCGACTTAAAGTATCATGAATAGTCAAATAACCTTAATAAAAGAAATAACAAAATGGAAATCACACTGCCTGGCTTTAAAACATATTCCTAAAACTATAAATAACCAAAACAACATGCCACTGGCATAAAAATTCATATATAGGCAAAGAGAATATAAGTGACGGTGAGAAAACTGAACACCCACATGCAGTATAAGGAAATTAGGCACCCCATGTTGCACTACACATGCGCACACACACAAGCACACACACACACTCACACACTCTCACACACACACACTCACACACACACACTCACACACACACACTCACACACACACACACACACTCACACACACACACACACACACACACTCACACACACACTCACACACACACACACACTCACATACACACTCACACACTCACACACACACACTCACACACACACACACTCACACACCCACACACACACACACACTCACACACACACACACTCACACACCCACACACACACACACTCACACACACACACACACTCACACACACACTCACACACACACACTCACACACACACTCACACACACTCACCCACACACACTCACACACACACACTCACACACACCCACACACACACTCACACACACACACACTCACACACACACACACACACACTCACACTCAATTCAAATTCAATGTAACACTAGGAATATGAAAGTACAGGAAGAAAACATGAATAAAATACTTGAAAATGTTCAATAGGTTCATGGTTGGTCTAAGAAATGACATGTATGACTTTACAAAAGGCAGCAGACTGAAACATGTCAAAAAATATTTCACCAATCTGGAAAGAATTTGCTTTAGCAAAATAAATAAATAATAATGTCCTGTAAAACAGAAGAATAGATTTACAAGATATTCTGTCCATAAGAGAATATTAATAATAGAGTGAACTCAACAGGGAAAAGGCATGTAATGTGATTTTTAAATAAGAAAGTGATTTTAAATCTATCATTTCCCAAAGATTTACAAATGGCCAACACATATCCCAAAAATGTTTAAAACTTTAATTATTGCAGGAATGTAAATCAAAACAAAAGTGAGGCAGCATCTCATCTAGTCAGGCTGAATATTGGCAAAAAGAAAAGAAATGTTAAGAAGTATATGAATAAAGGATAAGTCTACATACAGTCGGTGGGAATGCAAAATAGCCACAATGAAGGAGGATGGAATTTTCTCAAGTCTATACCTTAGTCAGTGTTCTACTCCTATGAGGAGACATCATGACCACTGCACCTTTTAAAGAGAAAGCATTTGATTACGGCTTGCTTGCAGCTTCAGAGGTTTAGGCCATCATCATGGCAGGGAGCATGGAAGCACACAGACCCACATGGTACTGGAGAAGTAGATGAAAGTTATACACCTGGAACTGCAGGCAGCAGAAAGAAGTAGCCCGTGGGTCTGGGGTGGTCTTTTGAAACCTCAAAGCCCATCCCCAGAGACAAACTTCCTTCATGGAGGCCTCAACTACTCCAAGGCCCACGTTCTCATCTTTCTAAAGTAGTGCCACTCCCTGGTGGCTAAGTATTCAAACACATGAGCCGATGGGGAGCATTCTTATTCAAACCACCACGGTCTAGAAACAGAATTACTATGATCAAGCTAGCCCACTACTGGGCCTATAGACAACAAAAATGTTTACTATAGTATCATGCTCATTATAGTAGTATTCAAATTAGCTACGATATGGAACTATCCTAGATACCTATCAAATAATCAATGAATAAAGAAAAGATGGTATGGCCAGCCAAGGAGGAAGATGTCTGTAATTCCAGCACTTACCAGGATGGGAGAGGAGAATTGTTTCTTTTAAGGCCAGACTAGTGTATACAAAAACGGTAACAAGGAAAGAAAGAATAAACAAATCAAAGGAAAGAAAAAAGTACAAAAAAATGTAATTGTTATGTAAAGCAGCATGGGATAAAATGTAGAATATTGTGCAATGTGAAATAGGGCACATACAAAACCAGACAGAACAGTCATTGCCACGCTACAGTAATAGTGCAGAAGAGAACACAGCTGGAGGGAGGAGGGTAATGGCTGGAAGGGGTAACTAGGCAGAAGAGCTATGCAGCAGAGTAGGAAAATTGTAACTGATGCCAACTATACATTCAAAATAACTTATCAAGAAGATTTTTAATGTCGATAACACAAGTGATTCATGTCCAGAGTTATACCTATAACAGTTACACAGTTATATACTATGTGCATATATTAAAGTATCTTATACAACATAACTGTGCATGGTTACATATCAACACAAAGTAGACACACGCTTCTTCTCTCCAAATAATAAAACTAAATTTTAGAAACATATTTTCAAATAAAGATGGAAATATCTATTGAGAAGACACAAATTATAAACAAGCTTTTGAGTAACTGAATATCAGTAGTATTTAAAAAGATGAATAGTTTTAATATATTTCTTATTTTTGTATAATGCAGAAATTACACAATTTTATCTAACAATTAAGACTCATGCAATAGTATTTTACCTTTTATAATAATTAGGTTTGGATGAGAATACACTGCCATGCTGCAATGATCCAGAAGCATAGACATAGTCTTCATTTCAGTCTTGCCGCGCTGGTGAGAAAGAACTCTGACTCCCACATTTCTCTACACTGATACACAGGATAGAAATTCTGTTCACGAGAAAGTTTATTGGTCTTGGAAACAAAGTACTGATGATCTACTCCTACCCATGGCATTTATTTATCATAGAACAAGGTCCTTAAAGTCTCAGTGTCATTGTTTTGGGGGGAACATTTGTTTGAGCCGAACGCTCTACTTTTAAGGATAAATTGTCATTTGTAATGGTATTATCTACCTTCTGCAGAACCTATTGCAGCATCCTTTCCTGTCAGTACAAGAACACATAAGAATCACTGTCAAAGGCCTCCAGAACAGCAGAAGCAATTAATTTACATTTATATAAAATATAATTTCTTTTTTATATAGAAGAAAAATCCTACATTTTCTCTAAAAAAAATCTCAGAGTTACTTAATTTAGTGAAACCGAGAGACTAACCTTTTGCATACTGACTGTGATATCCAAGGAACTGTAGTTTTTCTAGGTCTTGAGTAATTCATATACTTAATAACTGATATGAGAAATAGTTTTTTCATCAACATACTTGTTTTTCCAGGATGGGGATATTAGTCACCAAACAACACTCACACTTCCACACGCAGTTTGAGTCTCTCTTTTTTCATTTTGATGGTATTGGATTTTGTTTATCATATTACTTAGTTTATGTGACTGGAATTGTCTTTATGTCTCTGGTATTCAATTAAACTATTATTTTCTTTATATCAGAAACTATGTATTGGTTTCTAGGATCCAGTGCTGGTTGTACTTGCAAACATATTGGATATTTGTTTATTCAACAAGTTGTGTTTCCGAGATAAATAAGAAGGTCTCCCACCATGGTAGTATAGAGAGGAGCAAGAACATTTGTATCCAATTGTGCAATAATTTCAGGAAAGCACACACTCAGGTGCAAGGATGTTTGCTTCCTAGAGAAGATGACAAGGAAGCTGAAATTGAAAATTAGTAGTTTACTCAGTGAAGGAGAGGATTGAGGAAGAGGTTTGAGAAGATTAACTGGGAAGCCTAACCATACATATTTATGCAATGAAGATGTTTTTTGTTGGTGGAAACACAGATTCAACTCAGAGGATATTTAAAATTGACTCTAATGGGTCTGGCCATCTGAGAGAGCACATGATGTAAGTTACTGTGACATTAAAATGAGTAAGTGGGAAAGGAGACACTGGAAACCACTTCTCAAAGGTCACTTGCATATTCTAGAAATTACACTAAAGAAAAAGCAAAGAAAGTCACGATACCAAAGGCAATAACCCCACAGGAAAATGACTTCACAAAAAGCAGACCCTAGAACACCAAGGTTAAATGATGATGTAACACAGGGTGAGATTTTCATAGGTAAACATAATAGGTCTTAGGGAATGGTCTATTGTGGAAAATGAACAAATACGGTGAAAGAGCAAAGTAAGCTAAGATGGAGCTTTTTCTAGTCTCAACACTGAAAAAGACTTGTTGGATTAATTTTCCTTTTAGCCTTGCAATGCAGAATTAAATTCCTGTCACCTTGAATTAACTATTATAAAGGATAAATCAGTTTTTTTTCTATTTATTAATTTTATTGGCTCATTAGCAACCATTACTATAAGATTAGTTCCAGAATTTTTTACATGAGATTTAGAAATAAAGATAATTAAGACTAACAACTACACCTTTTTCATTAAAAGTAAGAATGTTTTTAATCATAAACCCATTATCATTCAGGCAAAATTTATTAGTTAGTCGTAAGCTTAGTATACTATTATCTGTCAAATTATTATAAAATTAGGAGCTGGGAGGAGTCCCTTCAAACAACTGAACCCTCTGATGGATTTTGAAGTTACTTTATTTAAACTTAAGCTTTAGAAATATTTTGTGTTCTATAACTTTGTGGTTTGTAAATCAGCACCAGAATGAATGAACTATGAACACAACTAAATCTCTGTCTTTTGGCCATCCAACACACCACCAGCAAACCTTTTACAGATGGATACCTGTCATCTTTCACTTTGGCTCTTTCTCTGGTTGTACAGAATCCCCAGGAGTGTGGCCTTCCCTGTATACATTTTTACTCCCTTCCCTCTGACACTTACTCTAGGTAAGTAAGAGGATGATACAGATGGGATTCTCCGATTTTTAAAAAAGGTAGCTGTGTGATATTTTAAGTTGATTATTATTTTTAACCTCTCCTCTTTTCTGAATATAAAGATTGAATGAAGCTGTATGTGTATTTTCAATTAAGTATAAATAAAATTAAATACTTTGTATCATGCATGTAAGCATATTTATTTTGACTTTTCAAAATAATACTTATTAGTATAATCATTATTACCACCACTCCATTAATATACTATATACTAGTAATTTATTCATAAAGATGCATTGAGTGTTGGTAGTATAAATTTTATTCATGTGGAGTGTTAGCTATATATTTCTGCAAGTAATGTTTCTGCCTTCCATAGACAACACTTAACCAATAATTCATTATATGTATGTCTCCAGTTCCGTAATTATAACTCTGAGAAGTAAAATACCATGACAAGATAAATTTGGGAATTGCTGGATTGACCAATGTTGAAAAGATACTTTTTTTCTCAGCATTTTAATTAACACTAACTATTGCTTGCTGCTTTAAGGGGTTTCTCTGATGAAGGTTAAGGGCAGAACAAATCTACTGTTATAAATATGAGTGTTTAGAAGGCAATTTGCTCACATATACATTTATCAAAACAATAGTAGTGGGTTCCCATTAAGGCCTAAGATCTCCAGAGCCACTAGTTCTTAACCGGGCTTACAATACCAAGCACTCATTTCCTCCTGTGCAGGGAGTCTTGACTCCAATAAGAAAGTAGTCATGCCACTATTGCACAGCAGTCATATATTGTCAGGCCAGTCTCACTTGTAGCTCACAGGGTTCATGGATGAGTAAGACTGTTGGTGACTGTACTGGATAGGTTTATGTCAGCTTGACACAAGTTAAACATCTATAAAAAAAAAAAAGGACCCTCAATGAAGACAATGTGTCCAGCAGATCCAAGATGGCGCGCCGACCACATAAGGTATCTGAACAGCAGCTCAGCGGTGAAAGCAGAGTGACAGGTGGGTGTACTGTGAACCCACCCCCCATCCGAAACCACCTCCCATCCCCCCAAAAAAAAACTACATTTGTGTTTCTCAGGTGAGAGGAGAACCCACAGGAACACTCAAGGGTCCATCTTCACTCACACACACCACCCTCAGCTAATCTGGGGAAAAATTCCCAGACTCCTGCCTGGTACTGCCACAGTGCTAGACCAACCACCTAAGCCCAACTGTGCAGCTTCTGGCTCACTCTCACTGTCGTTACAGTGGATACCTTCTGGTACTGGGGGTGAGGCTCTAAACCCCGGCTCCCATTCTCACTCTCCCATCGACACCTTATGGGGACAGGCAGCACCTGGTTCCAAACCCTGAGCCCACGCTCACTGTCTTGTGGATATCTTCCAGTAATAGGAGGAGGTGAGGTGTGGCTCCAATCTTGGCCCACTCTCACCATCCTGTGGACACCTTCCAATACCTGCGGTTCCAGGTTCCACATTCAAGGCCCACTCTCACCATCCCGGGCTGGAGAACGGCCTCAACCTAGGTTCTGCTGAGGATCAGGACTCAAGAAAGCAACCCCAGATACTGCTCCAAGGGAAAACCCATCTCCCAACAGACCAACAGAACCTCTGAATTCACAGGTTTTCTAAAACATCTAAGCCCAACAAAGTGTCTGAGCAAAGTGCCTGGGTTCACTAATCTCAGACCAAGAAAGCCAGTGGCAGGGCAGCTGACTCCAGAAATTCTCTGTGAAAGAAGGATTCCTGAGCTCCTGAGGAATCCATATGCTCCTCAGGATCAAAAACCTAAGAAGAACCAAGGGGAATTCCTTATGAAGCATTCACCAGTCCGAGATCATTCCCACCTATCTTATAAAAGCTCTCGCAGGAACATCTAGCTTCTGCCCAGGGCTCTTCCCGCATCCCCAAGAACTCCTGTAGGCAACAGGATCTAAAATCCAATGCCAGAGACAAACAGATGGCTAAAGGTCAGCATAAAAACACAATCAACAAAAGTCAAAGCAATATGTCATCCCCAGAACCCAAAGGCAAGTAGCCCTAGAAGACCTAACACAAGTGAAACATAAGAAAATGACCTTACATCTCTACTTACAAGGATAATAGAGGAAACAAATAGAATCCATAAAGAAATACAGGAAATCAAGCAGATTGAGACCTTTAGAGAGGAAATAAATGAATTATTGCAGAGGACCGTTTAAACACAGATGAAGGAATTAGTCAAATCATATAATGAACGGCAGAAAATCAACAAAATGGTTCAAGATCAGAAGATGAAAATAGAAACATTAAAGAAAGCACAAATTGAAGAAATCCCGGAGAGTGAGAATTTGGGAAAGAAAACAGGAACTACGGAAGTAAACATCAGCAACAAAATACAGGAGATGGAGGAAAGAATCTTAGGTGTAGAAGATACAATGGAAGAAAATGATGCATCCATCAAAGAAAACATTAAATTCAAAAACATTCCTAACACAATATATCCAAGAAATCAAGGACACCATGAAAAGAAGAAACCCAAGAATAATAGGAATAGAAGAAAGAGAAGAGTACCAGATCAAAGGACCAGAAAATATTTTCAACAAAATCATAGAAGAAAATTTCCCCTATCTTAAGAAAGAGAGAAGCCTATAAGCAAACCAGAGGCCTATAGAACACCAAATATATTAGACCAGAAAAGAAAATCCTGCTGCTACATAATAATCAAAACAGGAAATATACAGAACAAAGAAAAATATTAAAAGCTGTAAGGGAAAAAGGCCAAGTATCAAATAATGGCAAACCTATCAGAATCACACCTGACTTTTCGGTAGAGACCATAAAAGCCAGAAGGCAGACATCTTGCAAACCCTAAAAGACCACAGATGCCAGTCCAGACTACTTTACCCAGCAAAATTTTCAATCATAATAGATGGAGAAAACAAGATATTTCACTAAAAAAACAAATTTAAACAATATCTATGCACAAAGTCCACACTACAGAAGATACTAGAAGTAAAACTCCCACCCGAGGAGAGAAAGTTAACAACACCCCAAAAAACAGAGGACATAAATAACTTTACTACAGCAAAACGAAAAGTAGACCAACAGACAAACATTCTACAGCAAACAACATCAAAATAAAAGGAAATAACAGTCACTGGTCATTAGCATCTCTCAACATCAATGGATTCAACTCTCCAATAAAAAGACACAGACTAACAGAATGATGGATACACAGAACCCATAATAATGCTACATACAAGAAACACACCTCAGCCACAAAACTAAACATAACATGAAAATGAAGGGCTGGAAAAGATTTTCAAAGCAAACAGACCCAAGAAACAAGATGGAGTAGCCAATCTAATATCTAATAAAATAGATTTTCAACTAAAATTACTCAAAAAAATGAGGAAGGACACTTCATACTCATTAAAGAAAAACTCCACGGAGAAAAATATCCAAATTCTGAACATCTACACTCCAAATACAAGGGCATCCACATTGATAAAATAAATATTAATAAAGCTTAAACCGCATATAGATCTCCACACATTAATAGTGGCAGACTTCAACACCCCACTCTCACCAAAAGACAGGTCAATGAAACAGAAACTAAACAGAAAAATGATACTAACAGATGCCATGAATCAAATGAACCTAACAGACCAGACACCTACAGCACTTTTCACCCAAACACAAAAGAATTTACCTTCTTCTCAGGATCTCACAGAACTTTCTCCAAAATTGACAGTATAGCTGGTCACAAAGCAAGTCTCAACAGATACAAGAAGACTGAAATACTCCCTTGTATCCTATCAAATGACCGTGGTCTAAAGTTGGACCTCAACAACAATAGAAATAGCAAAAAACCTACACATGCATGGAAACTGAAAAACTCTCTACTCAACAACATCTGAGTCAGAGAAGAAATAAAGAACGAAATTAAAGACTTCCTAGAATTCAATGAAAATGAAGACACAGCATACACAAACTTATGGGACACAAAGAAAGCAGTGCTAAGAAGAAAGTTGATAGAAGTAAGTGCCCTCAGGGGGGAAAAATGAAGACATCTCATACAAGCAATCTAATGGCACACCTGAAAGCACAAGGGGGGGAAATGGAGCAGACACAAACAAGAGGAGTAGACAGGTGAAAATAATCAAACTAGGGGCTGAAATCAATAAATTAGAGACAAAGAAACCATTTCAAAGAATCAAGAAAACCAAGAGCTGGTTCTTTGAGAAAATCAACAAGATAGACAAACCCTTAGCCTAACTAACTAAAAGGCAGATAGACACTATCCAAATTACCAATACCAGAAATGAAAAGGGGGACGTAAAAAAAAAAAACAGACATAAAAAAAACAGACATTGAGGAAATCAAAAGAATCATTAGATCTTACTTCAAAAACCTATATGCCACAAAATTTGAAAATCTAAATGAAATGGACAATTTTCTTGATAGATTTCTCTTACCAGAGTTGAATCAAGATCAGGCAAATAAATTAACTAGTCCTATTTCCCCTAAGGAAATAGAAGCAGTCATCAAAAGTTTTCCTTCCAAAAAAGAAACAGAAAAAGATGATTTCAGCACCAAATTCTATCAGTCCTTCAAAGAAGAGCTAATACCAATACTCTTCAAAGTGTTCCACAAAATAGAAACAGAGGAACATTACCAAACTCATTCCATGAAGCCACAGTCACCTTGGTACCTAAAACTCACAAAGATTCAACAAAGAAAGGGAATTTCAGGCCAATCTCCCTTATGAACATTGATGCAAAAATACTCAACAAAATACTTGCAAACCAAATACAAGAACACATCAAAGATATCATCCACTATGACCAAGTAGGCTTCATCCCAGGCATGCAGGTGTGGCTCAATATATGAAAATCTATCAAAGTAATCCAACATAAAAACAAACTGAAAGAATAAAATCACATGATCATCTCCTTAGATGCCAAAAAGGCATTTGACAAAATCCAATACTGTTCATGTTTAAAGTTTTAGAGATATCAGGGTTGCAAGGCACATACCTAAACATAATAAAGACGATATACAGCAAGCCTATAGCCAATATCAAAATAAATGGAGAGAAATTTAAATCAATCCTACTGAAATCAGGGACAACGCAAGGCTGCCCACTCTCTCGATATCTCTTCAATATAGTACTTGAAGTCTTAGCTAGAGAAATAAGACAACTAAATGGGATAGATCAAGGGGATTCAGTATGGAAAGAAAAAAGTCAAAATATCACTGTTTGCAAGTGATATGATAGAATATATGAGTTACCCCCAAAATTCTACCAGAGCACTCCTTCAGCCGATAAAAACCTCCAACAAAATGGCTGGATACAAAAGTATCTAAAAAAAAAATCATTAGCCCACCTGTATACAAAAGACAATAGCAACCCTAACTAAAACAATGACTTCTTCCCAGAGGGTTGAGTGATTGGCCAGGTGTAGATCATCTGTATCACCTCTTTCAAGGATAAAGACATCACAGAAGAGGGTAGAGAGATGAAAAAAAAATGTAAGAAACAAAAAACTGGAAGGTGTATTGCATAAAAGAAAACCTTTTTGGACATAGTATGACCATTGTCCTTATAAACTCATGGCATCTACAGCTCTCTACACATCACCTACACAAGCTTGGGTCTCCCAACATTCCATTCTGGAAATAGAAAGGACTCATGAGTCTTCACCCCTCCAAAAGAGACAATTGAAAGTTAGTGGTGGCTGGAAAAAGAAACTAATACTTTGTTCCATGGTTTTTCTATTGATAAATTGTCCATGCACCAATAAATAACTTTCCATCCATGCTCAACCAAATAACCTTGATTAAAATGAGAAGAGCACGCAGAGGAAAAGACTTACATGTAGAAGAGCTATTTGTTTCAGAAAAGGAGCGTTTCAGCAGGAGATGGAGGAAGGATGAGAAATGAAAATGGGGAATGAAGGGAGGTGGTAAAAGATGGAAATAGTAGGTAAAGAGAGAGTAATGAGAAATGTTAAAGAGGGAGAAAATAATAAATTCATTATTGTCTGAAACTGTCAGGTTATATATGAATAAATAAATAAAAGGATGCCTTAATGCAGTAATTCTTTAGGTTTTTTTTCTTTTTTAAGACTTACTATTATTGTTGTTGTTATTTACAATTTATTCACTTTGTATCCCAGCTGTAGACATCTCTTCCCAATCCCAACCACCCGCTAAATTCTCTTCCTATTCCCCTCTCCTAGTCCACTGATAGGGGAGAACCTCCCTCCCTACTATCTGACCCTAGCCTATCAGGTCTCATTAGGACTGGCTTCATTGTCTTCCACTGTGGCATAATTAGGCCACCTCACCAGGAGGAATTGATCAAAGAGCTGGCCACTGAGTTCATGTCAGAGACAGCCCATGCTCCCCTTCCTCCACATGGAGACTGAACTGCCCAAGGACTACATCTGAGCCTGGGGTCTAGGTCCTCTCTCTGAATGGTCCTTGGTTGGAGCATCAGTCTCTGAAGGCCGGCCTGAGCCCAGATCTTTTGGCTCTGTTGGTCTCTTTGTGTAGCTCCTATCCCCACGAGGTCTTTCTCTCTCCCCTTTCTTCCATAAGATTCCGTGCACTCTGCCCAAAGTTTGGCTATGAGTCTCAGCAATTGCTTCAATACCATGCTGGGTAGATTTTTTTCAGAGGCCCTCTGTGATAGGATCCTGTCCTTTTCTATCGTTTCTTCTCCCAGTTTCCAATGTCTATCCTCTTTGCTCTTCTGAATGAGGATTAAAAATCTCCCCTAGGGTCCTCCATTTGTTGTTTAGATTCTTTGGAACCTATGGATACTTGCTTTTTGACAAAAAAGCCAAAACCATAAAATGAGAAAAAAGACAGCATCTTAACAAATGGTGCTGGTCTAACTGGATGTCTACATGTAGAAAAAAAATACAAATAGATCCATATTTATCACTCTGCACAAATCTAAAGTCCAAGTGGATCAAAAACCTCAACATAAAACCAAACACACTAAATCTGTTAGAAGAAAAATTGGGGAAGAGCCTTGAACTCATTGGCACAGGAGACAACTTCCTGAACAGAACAGCAACAGCACAGGCTCTAAGCATAACAATCAATAAATGGGACCTCACGAAACTGAAAAGTTTCTGTAAAGCAAAGGACACTGTTGTCAGAATAAAACGACAGCCTACAGACTGGGAAAGGATCTTCATCAACCCTATATCTGACAGAGGTCTAATACCCAGAATACATAAGCACTCAAGAAGTTAAACACCAACAAACCAAGTAATCCAATTAAAAAAATGGGGTACAGAGCTAAACATTTGCTACTCTTGTAGAGGAACCAAGTTCTATTTCTAGCACATACACACAATGATTTGATCACCACCCAGAACTCCAGCCCCAGGGGATCTGGACCTCTCAGTCACCTGTCATGCACATAATGAATATACATACACGCATGCAAAACACTTGTACAAAAGAATTAAATTAATTTTTAAAAGTTCTTATATGTGTTCTTGCTTTTCTCCATTTTCTCACAAAATACCCCATTCTGCACCTGTTGCAGGATGGAAGGTCCTCGAGTAATTTCCTCTTCAAAAAGCTTCTAACAACACCAGGGTAATCATGAATAAAACCTGAGCGTATTTTCTCTAAAAACTGGACGTAAATACCTCAATTGAAATGCTTAGATTGGGAGTCATGTGCTTCTGCATTAAATACATTTCCAAGATGATAGCGTGGCTGGGAACAACCTCAGTGTCAATAAATGTACATGACTCAAGCCAGCTGAGTCCTACAAGGCAATTGCTTCAATGAGCAAAAACGGAAGACAAGTGGGAGGACTTACAAGTGTGCACAATGCCTGTATCCAGCCAGGGAGCTTTGAAAATGGACATAGTCATGCGACCAGAAAGAGTAGCTGAGGTAATGCCGGCTTAGATAAGGAAGGTACTTCCTGTAGAGTCACAGAAATAAAGAATAAGTAACCAAAATACCTTTTTAACGTGAGAGAGTGATGACATTACTAATTGTGACAGGTCGCCATTACCTTAAAATAAATTCGTTATCATTCTACATTAGTGAAACAATTTAAGATAATCAAGGCCTAAAAATATAGTCATTCATAATCATGATAAAAAGGTAGATGTTGTTCTCTTTTCTCCCTCATTTTAATCATAACATTGTGAATAAAGTGTGAATAACTTACAATAAAATATCCATAATTTTATTAAATAACGAATAGCTTGTATAACAGAGTAACATTTGATCTATAAACATTTTACATGCATTATCTCATTAATAAAAAGATTTATAGAATTTAATAGAGGGAACTGTAGAAAGAACACTATGCTCCCAACCCCACAGAAAACACATTCCAGAGCTAGGATTCAAACCCAGAATTATTAGCTGGCTAAACGATGTGATGAGGTCCCCTCTGCCTGGATTGTGAATGAATAAACCTCCAGTTCATCACACATCCCAGGGCCACTCTGCAAGCAGTTGATCTTTTCACCTGAGAGTTCATAGACAGATCCATGAAAAGCCAATTTCCAGGTTTTCTGGCCAGAACACATCTGTTAGAGACGTCTTTTAAAACAAAAGGATGTGCATTTGAGAAACAGCTCCATGTGCTTTAACTTGATTAAATACTGCTTCACATTCCTTCTCAATTTTAGGCTCCATATCAGTTATATTAAGAGGGAAATCACTGAGAAGCATCTAAAGAAGCCCTTTAGTTGCACAGAGAGGAGAACCCGCAGCATGGACAACTTCAGCAGCCTTTCCATGGAAAGCACAGCTCTAGAGGTTTGGGTGTTTGTCTGGAATGGGTTGTGAGCAATTGCATGCTCTCACTTTTTTTTTTTTAAATTTTTCATCAATTACACTTTATTCATTCTGTATCCCCCCATAAGCCCCTCCCTCCTCCCCTCCCAATCCCACCCTCCCTCCTCCCTCTGCTTGCATGCCACTCCCCAAGTCCACTAATAGGGGAGGTTCTCCTCTCCTTTCTGATCTTAGTCTGTCAGTTCACATCAAAAGTGGCTGTATTGTCCTCTACTATGGCCTGGTAAGGCTGCTCCCCCCCAGGGGGAGGTGATCAAAGAGCAGGCCAATCAGATTATGTCAGAGGCAGTCCCTCTTCACATTACTATGTAACCCAATTGGACTCTGAACTGCCCTGGGCTACATCTGTGCAGGGGTTCTGGGTTATCTCTATGAATAGTCCTTGGTTGGAGTATGAGTCTCTTGGAAGTTCCCTGTGTTCAAATTTTCTTGTTCTGTTGCTCTCCTTGTGGAGACCCTGTCCTCTCCAGCTCTTACTATTTCCCAGTTCTTACCTAAAATTCTGTTCACCTGCCCAACAGTTGCCCATCCGGCTCAGCATCTGCTTTGATAGTCTGAAGGGCAGAGGCTTTCAGAGGCCCTCTGTGGTAGGTTCCTAGGTTGTTTCCTGTTTTCTTCTTCTTCTGATGTCCATCCTCTTTGCCTTTCCTGATGGGGATTGGACATTTTAGTTAGGGTCCTCTCTCTTGCTTAGTTTCTTTAGATGCACAGGTTTTAGTGGGTTTGTCCTATGTTGTATGTCTATATGAGTGAGTATATACCATGTGTGTCTTTTTGCTTCTGGGACAACTCACTCAGGATGATCCTTTCCAGATCCCACCATTTACCTGCAAATTTCATGATTTCCTTATTTTTCATTGCTGAGTAATATTCCATTGTGTAGATGTACCACAATTTCTGCATCCATTCTTCAGTTGAGGGGCATCTGGGTTGTTTCCAGCTTCTGGCTATTACAAATAAAGCTGCTACAAACATGGTTTAGCAAATGTCCTTTTTGTGTACTTGAGCCTCTTTTGGATATATGCCCAGTAGTGGTATGGCTGGATCTTGAGGAAGCGCTATTCCTAGTTGTCTGAGAAAGCGCCAGATTGATTTCCAGAGTGGTTGTACAAGTTTACATTCCCACCAGCAGTGGAGAAGGGTTCCCCTTTCTCCACAACAGCTCCAGCATGTGTTGTCACTTGAGTTTTTGATCTTGGCCATTCTCATGGGTATAAGGTGAAATCTCAGGGTTGTTTTGATTTGCATTTCCCTAATGGCTAGTGAGGTTGAGCATTTCTTTAAGTGCTTCTCTGCCATTCGGTATTCCTCTACAGAGAATTCTCTGTTTAGCTCTGTTCCCCATTTTTTAAGTGGATTACTTGGTTTGCTGCTTTTCAGCTTCTTAAGTTCTTTATATATACTGGATATGAGTCCTCTGTCAGATAAAGAGTTGGTGAAGATTCTTTCCCAATCTGTAGGTGGTCGCTTTGTTTTGATGACGGTGTCCTTTGCTTTACAGAAGCTTTTCAGTTTCATGAGGCCCATTTATTGGTTGTTGCTCTTAGAGCCTGTGCTGTTGGTGTTCTGTTCAGGAAGTTTTCCCCTGTACCAATGAGTTCTAGGGTATTTCCCAATTTTTTTTTCAAGCCGATTTAATGTGTCTGGTTTTTTTTTTTTTTTTTTTTTTTTTTCAATGCAGTTTATTCAGGAACATTGAACAATCCTCGGACCCCGGGGAAAGCCAGCCCACAGCTTAAATAGCCTCTGGGTAGCCAACCCAGGCGTGCCACGGGGGCAATGCAGATAGGTCCACATACATGGAAGCAAGCCAGATCCTCGGCCTTAGCCAAATGTGGAGTTGTTCGTGACAGAGAGCACTCACCATCGGGAAGGTGGAAGGCAGAAACCAGCTCCATCTTTAAGGCATAGCATTCCGCAGCTCTCTACAGTTCCCCCTTTTTGTTTTAGACGCATCAGGCAAGAGTAGAGGTCTGATCTCTGATATTAGAAATAAATTGGGACTTTGTACAGATGTTCATTTAGGTGTCATCCACCCAAAGAGCATCAGACCGTCCGATACCTTTTTCTCAGAGGCAGGACCTGGGGCATCAACCCGCATGCAATCAGACATGCTCTTCTCTGGGTCCAAAGCGGCTGACCCTGAGTGCAGTGCTTAGCCTCGCATCCTGAGCGTATCATTTTAGCTTTTTATGGTATCCAACCATGCTTGGGGAGAATGTCCTGCTTCAATGGCTGTAAAGGCCTGAATGATCATGGCTGCATCACACTGTTGTGAGACTCTAATCTTGCATATATACCACAGGCAAACCAAGGAGACCAACACCAGAAGGCCTGCTAACACTCCCATGCCCGCCCATTCCTTCAGATGATTCATGGCTGCAGCAATCCATGTTGATAATCCTGTGGCTAGTCCTGTGTCCACTCCGGTAGAATTTACTGTGACAATGGCCACTCTCAGCTGCTCCATCGTAGTATCGAATTCTCCAATCCAATTACCTAAAATATAGCTTGACAATTGTTTAGACAGATTTGCAGCACAGGAAAAATTCTCATGTTGTATGCTAGTGACACAAAGTCCAGCATACTTTCATTGACAGCCAGGTTGAGCGATTTGCCATAGGGTATCAATTTGCTCCTGCAAGAGGTCAATCCTCTGATTGAACACCATCAAGCTTCCTTTTAGTTGAGCATTAATTCCTTTATGTACAACTAAGGCATGAGCTACATTGGCTAAATGATTATTCAGGGTTTGAGCAGTCTGCCCAGTATGACTCATGGCTAATGCCCTGGTGGTAGCTCCAACAGCCGTCAATGAGATGGTAGTAACAATGGTGGCTGTAGTTCCAAGATCCCTTTTCTGTCTGAAGAGAGTCATAGCGTGAGGGGCATCAATGGGCATAGGCACCCAGTGAGGCATGCGAGTAACCAGGGCATACCTAACTTTACTAGCATTCCAGCATTAGGCAAAAAAGCAAGTATCATTACCACAATTACTTGGCTCTATCTGGCTAATAATGAATAAAAATGGGGGATATAGACAAACAGGTGTGGGCTTATAGGAAATATTATGAAAAGCCTTAACCCCTTGTTGGAACATCCTGTGTCAGTTCTAGAACTAGCAGTGGTGGTGTCCGAGGTCTGAGTAGGTTCAGGAGACCATTGCCCCCAGGGGTGAGACGTACTCCATGCCAATTGACTAACTCCATGTTTTCCTCCAATTTTGAAAGTCATTTAAGGTTCTTAAATTACTTTTTTCCCTTTTTTCTTAAATTTTTCATCAATTACACTTTATTCATTCTGCATCCCCCCATAAGCCCCTCCCTCCTCCCATCCCAATCCCACCCTCCCTCCTCCCTCTGCTTGCATGCCACTCCCCAAGTCCACTAATAGGGGAGGTTCTCCTCTCCCTTCTGATCTTAGTCTGTCAGTTCACATCAAAAGTGGCTGTATTGTCCTCTACTGTGGCCTGGTAAGGCTGCTCCCCCCCCCCCCCCAGAGGGAGGTGATCAAAGAGCAGGCCAATCAGATTATGTCAGAGGCAGTCCCTCTTCACATTACTATGTAACCCAATTGGACTCTGAACTGCCCTGGGCTACATCTGTGCAGGGGTTCTAGGTTATCTCCATGGATAGTCCTTGGTTGGAGTATGAGTCTCTGGGAAGTTCCCTATGTTCAAATTTTCTTGTTCTGTTGCTCTCCTTGTGGAGACCCTGTCCTCTCCAGCTCTTACTATTTCCCAGTTCTTACCTAAAATTCCGTTCACTCTGCCCAACAGTTGCCCATCAGGCTCAGCATCTGCTTTGATAGTCTGAAGGGCAGAGGCTTTCAGAGGCCCTCTGTGGTAGGTTCCTAGGTTGTTTCCTGTTTTCTTCTTCTTCTGATGTCCATCCTCTTTGCCTTTCTGGATGGGGTTTGGACGTTTTAGTTAGGGTCCTCTCTCTTGCTTAGTTTCTTTAGATGCACAGGTTTTAGTGGGTTTGTCCTATGTTGTATGTCTATATGAGTGAGTATATACCATGTGTGTCTTTTTGCTTCTGAGACAACTCACTCAGGATGATCCTTTCCAGATCCCACCATTTACCTGCAAATTTCATGATTTCCTTATTTTTCATTGCTGAGTAATATTCCATTGTGTAGATGTACCACAATTTCTGCATCCATTCTTCAGTTGAGGGGCATCTGGGTTGTTTCCAGCTTCTGGCTATTACAAATAAAGCTGCTACAAACATGGTTGAGCAAATGTCCTTTTTGTGTACTTGAGCCTCTTTTGGATATATGCCCAGTAGTGGTATGGCTGGATCTTGAGGAAGCGCTATTCCTAGTTGTCTGAGAAAGCGCCAGATTGATTTCCAGAGTGGTTGTACAAGTTTACATTCCCACCAGCAGTGGAGAAGGGTTCCCCTTTCTCCACAACCTCTCCAGCATGTGTTGTCACTTGAGTTTTTGATTTTGGCCATTCTCATGGGTGTAAGGTGAAATCTCAGGGTTGTTTTGATTTGCATTTCCCTAATGGCTAATGAGGTTGAGCATTTCTTTAAGTGCTTCTCTGCCATTTGCTATTCCTCTACAGAGAATTCTCTGTTTAGCTCTGTTCCCCATTTTTTAAGTGGATTACTTGGTTTGCTGCTTTTCAGCTTCTTTAGTTCTTTATATATACTGGATATGAGTCCTCTGTCAGATAAAGGGTTGGTGAAGATTCTTTCCCAATCTGTAGGTGGTCGCTTTGTTTTGATGACGGTGTCCTTTGCTTTACAGAAGCTTTTCAGTTTCATGAGGTCCCATTTATTGGTTGTTGCTCTTAGAGCCTGTGCTGTTGGTGTTCTGTTCAGGAAGTTTCCCCCTGTACCAATGAGTTCTAGGGTATTTCCCACTTTTTTTTCAAGCCGATTTAATGTGTCTGGTTTTATGTTGAGGTCTTTGATCCACTTGGACTTCAGTTTTGTGCATGCTCTCACTTTTATCTGAGGTTTTAGTAAGGAGGAAAAAGGATAATGCTTAATTGCAAATAAGGCCTCAAAAACAATTCTCATGCAAATGATAAGAAAGCATTTATTTATTGTTCAGATGCATGCTTCCTTCTCTACTGAGGGCAGGGGATTTCTCAGCCCTTTGTTTTTTGGGGTTTTTGTTTTGTTTTGTTTTTCCTCCTTGAGCACATTGTTCAAATTTACTATACTCTCTTTCCATTTCATAAATTTGTTTCTGAGTTTCCCAGTCAATTCCCTTTGTTCTATCTCTTCCTAAAATTTGTCAAAATACATTTGATTCAGGAAATAATAAGGAGAAAGATTCCTTTCTGGAATTTAGCCACCTAAAAATGTCATAAGAATTTTTCTGTTGGAAGCTTTGAGACTTATTTCAGGATATGGTTTCACTTTTGGCACTGTTAGGCACAGCAAATGGAGAGATGTATTAAAAAGAGATGGGCTAAGGAAAAAAAAAACTTGTTCGTTTTGGTTTTCTGAGACAGATTTTCAAATAGCCTAGGCTGGCCTCAAGCTCTCTGTGTGCATAGACTTGAACCTCTGATCCTTGTGCCTTTACATCCCCAGTGCTAGTCTAACAGGTACAACCATCAAATGACTAAGGCATTGTTCTTAATATTATTGAATTCCAATCAAATCAGTTAATCTTTTCCAACCTGGAGTTTTTATCAGCAACCTGGAGATAACTGCACTTGTCCTGCTTACCTCACATGGTTGATTGGAGATTAAATGGGATAATGAGTGAGAGACTGCTCTCCTAGCTGTTGGCCACTGTCAATTAAATTACTCATTAATTCAATATTTTGAGCCCCTTATGTCAGCTCAATGTTAAGCATTTAGAGCATCAAAATGACTCGAAAATATAGACGATTGATCTCAAATCCTGAAATACATATGGAAAATAGAGAAGTATGGTAATCAAAACTGTGATCAGCTGAAGAGAATGCATGAGTACCATGTGAAAGATTAAAGGTGTAAATTTACCTTGGACTCAGGAAATTAGCTTTTAAAGGCGTATAAGCAGAGAGAAGAGTAAAAGGAAGAGAAGAAAGAAGGGAGATAGCTTGATCTCCTAGATCTGGTTACATGGCAAAAGATGTGTGGTACCTCCTGTGGCTGTACAGTCAACCACTGTGAACACACTTGGATAGCAGCTTTTGCCAAACAGCTTACGACAGTCCAATATCAATATCACACAGCAAGGAGTGATTGGCATGCCTCAGAAACCTGCAACATCAAACCCTATTGTGGCATGAAGTGTTTATAAGCAAGAGGTCTCCTTTTGTGATAAATGATCAATCATGGAGTCAGACTTAGCAAGCAATCAGGAAGAAAAAAAAACAGAAACAGAAATAGTAAATATATATATATATATATAATATATATATATATACATATTTTGGAATGGCTGGATGAAGATGGTAGGTGCCTCAGTGGGACTGCAAAACCATGGGTTAGGAGACAGCATGACAAACTGCTGAAGTTGAAATTTTGAAATTTTGTGCTATCATGGCTTAAGAAGGTATGCACGTGGGACTGGGTCTCCAAATTCTCAATTGGAAAATTGATTTGGTTTATATGAGTTGCTTGGAAAATGCCATTACATGGTGTTCAGAAGTGATTAAGTCTAGAGCTTGGTCCCCAACATTCCTAATGCTGTGACCCTTTAATACACATCCTCAAATTGTAGCAACTCTCAATCAGAAGTTTGTTTTTGTTGCTACTTCATAAATTACTACTGTTATGAGTCAGTGTAAATATCTAATATGTAGGGTATATGATCCTCAACCCCCGTAAAAGGGTCATTTTAAGCATAGGTTGAGAAGCCCTGTTCTAGAGTTCCTCCCTCTTGAAAGATAAACATCTTTAGAAAAGAGTTCCACACCTGTTCTCGATGATAGAGAATTGATGTGCAAGGAACCACCCTGAAATAGAGCCCAGGCCCTTAAGCTGCTGATCTAAGTCCATCAAACTGTGTCACAGTGGAACATACAAAGACGATATCCCTAGCTCAGCTTATGATGTCACTTAAATCTTCCTTTTGATTTGAATTAGCCCAAAGTATTTGCATGATGAGATTACAAATTCCTATTTTGTTATCATCTCAGCATGCTCAGTCATTTACCACAGCATACCATGCTTCAGACTCAAAGACACATCACTTTTTAGGAGAATGTCCATAATCTACAATTTCTAAAATCCAAAATTGCTTTTATAACTCATTTACCAACAATACTTGTATAAGCATAAGCATAAGATAACTGAGTTTAGAGAAAAAAGCCTGCCTGAAATAATGCATGGCTTATGGTCTCTGTTTTCTCCAGTTAATCTCAATAACTACATGTTTCTCAACAGAACTATAAACATATTTGATTACAAACATTGCCACTGATCTCTGCCAGCTGTAAAAACACCTCTTTAAAAAATCTTAAAAAGAATGTCAGATAGTAGAATGTGGATCTGTAACAGCTTCCTAGAGCCCTAGAGCATGATGCAATTTGTGGTTTTATTGTACTTTAATTAGATTTAGGAGGAGACTCTCACAACAAATAATTAACCCACCTACTTTACCTCATTCATGAAAACAGAATTTGGTCCAATTTAGAAGGTATGTTATTTTTGTTTATCCTTTTCTTTGTTTGGTTTTGTTTTCGTTTTTGTTGTTGTTTGGTTTGGTAAGGGCACAGATATCTAGCCTGATTACTGTTGCTCACCAGAATGAGTTTGATTTTGTTTTCCGTTTTGCTAAAGAAAAAAGACATGCCCATGGAAATTACAGGCAAGCTAAGCCAGGAAACCATGTGCCTGGTAATACAGAGTTGATGTGGCTGACACTAACACCTTAGGTGTTTTTCTGATGGGAATGAAGAAATGAGGTAACTACACCTTTTGAAAAAAACTTCTAACCACGTTTTCAGAGTTAAGAAGTCAATATCTCTGATGAATTTTATTTTTACATGAGCTCAAATCTCTCCTGAAAAGAACCACTAGGAGACCTGCTATCAAGGGTGTGAGGGTAAAGGGCGGGGATTTAGTTCAGCTGCACAGTGATTGCCTAGCTTAAAAGAGAACCTCAAGCTTAATTCTTAGTCCTAGAAAGAAAAAAGAATTTACTGGTGAACCAAGAAGGCACTTTGCAGAAATTCATGTGCACACAAAGGCCAGCAACAAGAAAAATAAGAAAGCATGGACCAATGTCATAATAACATGAAGCTTCTGGATTCAGCTCAGAGTAACTACCTACCTTTTAGCTATATGAGACAAGGCTGAATAATAAAAGTTAGACACAATCACTAAGACTGAACTGGCAATTTTGATTTTAAATATTTAGAGAATGGAAAGAAGCTCTTGACTGAATAATAATGATGATGAGTGATATCACAGTGGCATAGAGTGTGACAATGAATGAGAGCTGTCCCTTAAAGCTAAGTCATCTAATGAGATTTCAGCTATCTGACATTGTGATGTTTCCATAATGATAAATAGCCTACCAGTTCAGCCAAAAAAAACAAAAACGTTCCTATCATTAAGTGAGATATAACTTTACTATTAATAAATAGTTGGTATTATTTTAGATAACTGGTATTATTTTAGATACCTCAAGTGGAAACCAACCTAATGTATAATATTCCTTATATTTCTAGCAAACCTGAAAGGCCAGGCACACAGAAAGATCAAATCATCTATTCAAAGTTGTACAATTTATAAGAAGGAAAATGATATTCAAATCCACGAAGCTTTTACAGGACGAGGTTTATAGGCATGTCTACTTCTAAAATAGACCTATTTGAACACCTATCTGTATGGCGTTCTCCACTGTGAAAGAAATAGATTTCTAATTCTAAAGATGGTGCCATGAAATGCAAAAGGTACTTTTTAAGGTACACTACACAGAGCAAGAGAGGATAAATGATTTCCTTTCAATCATCTACCTAGAGATGGGCAGACCAAATTCCAGGAGGCAAAGCTCTGGCCTAGAGCTGAGTCCTCATCGGTGATAGGTTCTGGAGTTAAAAGACAGAATATAAAAGGAATCTCTTGTGTATTGTATGGATGCAACACCTGTCAATTAAAAAAAAAAAAAAAAAACAAAACAAAACAACTATGGTCTATACCTTAGGCAGGAAACAGGAGTTGGAACATCGTGTAGGCAGAGAGATTTTGGGTAGAACAGGCACAGGAGATACAGCTGGCAAGATGTAAGGAAGATGGGCACATGGTGGCTGAGCTCAGTTAACCAGCCACATGGCAGAATTTAGATTAGTATGATGGGTTAATTTAAGTTATGAGCTAGTCAAAGAAGAGTCTAGCTATATGACCTAGGTATTTGTAAATATTTAGTGAGTCTCATGTGTTCTTATTCTGGGAGTTTAGCTGAGGGAGGAAAAACCCCTTACAACAATAGAGAACTGAAACTTAGTCTGTTCAGATTTTGTTTGTTTGTTGTTGGTAAATGCAAGAATTTTCAACCTGTAGCGATCAAAGAGCATGTTAACACTCCATGGGATTATACAGTCTTGCTTGTTTGTGCCTGTCCAAGCTTTACTTACTGTGACTTCATATTGCTTCTTGCTCTATTATTTTTTAATTTCTTTTAAGTTTTGTGATTATTATAATTATTTTACTTTCTCTTTTTCTTTTCTCTTTCTTAATTCAAAGCCCTCCCATATACCCCTCCTTGTTCTATTTCAAATTCATTGCTTTTCTTATTAATTATTGTAAATGTAGATATATGTAATACAGATATATGTTCCTAAATACATATATGTAACGTAGATATATATTCCTGAATACATAAGTACAGTGTGCTTGTGGAATATATCCGTTTGATATATTCACTTGCCAAATCTCTAACAAAGTCCCAATTATATGGGATTTATTGATTAAAACCAACATATTTTCATATGACCAATATAATTTCTCTCACATATCTAAAAGTAAATGAATTATATGCAATTCCTATTTAAATTATTAATTTTGAAATTGCTCTTACAGTATGCATGCTAAAAGGCAGCTTTGGGCAGAGGAGATTGTTGAGTAAGAAATGTGCTCGGAGCAGAAGCACAAGGACCTGCCAATCCCCAGCAGCTAGGCACCTTCAGAAGTTCTACCATTCAGTCTCTGTTCTTTGTTATATTATGAACTCAGATAAATTAGAAATGTCAAGTGTCATAGAGCTGCAGCTTGGCATTTCCCTTAAGAATTTTCATTTTGGTCTGGATACCACTTTGAAATGCAAATGTTATATCCTCTTGACTAACTGAAACAAACTGGTAAAATACAGGGTGTGGAGTAGGCACTGTGCACATTTGAGCAAAAAGTTGATGCTTTTAATAACATTCTTTGGAGCATATAAATTGTCACTTCTATATTATCCAGAGGGGACCTTCTAGATTTAGTGCTTTTTACTGAGTTAATTAACAAGATCCATATCCCATTGTAATAAACCTCTTGGCAAAGGCAGCCAGCAGTCACTATCTTATTTTAATAACTGCAATCTTTTCTTACAGCTTATCTACCAGCAGAGCCAACCCTACAAATTTCACTCCTTCCCCTAAGTGCTGACGAGGCAATGTCTTTAGACAGACCTTGCTGCTTACTAAATCTAGATGAATCAGAGACGAACATGTGCATGTGCAAGCGGTACACTGAAGAACTCCAAGTTGTGAAACATGAATGGATGACTCCAAATTTCATTGTTGCCAGCCTGCCTGGGCCATACTGTGCCCTCATGGGTACATGGGTTAGGCCAGTATACCTCCCATTGATTATTTTATACAAAGCATGTATACAAAATGCCCAAAATGTATCAAAATGTATTTTTACATCCATCTTTTTTTAATTTTAATTATTTTTATTTTTAATTACAGTTTATTCACTTTGCATCTCCTCTCTACCTCCCTCCCTCCCCCCTTCCAAATCCCACTCTCCCTCTTCCTCACCTGTGACCCTCTCCCAGTCCGCTGATAAGGAAGGTCCTCCTCCCCTTCCCTCTGATCCTAGTCTATCAGGTCTCATCAGGAGTAGCTGCATTGTCTTCTTCTATAGCCTGGTAAGGCTGATCCCCCCTCAGGCAGAGGTGATCAAATAGCAGGCCAATCAATTCCTGTTAGAGAGAGTCCCTGTCTCCATTACTACAAAGGCCACTTGGACACTGAACTTCCATAGGCTACCTCTGTGCAGGGGTTCCAGGCCATCTCCATGAGTGGTCCTTGGCTGGAGTATCAGTTTCAGAAAAGACTCCTGTGCCCAGACTTTTGGGATCTGTTGCTGTCCTTGTAGAGCTCCTGTCATCTCCAGGAAGATTCCCTGCACTCTGTCCAATGTTTGGCTATGAGTCTCAGCATCTGCCAAGGATATTTGCTCAACCATGTTTGTAGCAGCTTTATTCAAAATAGCCAGAACCTGGAAACAACCCAGATGTCCCTCAGTTGAGGAATGGATACAGAAATTGTGGTACATTTACACAATGGAATACTACTCAGCAATTAAAACCAAGGAAATCATGAAATTTGCATGCAAATGGTGGGAATTGGAAAAGATCATCCTGAGAGAGTTATCCCAGAAGCAGAAAGACACACAGGGTATATACTCACTCATAAATGGATATTAGACATATAATATAGAATAAACCTACTAAAATCTGTACACCTAAGGAAGCTAAGCAAGAAGGAGGACTCTGGCTAAGAAGCTCAATTCCCATTCAGAAAGGCAAAGAGGACGGACATCGGAGGTTTGGAAAACAGGGAACAGGTCAGGAGTCTACCACAGAAGGCCTCTGAAAGGCTATACCCTATACCCACCTTTCTAAGAGGTTTTTTTTTTTTTTCATATTTTCTCAGTCTTATGAGGAAGTGACCATCTTTACCCAATTGTTTCTACTCCTTCACCCAATATTGTCTTCTATGCAAATACCTTGTATAGAAGAGAACCTACATAGAATACTATGAGTGTAATGATTACATTTGTTTTATATGATCTTTCTTTTTCTCAGTCAAAAGCATCCATTTGCCTAGGAGAGAAGCTTGTGGCAATTTGTGGAAATAAATGGGAAAATGGGTAATGTTTTATTGGTAATGTTTTGTCTTTTCAGCAATATAAAAATTTGTAAGAGATATTTAGGGAAAGATTCCTCAGATGTTTCTGTTCTCTCCTGCCCTCGGGAATATAGTAAGAACTAAATTGGATACAACAAAGTGGTCACAACATAGAGTGTGTTTCATTCTTGTGGAAGAAGGAATATACTACATTACGAAGTAGGGCAACTAAGAGAAAGAGTAAAGCTCCCTCAGCCTGAGGAGAGTGTGAGGAAAGGATAGAGACTGGGAAGATAAAGTGGACAGCCACCTGCACTGGCCTCTCTTCCTCAACAGTATTCCATGGCACTCTTCTCAAAGTCCCTGGAGATTTCTTCTCTGGAGCTCCACAGTGTCCTTTCCTGAAGACACAGTACTTCCATCTCTAGTTAGACAACCCACTTTCCTTGTGCTTTTACATAAGAGAAATGTCCACTGTGGTGGGGTGCCCTCATATTGCTGTTGTGAGTGTAAAAACATATCCGTGAGAAGTGTTCTACATTGGTCCAAGAATCAGTTGGACTCTATAATGTGGATGGGGTCCAGGAATGTTAGTTTAGGTGGTAAATGTAGAGTCCACTTAGAAAAAACAGATATTTACAGGAAATGCTTGAACTGCCTAGAGGGACCCACAGATGAGAAGAGATGGATTTTCAATCAAGCTGAAAGTGGCCAGAGTCCTTACTCTAATCTTTGGGATTGATTTGCAAAGGCTAGCACCAATGAACGTGGCCTGGGAGGAAGACAAGTGCAGGCTGCCTCCCGCTGTGCCGTTTGCACTGAGACACAGGCTCTCTTCCTGAGAGGACTGAGCCACCCTTTACAGAGCTCACTAAATGTTACCCATTTGGAGCTAAAAGAGAGGGTATGAAACTATTATTCATCACATACAAATTTTACAATGTAAAGTGTTTAATTGTAACACTTCCATGCTGGTACATTATAAAATGTACTTTGATCAAATATACCCCCTCTCTTACTCTTTCTTATCCTGTCTTTCCCACTCCCCTACTCCTTTCACATCTCTAGTACTCACTTTTTCTAAACTAAATATAAGAGAAATATTTATATTTCTGAGTTTTGTTTATTTTGCTTAACATGATGATCTCTTGTCCAATTCCTTTTCCTGGAAATGATACATTTTTATTTCCTTATGGTGAATAAAACTCATTTATGTATATATCGCTTCTTAGTTGCTGTTCTATTACTGTGAAAAGACAGCATGACCAAGGCAACTCGCATAAAAGAAAACATTTAAGTGGGGACTTGCTTACAGTTTTAGAGAATTAGTTCATGATCATCATTGCCGTAACCACACAGGCATGGCCCTGGAGCAATATCTGAGAGATTTACATCCTTATTCGCAGGTAGAAGCCAGAGAGACTGGGCCTGGAGAGCAGTTAGGAAACCTCAGAACCCAGTGACACACCTCCTTTAACAAAACCACAGCTGAGAATCCTTTCTGAGTACCCCCACTAACTGAGGACCAAGCATTAGAACATGAGCCTAAGGGGACCACTCTAATTCAACCACCACATGCTCTATACTCTTTATTCTCTCATCTGTTGATGGGTATTCTTGGCTAATTCTGTAACTTTGCCACTATAGGTAGTACTGCAGTAAACATTGCAGGCTGTCTTTGCTATAGTAATCTGACTTCGACTCTTTTGAGGTATAGGCCCAGAAGTTTTGTGGTTTTATCATATGAAAATTCTTTTAATATTCTTTTTAACATTTTGTTTATGTATCCCAGACTAGTTTGAAATCTCAATCCTCCTGTTTCTGACTCCTGATGCTAAGATTACAAAAATGTGCCAACATACACTGTTATTTTTAATCATTTAAGAAATCACCTTGTTGATTTTCATACTGACTGTGCTAATTTGCATTATCATCAGCAATGACTATGGGTTTTTTCCACATACATATTCCAGTCAGCATTTTCTTCAAGATTCTTTTTTTCCTTCTAATTTCTGAATATATAAACTTAATACTCTTTAAACTAGCTATTGTTGTTAGTTAAAAAGTAAAAGGTCACATTAAAATCTGTAGTCTACTCATCTATTTGAAAATCATTAATACTACCATTACCCCAGTATTTTATAAGCACCATAAAAATTTTCTTGGCAGGGAAAATAAACAAGAGAAAAAATTAGCTCCCCTGAAAAAAAATACAGGGACTATAAAGAACAAGAAAAAAGCAACAGTCACTGCTATTTTCACAGAATATATTATATTGCCTAATTCTATAAGGCCAGCCAGTGTATGAGCTACAAACTCAATTTATCAGAAACTGATCTTGCTAAACCCTCAATATGAATGGGGATACTGAGTATTGTGCTTTCACACATCATATATATATATATATATATATATATATATATATATATATATATATATAAAATCTCCATGTCAACTATGAGAAGGAAACCATGTTGCATAAAGAGTGATAGACTAGATCTAGGCAGACACAGATCTTGCTTAGTTCACCTCTCATGACGAATAAAGACATAAAAGAATGTAAGCTGAAAAATAATAAAATAAATTCAATATTTCAATTCATTAAAAAACACCAACACACTAATACATTAAAAGCCAATCAAAGTGAAAACATATTGTTTATTTGGGGTACTTGGGAAAGATCTTCAATAAATTTATCTTTAAATTTAGTGATAACATGAGAACACACAGTTGAGAGACAAGTGAGGATAAGGAGGAATGTACTGAGCAAAAGAAATATTATGTACCTACTGGAAAAGGCCAAAGGTACTTGGAGTAGTCATGAAATTGAAAAAAAAAAAAAAAACCCTGTAGTTTCAAGCTAACAGGAAAGGGAATATAACCAAAAACCAGTTTTATAAGACATGCACCAAATGATCATAGGAAACCATGCTTTATTAAAAACCCAGTAGCATACCTTTGGAGAAGACTCTGTGGTTCCCATGTTAATGTCACAGGCTTGGCCATCTGCCCACAGCGCTGGTAACCGAAACATCAGCAGAAAGAAGGCGTAATGCATCAGGGATGTGCCCTTAAAGAAGATATTAGGAACCAGTCTTCTTCCTCTCCTTTACCTATGGGACGCTATGACGTGAGCATCTTTGCTTTATCACACAGTCTCTACCATGATGTACTGTTTCCCCACACGACAAAGGAACTTCTAAAACTATGAGCCAAGGTAAAACTGTCTTCCTTGTACCTCAATTATTTTATGGGTTTTTTTTTCACAAGAATCAAAAGCTGACTGACACAGAAGGTAAGAAAAAAGGAAAGTGATCCAGTTACAAAGCTGAGAAGGTCATCACTGTAAGGATGGGAACACTGGATAGGACAGACACTGAATGAAGAGATGGATTTCAGACTACCCTGGCAATCTAGAACTTAGTCAACCAACAGGGCAGTATTATCTCTAGTAGAAACTTTAATAACCAGCATTACTAATGATTTTAGTGTTTTCACATGAAGCTTTGTAACAACAATAATAAAGGATGATTTCTTTGTAGTTAAAAAAAATAATAGTTTCAAGTAAGTAAATTTTAGATATGTGTGAGAAACCAGTGTAGACGGATGACATATAAATTAAGTATGAAACATAAGCAAGGAATTCAATTCCTTTCTTCAGTCTTAATGTTTGTACTATCCACACCTATAAAAACAATCACCCCAAACCAGATACCTAGACATTAGTGCAAAAACACAGTCAATAACAACCAAAACAATATACCTCCCCAACAGAACCCATTCGGCAGTATGGCTGAAGGATAAGATAAGGACTTTATAATAGAGGACCTTAAAGAGGCATTTTTTTCTATAACAAATCTAATAATGAAATCTACAAGCAAACAGTGAAATTAAAAAAAAACACAAAGACATGAAAGTAAAAATAGAGTCACTAAAGAAAACTCAAACTTAGTTAAGACTGAAAATAAAGTAAAAAAAAAATTAGAAAATCTTACTAAATACTGAAGAGATGAAAGGGAGAATCTCAGACAATCAGGACAAGATAGACAAAATGATTACCTCTGTCAAATAAAAAAAAAATGTTAAATATATCACCTCTCCCTGAGGGGTGGGGGGGTGCAGCCTTGCCAGGCCACAGAGGAAGACAGTGAAACCAGTCTTGATGAGACTTGATAGGTTAGGGTCAGACAGAAGGGGAGGAGGTCCTCCCCTATCAATGGACTGGGGGAGGGGCAAATGGGGAGAAGAGGGATATTGTGTCTTGTCTTTGTTTTATAGGTGTTCTGTTCCTTGGTTTCTGTTGCCCTCTCTGAATCTATGTACTAGCTTTGTGCTGGTTGTTGTTTGCCTGGTAGTGAGTGCTTTTGAGTCCCTGATGTGTCTGGCCACTAGAGGTCCAGGGTAAAGTACATTTCTGAGCTTTGGAGACTTACACAAAAGAATGGGAGTGGGCCAGAAGGGGATATGTGCTAACAGGGTCTATAAGAAGGAGGAGGAAAGCTTGTTCCTCCATGACATCGGGTAAAGTCTTCAGGGACTGGATTCAAGAAAGAGAGGGTATAGGTCTGCTACAGGGGTTGGGGATGAGACTGAAAACTTAGAAATCAGAAGACAAGAGTAAAGATTGCCCACATTATGCCCAAGCCAGAGTAGAGGAAATTGAGTCCAACAAGAGGATCTATGCAGTCCTTAATGAGTAGAGACAGTAAGGTGGACAGACTCCTGCCATTGGTCTACCTCTGGACTGGTAATGAGAAACATGGGACTTTTATAGAGGGAGCAGGAAGGAGAGTGAAGATATGCCTACCCGTTTGTTTCCCAGACAGAGCTGCCCAGCAAAGGTTCAGGGAGAGGGTGCCTCCAGGCGTTTGCGGGTGAGACAAAGGGAGAGGTAGGAAGGTTGGAGAAGAAGATCCACTGTGGGAGGGAGGTCCCAGCACACGGGCTGCTACCTGGCTATGGATAAGACTAGAAAATTGGACTTGAAGGACAGGACTATGATTGAAGATCATCAACTGGATTCCAGGCAGATGTGGTCAGTGGATTTCCAGGCAAAGAGTGCTTCTTGGTGTTAGTGGCTGAGACAAAGGGATGGGGGGAGGGAAGGAGCTATGTAAAAGGCTAATCCTAACATTAAATATGCCATCCTCCTACCATTTCACAACCATATTAAATATGACTATGAATGTGGTTCAGCAGGCAAACTTTTTAAATAGATTTTTAAGAAGATTCTGTACAACATCCTTCTTTATTCTTATGAGAATTGATATAATCACATTCTTCTCCATTCTTGAAGAAGACCTGTGGGTTCACCTGTGCTATGTAACAAAATCTCCCTCTCTCTGTTTCTCTCTCTGTGTGTCTCTTTCTGTCTCTCTCTGTCTCTCTCTCTCCCTAGAAAAGGATCTCATTACAGACCAAATTATGGATACCACAAATGTCCAGGTTGGTAAACCAGTGAGTTTTCTTGGGTTTACTTACAGGAGTATAGTGAGGAATTGCTTACAAAAAGCAGAAATGACTCAAAGACAACTAGATCACCAAACCCCACCCAGCTTCAATGAAAGCTCACAGAAGCTAAGAACCTGAAGCCAGCACAGTGCACACCCTGCAGACAGCTCACCAAATTGGAGAGTGTCCTTTTCAAGTGACTCTGACCTAAACCTCTTCCATGCAGCTCAGCTGGTCAATGCTTCTTCTAGGGAGCTGGTCTGATCTCAGAGTCTTCTCTGTGGCTTGGCTTCTCAGCAGTCTTTTTTTTTTTTACAGCTTTTTTTACTTACTCTGACAAGGAGGAGCCTGGTGAATCTCATCAGTTTCAGGGATTTTATAAAGCTACTTTGAGTGGTTTACCTTCCTGTTTAAGGAGTTTCCTGAAGGATGGAATGCTTTAATCTAGGAGGAAGCTTTTACACAACAGAGAGGAATAGAGACAGAGAAGAAGGAGAGGCCCCAAGCATGGGATGCTACATGCTTGGGGATAAGACTAGGGAATTGAAATTAGAGGAGAAGAGGGAGAGTAGAGATCACCCACCTGATTCCCAGGCCCAGTGGCCATCAGGTTCTTTGCAGTTTTATTTTTAATTCAGAAGGGTTAATGGGGTTCAAGCAAGCTATGTAAAAGGCTAATCATAATTTTAAATATGTCATCTTCCTACCATTTTACAACCCTATTGAATATGACTATGAATGTGATTTGGCAGGCAAACTTTTGAATAGATTTTAAAGAAGTTTCTGTACAACATTATTTTCTATTCTTATGAAAATTGCTATAATCATATCCTTAAGAACCTTAAACAGTATAAAAACAGGCTACCTTGTGGGCACATAGAGATAAAAACCCACCATTTTTCTGAGATTTTTAAGGGATTAGATAAAATCACATCCCAAGACTTTGTGAATACAAAATGTTGCCAGAACAGGTTCTAAAAATTCATTTCTCATATTACCAAAACTTTATAACTTTGAGATGTTCACATTCATAATTTTATTATAAAATTTCCAGAAACTGAAAATCTAATTTTGATCCAATACCATTGACATACTTCAATGAATGATAATTACTACAGTAAAACACAAACATTTAAGCCCTCAGATAAAATACTGAAATATATTATAAACAAAGTCTGAAGAGATCATACTGATGTATCCAATAGCCTGTTTTAAAAATTAACATACTTTCAAGTGCAATCCAGGGGACTCAGTCTGGAATGCATATTCATGGGAACAAATATTTCACATTAGAAGCACAATACATTTCTCACAGAACACCCCAAGCTTTTCTTACAGATTTATGAAGTAATTTATATGAAAAATTACACATCTCAAAATTTCTATCCCCTTCCAACTACCTTAAGTTTATACTACTCTAAACAATGTGTTCTAAGAAATAAAACAGAAAAAACATATACATGGTTTATGCATCTAAAAAAATATCTATTAGCCCACCTCAGAAGGCAAAAGCTTTCTTAAGAACTAAGTTTTGTTGTTGTTGTTTTCTGGCTAAGGGCAATGCAAGTGGGTTCAATAGTCACTGAATTTTATTCTGTTTCTGTTGTAGAAACGACATCAGCACAGGGAGTTTCTGCCCGCGACAGCCACACACTCAACTGAAGGGATACGTTTACTCACATAGGGGTCATTTGTTCCCAATTTGCACAAATTTTGTTCCAGACTATAAAAGTCATTATAAATAGTGATTACATCTTGTATGTTTTTGAGAAATTATTTTCTTATCTCTAGAGAAATATATACATATAAAAGCTGGAATGAGTTAGAGACAAGTCACTAGGGCCCACAATTCAACTAAGAACTGTGTGTGTATTGTTTTTTTCTTATAATTTAGATTGAATCCCAAGAAATGCCTTTGGCTACAGATTTCCCTGACATAAAAAAAAAAGTGTTCATAAAAGGAAGTAGTGGCTTGTTTGCTCTGAAGCCTTCTAAATACAATCTTTTTCTTTGTTTGTGGCTGTGGACAAATGGCTTTGTCAATAGATAAGTAAATTACCAGATCCAGTTCCACAGTAATGAGAAAATACCACAGCCAGTTACCCCAACTCTGCTATTATTGGGTAGTCACAAAAGGTTCTAGATGATCTTGATGACTCATTTATAGCCCCCACCCCATTTCAAAACAGAAAAAAAATGATAATTCAATTATTATGAATGTTTCTGCTTAAAATTCTACTTACCAACGCATACTGAATTCAGCTCGAGGAACTGCTGCCTGGCTCATGTTCTCTTCTCACAATGCCATTTGTAGCAGGAGACCCAGTTTGAATAGACAACTCCAAAGTACTTTCCCAACAAATTAGTCCTGTATATATCTTCTTGGTTGGGAAGTTAACCACTGTTACTGTTGAATGTGTGAAAAATGATTTAAATGATAAAAAATGAAGTGCATGGAAAAGCTACATTAGTGTCACCAAGAAGCACAAATGACTCAAATCACATGACATGTATAGTCCCTGCAATACATGTCTTTATTAGCCTAGTTGTTCAGAGATCATTGTTTTGTGGAGGAAAAGCATGTGGTGAGATTTGTATATTTGCTGTGCATTTTTACCTATCAAGATTAAGGAAAATGTGTGTGTGTATAGCAACTAGCTGACTAGTAACTATGTGTATATGTATATATGCATATATATGTATATATATTCAGCTTTGGAACAATATATACAAATAGGAAAAAAGGAGTCAACAGGTTAGCAGGTTGTATTTACATTGGACTCAGCAGGCTGTATTTGTATACTTGTGCATGTGCACACACACACACACGTAACAATAATACTCAAAAAAAAGAGTATCAATTTGAGAATGGAGGTAAATGGGCAGAGTTTGAGAGAGAGTAGTTAGGAGATGTTGGTGGGAGGGAAAGGGTGAGGAAAAAGAATGTAATTTTGTTTTAATTAAAACCACATTTAGAATAGAAATAAAGTTTTAAAAGAAGAGATAAAATACAGTGTTGACTGAGTAGAGTGGGCTGGCACACATCACCAATCTTAGTGAGAGTAACAGTGAGAGACGAGGTAGACTTCCCTCCAGTGTTTCCCTGAAGCAGTCTCACTGAGACAAGGACGGGAAGGGACACTGCGAAAACAAGCAGGCTGGCAGCGGAACCGGCAGCAGCAAGGCCAAGTGCAGGAAGCCAAACAGACGTGGAAAAGGAACGTAACAGGCCAGAGGAGGGTTCCAAGCATGGCAGAAAAGCTGAGGGCATCAAAGGAGAGCAAAATTAAACAGAAATGATGGATAGATTTGATCACAGAAAAACAAAATGCTTTTCCATGAAAATGGCTTTCAGAAACACAATTGAAAGACAAAGTGATTTAAACACACACACACATGCACACACCACCACACCAAAAAGTATCTTTGACTTAACTTCTTTAAAGAACATCTTAAATGGCTACGACAAACTCTCATCTACGAAAAATAGCAGTTAATTTTACAAATTCGTCAGTCAGAGAGAATGAGAAAAAGGTCACGAGTGGAAAACGCTGAGCTCTTGAGAACTCAAAGGCTGCTGTCTAAATCTGCACCAAGAAGCCAGCCTCCACCCCAGGGTCAAGCAGTGTCAAAATGCAGTCATATCTGTTGAGGCAAAACAGGAAGTTCTTTTCACGAACACCACTGGTGTAAATTATATAGACGACATTCTTTTTTAGAATAATGGGCAAGAATTTAAAATATGGTTGAAACTGTGCTTCTGTGAAAAAGGCAAAACAGCTGAGCACACAAGCTGAAGGACATTCCCCAACCCCACAGGCACTTTGCTGTGCCCTCACTGTGGAGTCTGGGAGGCACTGAAGCCACCTCCAGGAAAAGCCCTTTGTCCATGTATGCGCATGCTTTCAGGCTGGTTTACCTGCATACAGGAGACCTGGCCCATTCCACAGGCCAGGACCCCAGGCTGAACCAAAAGGAGAAAGCTAGGTCAGCACTTACTAATAACAATTAAATAAACAAAAAAATTGAATTTAAAAAAAATCATGTCTAATTCTAAAGGGAAATTTATACAGGACATTAAAAAGCAGCACAAAACTGTTAACATGAATTATGATACACAGTGCAGCTTCTCTTATTTTGGAATGTTGGCTTATGAATAAGTTTATGCCATTTCCACCAATTATTCAAATATTTTGTAATAAATGTTTTCTTTTATATATTCAAAAATATCCTAAGCGCGTTTATTAGAAGGACGGGGTGGTGGATGAAGGAAGCAGCATAAAAAGAAGAGAAGGGGAAGGAACAGGAAAGAAAAGCCCAAACTTTGTTCTTCGGGGGCTGTTGAGTTCAGGTGTCTCGAGCTGCCCTGATAAACAATGGAAGCTGCAGATGGCTGCAGGCAAGCATCCTCTAGCCCTGGACAGTGTGAAATTCTGCTAAGGCAGCTACAAGAATACAGTTCACCATCAGCCTTGCTGTTGACCCTGGTGTTCAGTTTGAGTACCTCCATTCTGTACACATGAACACAATCTTGGTCAAAACAACTCCCTGGCTACAGGAGTGGACTTTATACACCCATGGACTACAGTCCTGCAGAGTGCCTAGGGTACTTACACTAAGAAATGGTAAACTGAAAACATATTCCCGGCATCACAAAACCTAAATTAAATCAATATTAACTTAAAACATATTACAATAATACACATGGTAAGTCTAGTATAACTGTTTTTTTTAATAGAAGGTAAAATAGATTTATTCTCTACCTGGCTGAAGTTTGTTTAGTATTGCATTTGAAACATTTCTCTGGACTTGTGATAGGTAATTTTCATTGTCGGCTTAGCAGGACAGAATCACCATGGAAGCACACCTATGGGTGTGTGTGTGTGAGCATGCTTCCAGACTGGTTTACCTCAGCATGGGAGACCTGCCCTAAAGATAAGCAAAACCATTCCACAGGCCAGGACGCCAGGACCCGAGGCTGAACAAAAAGGAGAAAGCTGGGTCAGCTCCGGTATGCATTTCTCCCTGCTTCCTGACTATGGATAAAACACAGTCAGCTGTCACTGCTGCCAACCTTCCTTCCCTTCCAGGTGGACTGCATCTTCAGACTCTGAGACAAACAAACTCTTCTTCTCTCAGGTTGCTTTGGTCAGGCTATGGTCAAAGCAATGGGGCAAGTCCTTAATACAATAGTCAATGTGTAGAAAATGACTGGAAAATGAGCCATTTTTCTTCCTTGTCACTGTTTCAATGGTTCAAATGAACCATCTGAAGATGAAATACTTTCTGGGGCTCTAAGACACATACTAAAATGTGACAGGGTGTTTGCATATGAGTAATCCAGGATGCGAAAAAGTCTTTCTTATCCTTCTCTACCACCAAGAGATGTTAAAACAAGTTCCCAGGAGTCCCTCCCTAGTCCACCAACACTTGTTGTTAAATTAGTTTCCAGGAGTTTCTTGGCACCAAAGAATTGACTTCATTAAAATAATTGTGTATTAAATGCTTTGTCAGAGATAAGAGAAATACAACAAATATTAGGATGCACACCTGAAAGCAATGACTAAACACTGAGCACTGAACTTACGTCTTCAAAAGAACTGTCAACTGCTCTTTCCCCTCACATGTTCTACAAATAAATAAAAATCACCTAACCTTAGGCCCTTGAGCTCTCTTATTTGAGTAAGAAATCCAGATAAATGCTCTCTGGAGTCCGAGGTTTTCCGGTGCTCTTTACTCACAGTTGCTAGGGCCTGGGGAGACCTCGGCGCACATGAGGGAAGACAGGTGGGCTAACGTGCGTGATGAGTGTGGTAGGTGTGAGGCTGGATCTCCCCGTTGGAAATTAGATCAGAGCGTAACAAATCTTAAATACAAAAATAAGGCTAAGTAAGAACTCTGGAGAACCAGAACATTTGTGCATATTGAACTCCATATGTCCAGAAACCAACACTTTTCAATTTCATAAGAATTCAAAAATATTGGGGAACGTGTAGACTATATTATTAAGTAGATTGCAGAAGCAAAGCATGATAGGGAAAAGAAGTGACTTTAACGAGAGACTCCTGGAATGCTCCAGATATGACAACTGCTGTAAAGTGAGCACTGTCAGGCAAGCCACCCTCACACTCTGAGCTTTCACACAAGCACTGTGTCTGTAAGTTCATATACGAAGTGAAGATGCATATTCATTTTAGGTAGCAACACAGATACAGATTACTTTTGACCTGACCCACAGAAATTCTGTGGACTGAGAGGATTTCCAAGAGCCGAGGCTCTCATTCCTAACCCAGTAAGACTCCAGCCATTTGTGGATGAGGAGTTAATCTGTTACTTTGCCCTCCAATATGTCCAGACCTCTATAATTTCTGCCCCACCCCTACATATTCAGAGTAAATCATTATTTTTAATTTTGTTGCTACCTTACACTGCTATTGTTTACTATGTATCCCAGGCTGTCCTGGAACTCAAAATTCCTACCTGAAAGTCTTACTACCTTGACCATCTACAGAAAATTATTTTCTTATAAAGATTTCAGAAGCTTTGAAAACTCAATTTTTGAAAACCTCATCTCTTAAAAAGAAAATTTCATCTCTCTTACATATGAAACCAATTGTTTGCTTAAAGATTTTATGTAACTTATCACAAGGTTGAAAAATTACATAGTAAAGCACTAGCAAAATTATCAAGACAGTAAATTACACAGAACATTGACAAAAATCAAGATGTATAAAGTGGCATCCCTTGTCAAGGTTTTTTTTTTTTTTTTTTTACAACACCGATAGATGGAAGAGCAATCAAATATAAAAAGTCTGAGTATAAGACCAATTTCAGAAGTCAGGTAATAATAAATATATCATTATATTAGAGTAAAAAAATCTTATATATACTTTATTGAAGCCTATATACAGAATTTTTCACTCACTTTCTCATATAAAATGCATTAATATTATATAAAGTAACTTCATTTTTACTGCCAAAAATTTAATCTGAAAGGTATGAAATTATTTTTTTATTCAATTATTTGTTTTCATTCTTAAAACTCTCCACTGGGCTAGTATTTTTTTATAGCTTTATGAAATGTGTGGCTTATTTGGAAGGCCAGAGAAAGCTGTGCCTACCAATAAATAAATGATAATATTTGGTTCCCTACAAAAGGAAGTGAAGTGACAGTGTCTTCAGGAATGACTGCACTTTCAAGATTCTTAGATAACACTGGACTCCAAAACAATAAAATAAAATAAAATAAAAGCTTGTATTCATCCTTCTAAATACTCACTTTGTTGAAAGAGCCATTCTGGTATGATCTGACTGAACCTAAAACCTTAAACATTTGGTGCATAAATGTTATGTTTTGAAAGCCATCCACTGGGGAGTGACACAATTTATGGCCTCAGAATTCTAAATTAAAAGTATTGAACCATTTAATTTTTTTTTTGGCCTAACATTGTTCTACCTTTTGTCTGTAGAAAAGTTGTAAAAAAGTAAGTTCTGAGGGAAAAATCTCTGTCTCTCCCTTTTCTTCCTAAGAAGGAGCAACACTTTTCTGTACTCAGAATCAAAGCTGAAGAGGCACAGCCAGAAAGCCTCCCCGCCTCCCTGAGGCCAGCCGGTGCCAGCAATGTTTGGACTCGAGAAGAAAACTTTAGCCAAAGATGACAACAGGAAAAATCTTGAAAACAGAGAAAAGTAACTAAGGAGAGGTGAGTCATAGCCCAGTAAAGACCGAAAACATGACAAGATGGAAGGAAGGAAGGAAGGAAGGAAGGAAGGAAGGAAGGAAGGAAGGAAGGAAGGAAGGTATTCAATGGGAATAGAATCTCGTAAATCCTCCAACAGAAATCATCAAGTGAAGTTGCTTGTCTTAAGAAAAAGGTAGGATTAAAAAAAAAGGTAGGAGAAAGTGAATAGAAAATAAGATTGTAGCATAGTACATTAACATATTACTCAATACATTATTAAATAAATACTCAATATACAAATATATTTATTTATATTCTTATAGTATTATATTGTATATAATATGTTAATGTATTATTAAATATTATAATATATCAACATATTCAATATGTTAATAATATAAATAAGTATATTTTATATTGGTATTTTTATAATAATGTATTGGATAATATGTTAATATATTATTTAGAAAAAGGCACAAATTCTGAACCTAAAAACACAAGGAGATGTTGATTGGCTATGTTTTGTCGTTATTTTTAACAAGGAGCAAGATGTGTTTGTTTCCTATAAAGACTTGTCAAACACAAATACAAGCACAAATGAAGAAGAGAAAATGAAAAGGGACAAAGGTCAGCTCTTTCCCTCACCCTCAAGATAGAGACCAGATAAGGAAGATGACAACTGAATGGTTTTCTCCATCTGTCTGACCTGGGACTTCTATATAGCAGGCATGGGTATTTCTTAGAATGTGGCACTGCAAGTTGACAAATTCATCTTTACAACATTTATGCCCAACTATAGAAAACAAAAAATGGTAAGCGTAATCCCCAAAGGGCTGATCCCTTTCCAGAGAATGTAGGATGTAATTCCTATTCAGATTTCAATCACACTATTTTGTAGTATTAATTTAAAAAATAATGAATTCAGCCTCAACAATGAAATGATATGGAGTATGTGAGGCAAAAGGACAGCAGGGAGGACTGGGGAAGCACAGTTCCACCACTTCAGAGTCACTGGGTACACCATCAGTGTGTGGTGGTGTGGGGTGAGCCGGAGACTATTTCTCCAAATATACACCATCTACAAGAACAGATGAGATGTTTCTATGTAAACAATTAAGCTACATGGAGTTGTATACATGGCACCACCATTTTTAGGCAAAATGAAAAGTCAGAACCATTTGGATAAGTCAAGGAATGATGGCTGACAGGTGAACCAGGGACAGACTTTTCACCCCTCCGCCTCTTCTATCATCCTTCCTATCCCATCTTCCCTTCCCTCTCAGTTTCTCTCATATTTATGCCAGTGGCTGTCTAGAATACTGATTTCTGTAGTCATTACAGGGACAGCTAATTGGCTCCCAGGCATAGTGAGGAGGATGTGAAGTTCTTGGCTGGTTCCCAGGGGCCCATAATTTCTCTGGATCACAGCGATTATCAAGACAGAAATCACCTGGAGTACTGGGGATTTAAATCTGAAAAGACTAAGACCTCAAATCCCCTGAAGAAGAAATCAGACTCCTCAGTGAGACTGTACAGACTTCAGTAGTTCCATTTGCAGACACCAATATGTCCTCCACACACTGCCAAACTAATATTCACAATGTATAGCTCACCTGTCATCATTCCAGACTCCCACTGAAAGCGCTGTGCTATCCTGGGCTCTGCACTCAGAGAATCTAGTGACTATATTAAAACTAAACTGCAGTGAGTTCTGAAGAGAAAACCACAGGAAAGCAGGAATAAAGTCTCATTATGCCAAGGAACAGTTGGTACCCGGAAGATGCAGATAACTAAAGAAATTATTTTCAAAACTTAAAGGAGTAGCTATTGCTATTAAAACTATATTTTATAAAAAAATTCCCTGCAAAGAGTACAAAACTATAAGGTTAGAAATGTAATTTAATTTTATCATTGAGCATGTGTTTGGTTTAAAATTGTTTTCTAGAATGCCATAATCATAGATATTTGTGCGTTTCCCTTGGGGGATAAATTTTTAATGTAGCTGGGCTGTCCTGAAAGCTACCTGCATGTTCCCTAACAGTGTATGCCTTCTGAAATTCTGAACCAAATACAGCAGTGTTCATCGTGGTTGCTCCTCTCTGAAAGGACCATTGTTCCACGGTACCTGAATTTGGCCACATAAAAAAGACAGTCTTCCCTGTTGCCTCTTGGTTGTATTCACTAGCACCCACCTGCAGAGCCTCTCTTTGTGGCTTCTGGTTTTCCTGGATGCCTTGATATAAGTTAAACGAGAGTAAAGTAGCTTCTGAGGTATGCATCAGGGGCAGGGCTTGTGCCTGGCATGCAAGAGGTCCTGGGTTCCACGTCCAGCACCAAAACAAACAAGAGGTTGGACCAAGCACATTGACGTCACTGTGTATGACTTCATAGGAAAGCCTCACAAATAAGAACCACCAAACCCCACGGCATTTTCCAGTTTCTCCCTGTCCTGCATCCTTTTCACTATTTTTAATATTTTGTTACAGAACTCAGCTCACACTCCAATTTGTTTTCTGTATTTCTCTGGCCATTTCTTTCTGATTTCTCATACTCTATATGATCTCTTGCCTTCTTAGCCCCAGGACTCCATATTGAATTATTTTCTTTCTGCATTCAAATGTGATTTTTCAATAATGTGTTCTTTTCAGGTTCTACCCATTATCGTAATTGTCACACAATCTTCTCTCTACCCATGTTTGGGTAGTTTTTGTGTTTTCTACAGAACAGCATTCTGCTCATTTTCTCTCAACTTTTCGTGAGTTCTTGCTTTGAGGAGAGTTTTTGAAGCATTCCGTGCCTTGATGTACAGGGAGACAGAATGTCCTATTGAAACTAAGTATTTATATGTAAAAGTGCACAAAAAGTTCCAATTTCTTATGAGAAGAATTGGAATCTATTGAACTGTGTAATTTTAAGAGCTAAAAGTCCTTGAAGGCCATCTAACACTATATCCCTTCATTTTTATTGATGGAGGAAAACAGGGAGTAGAAGTGACTGATCCCTTCCATGTATCAGACTTTGTCTTTTATATTGCTGTTGCTGTGATTATTAATTGTATGCATATGTACATTATATGTTATTGCTATTCATATTTTCATATATTACATATTTCTGAGATCCATGCTTACACATCCCAAGAGTTATATATTGAATTTCCTGTCTATAATATTCGCTAACCACCTCCTCAGTGCTTATTCTAGGAAGAGAAAATAAGGAACTGCTCAGATAGATCACCTGACATCTTTCAAGTGCTTCAAGCCCCTTCTCATTTAACAGGTAAACACTGACAAAGTCAGAAAATTACAGTGAACCTCAAAGATAAGGCATCACCTCCCCAGTATTGAAATCTATGAAAAGACAGAAATGGAATTTTAAAATAGGATTGCTTCAACTCAAAGTGTGTTTGGAGCTTTTGTTTTTTTGGCACACATTTCCTTTGTGTGCTCAAATTTCTGATCAGGGCTGTCTGGTAAGCATATGTCCACTTCAGGTGTGGTTTTAATGTTGGGCACAGAACCCAGGAGGTCTTGTATGTTAGCCACACAAATTCAGTATCTCAATAAGGTGACTGGCAATCCCAGAGTTACCAAGCCAGGTGGCAATTTGCTCTCCACAATTCTGATCTGTCTTGCTCAGGTCCTTACAGGTCACCATGTCTAAGATGTGATAATTGACAGCCTCTTTGTGTGACTCTGGTCTGTTTTTAATGAATGCAGTAGCAATGTCAGAAAAGAAAGAGTATTGAGGAAAGTGGCAATGATTTAAGTAATTAACTTAAAGGTCTCTGCTTTGAAATTAATAGCCATGGTTATTTTTATAGGTACCTCCTATGATTTATTCTTCTGAAAAAGGCTTTCCCACTCTTATGTAAGTTTAATATTAGTGATTTTAGTGTCTTTTTTTGGGGGGGCTCCTGCTCCAACTCCCTCTCTCAAGAATGTGTGATTCACCTTTTCTGACACAAGGATGTCAATTCCCCTTTTGCATTACCATTAGGGCCTGTTCCTCCACCAGATTCTTTTCTGCATGTAAAGAGAAAAACAAATAGAATGGAGAATCATCTTGCAATAGATAAAAATTCTCACAAAATAGTAATACATGATTTAGCTTGCACACTTTAATGCTTTGGTAAATTAACATCATGGAACAAATGTCTCATGTCTGCGGTATTAGAACAGAAAGTCTCTCCAAGTCATCCTCAGTCTCAGAAGGTTCCATTCACTTTGATGTAATTCCTTAATCCTGTACCCAAACAGCAACCTGCTGGGGGGAAAAAACTTGTTTGCTGTGCAACTGTGCAAAGAAAGATATGGTACTTGCACTGTTCCCCTGAACTATAATATGGGGGTAATGGAGGCCTCTTCTGATCAGTCACATGGCTCCCAGAACAGATGTTGCAGGAGAGATGTATAGAGAATTAAATTGCAGTTAAATTTCATCACAGTCCTAATAGTTTGACTCTGCTGCTCAATTCTCTAAGGAAAAAGAGTTTGAGTTTGAGAAACAAAAATTAAAGGAAAAGAACGTGGAAAACTGGTGCTGCTAGTGTTGCCAGCTTCCATTTTCCATGATTTCAGTAGAAGCAAGAAGTTGAGGGGTAAATCTAAGTTCTCAGAAGTTAGAAGAAAACAATGTGTCAAACAATTATTTTGTAATGTCATTATTTGCTGACAGTTATGCTGTGTGGCTTACTCTGTTTGGTTGCAGCACAACTTTTGAGTGTTTATTATGTTCACTTTCATAAAAGTAAATGTGTCTTTCTTAGGGCATTTTTGTATCTCTCTGCAGGGCATGTATCACAGGCATGGTGGAACTAAATTTTGAACCTTTGTTTGAGTATTTTAAAGCCCCATACTCTCCCACCTTGCCAAGTTCCTTCACTAAACACAAACTGCTCTACACTGATACACAAAATAGATCTTCATACAAACCAATTGCCTAAAAGAGAATTACTCACCCCGCTCTCCATGGAGAATTTAGTCTGAGACAGTCAGTAAATTGATAAATTTGTTAAAGGCTCAGTTCTGAGGAGCTGCTCTTGTCATCTCATATGAATAATACAGCCAGCTGTGGAGTCTGTAACAGCGTGAAAGTAGTGAGTCTGCATTTCCAGATGCCAAGATGACTGTAGGAGCTAAAACTAGGCACTCATTCCCACGAGGTGAATGTCCCTACCCTCCATCTCCAAAGTCGAGCACAAAGTATGCCACTCACCTCCCTGGATGTTCCAGATAGAAATATAGTCAGTGCTTGAAAACTCACTTGACAGAATATACTTCTTCAGGGGTAATTTCCAGTCAAAAGGTGTTTGTGCTGACATTTTGCAGAGTCAAGATTCTACCTTAGGTGTTCTCAGGAGTGAATGTAGACACACCAATTTTAGCTGTTTGCATCACTAAGTAGGTCCTCCCTTAAATACTTCTCTGGTACTAAGTTAGTCTTGTATCATGCTCTGGTTGTCTTCTGATAGAGCCAAAGCCTAGACAAAGTCCAGACCCGAAAGGAAAGTTTTAATAGAAAACATCAGTTTTGTATTGGAAATGACAAAAAAATCAATTATTTGATATTTCATATGAGGAAACATAGGCTAAAAGAGATTTACTGGGCCTAGGGATATAGGGATATAGCTCAGTGGTACAGTGATGGGTTATCATTCAGGATGCTCCAGTTGGACCCCAACACTCACACACACATACATCGATGGTAAATTGACTTGAGTGAGATTATTAGCACTCTGTGAGATAATTGGTCTTAAGAATTCCTGGATTGCTTCAACTGTATGGAAATGCTTAAAAAGGCTGAAAATAGTGCAGCCCTAACTCCAGAAAGTTAAACTGGAGGAGGAGGCCAGGGCAAATTCAGTGCATGTGGCTAATCTGATTAACATCTGATTCCACAGCAAGGCAAAATGATTTCCTTTAATGCCCCAAAGGCAGCAGTAACTTACATCCGATAGTTATTGTTAAATGTGCCTCTCATCTCTGCACGATCTACTCTGTGCTTCCCAGCCTCTGCTTGTTTGGTTTAGACACTGGACAGATGTCCTGATCTTGGATTTGTATGCTCACACTTCTCAAGGATGTGTGACCTGTCTGGTTCTTCATCTTACAGAAACAGCTTCCAAAAGAAGCAGAGCTGTATCCCTAACTCCACAGGAATTGTATCTATGGCTTCTTTAAAATGGCATATTAATCTAGCATGAAGAATGATTAAATTTGTTTAAAACTGATATAAAATAAGACAACTTACATTTTCAAAACTGTATGCAAATTGAAGCCGACTGACCACCCCATATGCTCGCCTCTCCCAGGTGTCCTGTAGCCTCACCGCAACTCTTCTCTGTAAATAACTGTAAATTACATCAGCTGGATGCGCTCATTTTTCTCAAAAGTGGTTTAAAGATGGTCATCTCCATACACGTGCTCACCCAACATGCCCCATTCCATCTGTTTCGAAATCTTTCAAACTCCATTCCCTTTACCCGCCCTCCTGCTACACCTCAGCACATTTATGTTCATTCGCGTATTCTAATCTCAAAGGCCAGCCTTCTTAAACAGCCAAATCCCACACAAATGTTGCTGCGCATATGAAAAATTATTGCCTGTGACCTTTCTCAAACTTGCAAACTACCGCAATCTCACCCTCCTTTCAACCTAAGTAGCATGTATCATTTCTGTCACTTTACTTACATTTAGGAACTAGTGAATTCAGCGGACACAGGGAAAATAGCTCCCAGAGGCTGTATCCTGGCCTTTGACATTGCTGATTGTATTCTGGACAGCACTATTAATGTAGTTATTTGTTGTAAGGCAACTGATGGCATGAAACATCAGCGTAATGAAATGAAGCCACAGATGAAAAGGTAAGAAATCCCTGTGGTAAACATTGATGTGTCCATTCAAGGTAGAAGGTGTCCAGGTCCAGGAAAGTAACTACCATGCTAAACTCTTTGGATAGCATCATCTCTTTCCATCGAACCAGAGGAAAGGTTAAGTCTTGCTTACTTCATGTCTCTCTGAACTCAATCCATAACTCTTGCCCTAATGTTAACCATATCACTTGTCCCTTCATTGCTGGTCATTCATCTGGTTGTTTATCTTTTAGAGGTGAGTTCTCAAAACTCTGTTTGACATTGTGCTCTGTGATCTTCAGGCTGGAGACGTCACACTAGATTGTTAGGCTAGCAGATAAAATCCAATAAGACAAGCAGAGCGGGGAGAATGGCCCACCTTTGTCAGACCACTCCATTCACTTCTATCCTCTCTCTCTGAACCAGCCTCATGTGGCCCTTGGTGGTTCACTTAGAATTGGGAGAATCTGTATCTTTGGAGGGCTGAGCAATAGCTCCACGGGACGTTTCTAGTTGTTTGAGTGGCACCCTCTTTCCCAGTGTCGTAGTGTAGCAGGCACAGTACTTCCCTCTGTACCTCAAGTCCTTGGTTCTCCTGGGGTAAGAACAGTGCTGTTTCCTATAGTGACTAACTCCCGTGAGTAACCTCAGTATTCCTTTCTGCATTTTCTCTAAACCTTTTCACAATTCCTTACGCTAGAATAAACATCTTGCTTGAAATAGCCAAGAAGATTTTTGTTCTTACATTAAAACAGGTATATTGTGTAAATACTAATCCAAAGGAAACTGACTTAAGTATCTTAAAAGAGTAGGTTAATACATGAAGAATACTGTTGGAAATATAGACCTTTAATAATGATGATACAGTAGGAAAAACTATAGTTCTAAATGTGAGCTGTGAATCACCTAATCATGTATGTTTCACTTCAAAAAACAAACCAGAACTAAAAAACCCATATGATCATGGATACGATTATAGTGATTTTCTGTTAATGTCTCAGAGAGAGATAGAAAGAAGAGACATTTGGATGATTTGGACACTCTGGTTGAGGGAAGTGGTCAGAGGGAGACGATGCTGAGCAAAGGTGTTGGGATTCTTTTTAGTATCTGGGTGGAAGAACATAAAACTAAACCACAGTCAATGGAAGATCAAAAAAGTGTTTGAATTTTTTGTTGTTCCTGTTGAGGGTTAACTGAGACTTTCTAACATGGGATATGAGATAGGAGAGAATAAGTGGGCCAAAAAGCTATATACCTAGATCAATCGCAGTGTTCCTTGGTGAATAGAAAGGACCACTTTAGATCAAGCCGCACCTGCAGTCTGGAAATTTAACGTCTAAAGTATCAGGTGACCACAAACCAACTAAAAAGCTAAGAAGAAATTTACCTCTGCAGTACAATATAATCCCACCAAACCCCAGACTCACATAAACTGTTGACCTCACCACAGCTTTACACTAATTTTGCCTATTATGGATTCCTAATGATTCCTGTTAAAAATACATAGCAAAACATTCCTCACTTCCTTCTATTTTTGGTAATGTGCAACATTTCATATACAAGAATACAAAATTAAGAAGGCTAATTATCAATAATATTGTCAAAATTGTTCCACTTCAGACGAGCCAAGCATCTCACTGTCAAACAGGGTTTGAAAGTAAAGCCTCCTTAGCTGACTGGCACTGCTGTTTTTTCTCTTCCAAAGCAGCACTTCAATGATGCATGCTGCTTTGACGTTTTATCACTGTAATCTCGTTTTCCTGGCCACTGCCTCAAAAATATCCCATCTGGCCATTAAACCCACAGTATCTCACGAAGCATAAGGATGCCAGCTCCATGCCATCTAGACAGCCAGTTTTGCTGAGATTCAGAGAAGCAGTAGCTAGCTAGCTGGCTCCTTAGATGTGAACAACAATAAATTCAAAAGCAAATGCAGACCCACCAGTCAACACTCTTTACATCCAAGAGTTGGAGACTTGAAAGTAAACTCTTTTTCAACCTTCAAAACCCAGTGAGTTCCAAAGCTGGTCTGTTAATTTGTTCATTTAATTCATAACTCTAATGAGCTATGTGGAAGAGAAACAAAATTAATTGATCCAAAAATTGGACAGAAACACCTTTTCTAAAGCACAGAGACATTTTTCATAGTTAGTTTATATTACTTAAGTAGAGATGACTTTAGTAATAAATAATGGACTGGTTTACTTCTGTGTTTTTATTATTTAACCAATCCAGGCAAGAATTACTCATTTGGTTGTGGCCCATTATGTATCAGATGTCTTTGAAAGCCAGCATTTCTTTTGATAACTGTGTTTAATCATGCCACAAAGCTCAAGGGGAGAGACAAGATGAAGTCCATCTCATGAGAAGAAAAGCAGGTATGTTACTAAGCATGATATTTTTCCTAGCAACCTGTTCATACCTGTTTCCAGCATATCATTTATGAGTCCCAAGCAGCTGTCCCTCTGTTTTTCTCTCTTCCTCTTTCTATAGATAGATAGATAGATAGATAGATAGATAGATAGATAGATAGATCTATACATTGTTGGCTGTTCCTCTCTTTATCATACAAGAAGCATATTATTCAAATTCAATGGTGATGAGTTAGACTGTAAAGATGTTTAGCTTTTTGTATGGGTTATTTCAAAAACATACACTATTTCTTATTCAAATAATATATGTTCAATAAAGATACAAGTCTCCAGAAGGAGTGGGCAGACACAGGCTTCAACCATAAAAAGTCTACACAAGACTATCAAGGAGGGAGTATAGATTAATTAATGCCTGACCCATCAAGATGCTTGGAGGATGAGATCAAGAAAGAGCCTGGTGTGAAGTAGCCGGGTGTGAAAGAACATTTCCTGGCCTCTCATAGAGCAAATCTTATTGCTCCTTCATGTCATTTGTTTTCTAAATTTACACTTTAAGACTTAAACACATTATAGTAAATTCGTTGGCCATTTTATTTTATTTTACTTTATTTTATTATTAATTTTACTCACTGTATTCTAGCTGAAGCCCCCTCCCTCATCTCCTCCCAGTCCCACCCTCTCTCCCTCTTCTCTCCCTATACCCCTCGCCTAGTCCACTGATAGGAGAGGTCCTCCTCCCCTACTATCTGACTCTAGCCTATCATATCTCATCAGGACTGGCTGAATCCTCTTCTTCTGTTGCCTAGCAAGGTTGTCCCCCAGAGGAGGTGATCAAAGAGCCAGCCACTGAGTCCATGTCAGAGAGAGCTATTTCAATGTTCTATACCAAAGTGATTATCCCTATTTTAAAGTAAATGGTAGAATTAGTATTCCAAATTCCCAATTTTTTGCCAATTCTAGCATTTAATAAAACAAAACAACTTAAAGATCATCATAAAAACAAGCAAACAAACAAAACCCTCCTTACTAAACTCTGAGTTGACTTTTCAGAGTGCTGAATTAGAGAGCTCAGTCAAGTTGCCCCTTAAAGCAGTACATGATCAGATCTGTTGTTTTATTTTGGCAAATGCAGCAGACAGCTTCAGGTTAACCACAGGACTGTTTGCCTTACATTTTCCAGAGAGGTGAAACCTCTTCACTGAATCCTCTATTTAATCATCCCAAATCCCAAGTTCTATCTTCTGATCCCTGTTCCGATTTAAACTAAAATTCATCTTTCCGTGTTCTGTGTGAGTTTGCCTCAGGCTCGACTTAGAGATTTATGAAAAACATTTACTGTTTGCTTGCTGACACTTCAGAGTTCCAGTCCCCAGAGGCAGTTTCCACAAGGCTTCAGTGTATTGAGAGGCAGGGAGGAGGCAGATTGGTATATAGGTTCACACAGCGACACAGCATCTGCACTCTGGGAGCCAAAGCAAACATCGGGAGGCTGAAGAAATCTCTGGGATTCAAGTAGCACATTTCATATAAGAACATGAGTCTATTTGAAGTGTTCGCCGTGTTCCCATGTGCCCAGCAGGTCATATTTTTGTATTTTAGAGATGAAATGGAGAAAGTAAGGTGGAAATAGTGAGTCTTCTTTTTTGATTTGGTGCTTTGTTTTGACCTTGGGGAAGTGGATTCTAATTAACACCCAATATAATGTTTGCTTAACAATAGTTTCCTTAACTTCTCAGTGGAACCCAGTACCAAGAACTTGAGAATAATGGTAGCATTCCTTAGTCAAAGAACACCCTGAAGTTTTGGATGATTTGAGAAAATTGCAGACGCAGGTGGCAGAGGGTGAGGGAGAGCTGGGACTCAGTGCAGAAGACTGAATAACAGTTCAGGTGACCGCAGAAAGCAGTTTGTCGTAACTATATCAAGTAAGTAATATGCTCTAAATTTTGAGTATTGTATAACCCCTAAGCTTTCCCCCAAGATACAGAGACTGGGATCCTATATGTGCTAGGATAGCCTTGACCTCCTGAGTTCAAGTTATTCTCCTGCCTCAACCTTTTTAGTAACAGGGGCTGTACACATTACCATACTCAGATTATGCCTTACTCTACTCTGTAAACCTCTCCTCTCCTGACCTCAGAGACAAACACTTCACTGTCATCTCTTTACTAAAACTCCTGTTAGTTTCCAGCTACTCACCTCACCCATGAATCTCCTGCAGGGTGCTGAGCCCAAACATTCAGAGCCCACAGGTACTGAGACCCATCCCCGAAGACTGAATGTGGAAAAGTATTTTTATTTGTTCCTTGGTAGAATTTCTGTACCCAACAGAGGACCTCAGCTTTAAAAGTTCTCCTCATGTTTCAACTTTCTCCTATCACTGATGGGACAATCTTGTACAGAATGCTTTCGCCAGCTATTGCTTAGAGAATTATGAATAACAAGTCACTATCGAGCACAAAGCATGGTCTTTATCTCCAGGTCCATTTATGAGAATCATAATATACACATCTACAAAAGGTACCTCTGTGTTTCATAAAAACTGTAATCCCTACTCTGCACACACACACACACACATTTGTTATAATGCATGTCTGATCTCATATGTACCATTTCCCACATTCAACAATCTCAGTGACTCCAGACTATTCTTCACTAAGTTAACTCATAACAAGTCTGATTTGCTCTGATTTTTAGTTATTATTATTTGATTCTGTGTCTTTGTAAAAGACCCACAGACTTTCATTTGGACCACTGGAGTGTCGTCCCAAGTGGATATCAATGCTTCATCAAGGAACATCATGATGTCCTTTGAAACTTCTGATACAAGAGACAGCTGATGTCTCTTGATAAAGATAAGGAAATTAAAGTACCACTGCTTCCTCACTGTTAAGTGATTCAACTTTCTTACATTGCCAAGCATGCAAGAGAACACTTACCACATTTGAGATACATCTTGCCTCCCTGGGAGAAAGAAGGCCAACTTCCAGCCTTCATTCCATTTTCAGAGGCATCAGTCTGTGCTGAGCATCTTCCAACAGACACTTGTCACTCATCTGCTCGTGCACATGATTAACAGTTCCCACAAGGCTAAAAGCCACGGTGTGGCACCAGAGCCCTTTCTGTTCTGTTCTTTGCTGGATTTCCCTGGCACTGGGACACACACACCCTTTTTTTTTCTACACCGATTACAAATTGACTATCATAACAAAGTGAAGAATGGATTCAATCACGTGAAGAAAAGCAAAAGTCACCATTGTCATCTGCTTCTCCCTGCAGCCCTGGAAGAGAAGAGCCAATGCTAATAGGCATGCCATTTTTGTAATTAGTCTACGTTGTGATTTGTCTTGTAAAACTAACAACCAAACTAGCTGTATTTGAACTCCCATGGCAGGTTTTTACACATCATCTTCCAAAGTGACATGAGCGGAATAGCAGCTTTAAATTAGAGTTAAGGTCCCTCGGCAACACCTTTCTTGATAACATACTGGCATCAACTCCTCACCCTTCATCAGGAGGCCTGTTTATTCATTTCACCCTGTCAGGACTTAGAAGTGGAGCTCCACTGTTCTTCACAATGCCCTCAGGACCTATTCACATAAGACTGGCCACAGGGCAGAAGCAAACTTTTCTTCTAAAGATTTTCGTCTCAGGGATTCATTTCCAGAGCCCCTGAAATGCTGTGTAGCTGAAGAGACCATTGCTCAAAGAAGGGTCAAAAGCCCAGTGAGTTTGCACTGCCCTTTGACAGCCTTTGGGAGATAGAAAATCTGTGCAGGAAATTCCATGATTCTAGGCACTTTCTGCCTGGGAATTTCTTTATTTCTAGTATAAGTTCTTTTCAAGACATCTCTCCTCACTCACTAATAATACCGGATTACTATAATAATGCATTTCTTATACATAGGCTTGACAATTGTATTTAAGAGAACTGTAAATTTCCCTTGGAAGAAAAATGTTCATCACATTAAAGTATGAGTCCTTATTCTAGTGTCATGATTACAAAACCACATGGTCCATTTTTCTATGGAAAATGTATTTAACTCATCTTGCAAAAATGAAATTAAGATGTTTTCTGACTTAGTATGCCAAATGCTTATTTTAATGAACACTGTTACATTTTGAGCAACAATATAACAATTCTGAAACACTTTCCACTCAAAACACCCAGCCCCTCTTCTGCTTATTTCTTTAAGAGAAGGATGGGAGGAAGCAGAGGTCTGGGAAAGGGGAGTGTTGATATCCTTCTGAGTTTTGTGTTTGATGCTTGAAGCAAAATTTTTGAGGAGTAAAGATATACCCAAAGTTTGTTCAAGTACACAAAAAGGACACTTGCTCAACCATGTTTATAGCAGCTCTATTTGTAATAGCTAGAACCTGGAAACAACCCAGATGTCCATCAACGGTGGAATGGGTACAGAAATTGTGGTATTTTTATACAATGGAATACTACTCAGCAATCAAAAAGGAGGAAATCATGAAATTTGCAGGCAAATGGTGGGATCTAGAAAAGATCATTCTGAGTGAAATATCCCAGAAGGAGAAAGACAAACATGGGATATACTCACTTATATAGACCTATAAGATATGATAAACATAATGAAATATATACACCTAAAAAAGATAATCAATTGAGCGGACATGGGGTAAGATGATCAATCCTCGTTTAGAAAGACAGATGGGATGTGCATTGAACATATGACAGGAGTCTACTGAGCGCATCTGAAAGACTCTAACTAGCAGTGTTTTCAAAGCAAAGACTCATGACCAAACCTTTGACAGAGTACAGGGAATCATAAGAAAGAAGGGGAGTTAGTCTGATGGGGAAAGGATAGGAGCTCCACAAGGACCTAATATATCTGGGCACAGGGTCTTTTCTGAGACTGACATTCAACCAAGGACCATGTATGGATATAACCTAGAACCTCCACTCAGATGTAGCCTGTGGTAGCTCAGTAACCAATTGGTTTCCCAAAGTGAGGGGAACAGGGACTATTTCTAACAGGAACTCAATGACTGGCTCTTTGGTCTCCCCACCCCCGAAGGGAGGAGCAGTCCTGTTAGGCCACAAAGGAGGGCTTTGCAGCCAGTCCTGAAGATACCTGATAAAACAGGATCAGATGAATGGGGAGGAGGTCCCCCCTAGCAGTGGACTTGGAAAGGGGCACGGTGGAGATGAGGGAGGGAGGGAGGGACTGGGAGGGAATGAGGGATCGGGACACAGCTGGGATACAGAGTTAATAAAAAGTAACTGATAAAAAAAAAAAACACTCAGGGAGTGCAAATATTTTTAAAGGTTTTTATAGATTTTATACTTGAGAGGACTCGGGGAAAAAGTTACTCTGATAAATTAGCAAGGACAGAGATGAATGAGAGCCCTCAGAAAGGTATCCAGAAACCTGTCCCCAGAAAGACAGCCAGATTGGTGACCGTTACATGAGATCCAGGAAAGAAAAACACAGCCTAGCTACCTTGGTGACTCCTCACAAGATACATGGCTAGATAAGACTGTGTTTCTACCTTGTCGGTAACAAATGTCACTAACAAGGCATGAAATTTACAAAATGAGTCTTGTAATGCCCAGGGAGGCTGAGAAGCAAAGATGTCACCACAATGTAAATGAAACTGACAGCAGATCCAGGAGCTGATTCAACATGACCTTCAGGAGTTAAGGTTGAAGGTTCAGCCAGGAAACCAATACTTGGCCATGTCTGAGCATGGCCAGGAAACATCTGTGCTCACTCTCTCAATCCTAACAAAGCACACTAATCCTTACCCCAGCATGTCTTTCCTAGGCACAGAACACTGGGATTGATCCAGATATGGTGTTCCTTGCTACAGTCAAGTGGGTATTTGAAAGAAAACCTAGGCCGAATTAGGGGAAAAAACAAACAAATAAACAACAACAACAAAAAAACTGGAGCTATTTTTTATGTAATTTTATAATCCTGTCAGTTCATTATTTTCAAAAATGCTTGGATCTGAATATGCTTAACATGCTAATTTCTTAAGACTCATGACATCCCCACATGCACTATTTGTCACCTTGCCCCACATGTACATGGATCATGCTCTCTTTGTAGGAAATTGAAGCTTTGTCTAATGAGATTACATGGACAGTGTTTTTATGTTGAGACAGGGTCTCAGTATGTATACCGTATGGACATGCAATTTGCTTTGCAGACCAGGCTGACCTCGAACTCAGACAGACCAAGCTGCTTCTGCCTCCAGAGTGCTAGAAATAATGGCATGTGTCACACTTGGTCATTTAATGTTTTTCTTTTTATGCGTGTTTTTGTTTTTTGTTTTCCTTTTTCTTTGAAGTGGCAAATGTTATAAAATGAAATGTCTCTAATATTTTAGACATGAAGAGAGGAAAAACACACTAACAACATGGAAATGAACAGAGATGTGTGAAGCCAATCAATCTGTTATATTTCTCTGTGGATGCATAGGAAAATATGGCCAGCCTGAAACGTGTCAGCGAAAACTTGAAATAAATGAGGAGTCAACATGGGCTCAGAAAACTAAGGCAGGATGCAGAGCCCACCAAAGGGTGCAACTGTCACAGCCACACCAACATGAAACTTTACCAGGAGAGACGACTGGAAATTAGGGTGCCATGTCTGGGACGACCCAGAAAGCAAGAGCAACGGAAATACCCAGAACTCTATGAGGCTGATCCTAGCGAAGACTCCTAGCAAGGGGGGATATGGAACCTGAACTAACCATCTCTGTAACCAGGCGAGTCTTCTAATGGGGGGGGGGGAGAGACACTAACCCAGCCACAAAACTTTCAGCCTACAATTTCCCCTGCCTACAGGATGTTCAGGGGTAAAAATGGAGAAGAAATTGAGGGACTGGCCATCCCATGATTCATCCATCTTGAGACCCATGCCATGACAGGGAGCCCAGTTCTGACACTGCTAATATTCTGCTGTGCTTGCAGAGAGAAGCCTCGCACAATCAGCACCAGAAGGACTTCACCCAGCACCTGATCAAAACAGATGCCTAGACCCACAGACACACATTAGGCAGAGCTTGGGGGATCCTGCAGAAGGCAGGAAGGAAGGATTACAGGAGTCAGAGGGGTAAAGGACACCACAAGAAAACCTATAGAATCAACTAACCTGGGTCCATTGGGATCACAGAGACTGAACCACCAATCAAGGAGCCTGCCTGGGTCTGACCTAGGCCCTCTGCATGTAAGTTACAGTTGTCTTCAAATGGGACTTCTAACATGGGAGCAGGGGCTGTCTCTGACTCTGTGGCCTCAACAGAAATGCGCCTAGTTTTACTGTAACAATATGCCAGGAGGGTGGCTATCCATGGGAGCACTCCTCTTTTCTGAGTAGAAACTGAGAAGGAGTAGATTGGTTGGGGGTGGGGAGAGACTGGAAAGAGAAGGGGGAGAGAAAACTGTGGGATGTAAAGTAAATAAAGAATTTAATTAATAAAAAATACTTCAATGTTGCAAATATATATTAAGCTACTGGAAATAGTCTCCTTAAATCACACCACTACTCTTGCTCTCAATATACTTGGACACTTCATGATTCTCAGTGCATTAGAACAGTCCTGCTAGGCCACAGAGGAGGACTTTGCAGCCAGTCCTGAAGATTCCTGATAAAACAGGGTCAGATGAAAGGGGAGGAGGTCCTCCCCAGTTAGTGGACTTGGAAGGGGGCAGGGAGGACATAAAGGAGGGAGGGTGGGATTGGGAGGGAATGAAGGAGGAGGATACAGCTGGGATACAGAGTTAATAAAATGTAACTAATAATAAAAATTAAAATAATAAAAAAATTAAAAATTAAAAAAAAAGAAAAGAACAAAAAGCTACCCTGCCTGGCAAGGTTTGCAAGTCAGAGTCACAAAGGCAGCATTCTCTTTGCAGTATCAGACTGTTTTCCTGCTTGAGAATGGAGTGAGGGGAAACTTCCCAGTACAGTTTATTTTAAGGATTCTTTTATTCTGTTACTTCTCAAGCAAATACAGAAAAAAAAAATTACCTTTCTTCATCCCCTCCTAGAAATTCTGATTTTTCCATTGGCCTAGCAACTCTGCTGCAAGTCACTTTAGCACACAGGTATGCACAAAGGATCTGGACAAAGGATCTGGATTTCTTTGATAAAAGAGTGAAAACATTTGAGTGATACACTAGATTACCTCATATAAATATATATTTCGCTCTAAAAATTTCGCTCTTATAGTTTAATGTAAGATGAATGTCAAGAGAGTTGGGGGTCAAACTAAACAAAAGCTTATGTCCTAGTTTGTGTATTAGTAGACACTTGCACAGCATGAGATGGTGTGAAACACTCAAGTTTTAAAATGACAGGTTCTCAGTCACCAGATGGTACATCCAAGCCACAGAAATATTTAAGACATATATTTTAGTTAACACTATAACAAAGGACTTAAAAATCTCACTAGAAAATGGAAAAAAAATCATGGTACTTCGGTGATATATTAACAAGAATATATTAATAGTCTCTTAACATATGGATGTGGGCCTGGCTCCTGGATATGTTCCAGCAGAGGATAGAGAAGAAGAGCAAAAAAGTGAAGGTGAGAAAAATTCAAGAGTTTGCTGTCAAGAAGAAAATAGTCTTTTAAAACACTGTGGATGTTAAAATAATATACAAGATCAACACAATACATAGATCCTTAAAGCTCATGGATTAAAGGGACACTAGACTCTCTTGGCAATTTCAAAAGTGCTGTGTTTTCACTATTGTTGTTAAGTCAATATAATTGTATTTGTACTTTTCTGTTACTGTGATAAAATACAATAGCCAACAAAGAGTTTACTTTGGTTTGTGCTTTGAGAGGAATAAGATTCTATCATGGAAGGATGGCATGGCAGCAGATGAAAGATCACATCCCAACCACAAATACAAAGCAGAGAGGGAATAGCAATCGTGATGAGGCTATAAACTCTGAAAGCCTGCTCCCAGGCTTTGTACATCAAAGCTGTACTTCCTCCACTAAGGAAGCACTACCTAAGCCTCCCAGAACAGTACAGCCAAATAGCAGCCAAATGCCTGAGTGTATGGGGGACATCCCTCACAACCACAATAGTCAAAATACCTTGGGCTACAATTTAGTTTTAAATTTCTCTAAACCCTTTAATTACATAATGTTTAACATCCTATTTGTTTCAAATAGTTTTTCTAATAATTAGAAAGTGTCAGGGAATGATTCTAGGATAGATTTTATTAGTAGTTATGTAGTTCACAAAATATGGAAATAATTTCAATTATTTGTATTTCTTAATCTTTCCTACTTTCTAATACACAAACATAGTTTCTTTTCAACATACAATCCATAAAAAATATTATGCCTAATGACATAGAGGGAGATCCTTACAGCCACTTAATTCTTAAATAAATTAATAATATTTAAATATTGTCCTGAAATTACTTTTCAACTGCACATCTTAAAATTTAACACTGAAGTTAATGGAAAGTATTTTTAAATTTTTTATTATTTATTATTATTAGTTACATTTTACATCCCTGCTGTATCCAGCTCCCTTATTCCCTCCCAATCCCACTCTCCCTCCCTCAGCTTCTCCCTGCCCCTTTCCAAGTCCACGAATTAGGGAGGACCTCCTCCCCTTTTGTCTGGCCCTGTTTTATCAGGTGTCTTCAGGACTGGCTGCAAAGTCCTCCTCTGTAGCCTAGCAGGATTGCTCCTCCCTTGGGGGGTGGGGAGGTCAAAGAGCCTACTATTCCATAAAGTTAAGGGATGTTATTTGTTCTCCCTCAAAAGTTATATAAATTGAATATTTTTAAAAATAAAAAAACTACTTCTTTAGTGTTAAGCAAATTGTCTATGTGATAACATATTATAGTTTTACACTTTATATCTACAACAAGAAAATAAGAGGTCACACATTCCACACTTCCCAAACTTATTACCACAAGTAGTTTTAAAAGTAACAAAACACTAAAATCTTTCCATTCTAACAAACAAACAAATAAAACTAAATGATCTGTATGTCACATTGAAGCATATGAAATAAAAATTTAGAAATGATTCACATATACCTTGGACCAACTAATTAATTGATATAATTAATTGCTTAATTGAGTAATTAAATAGAGAAATTTTAGCCACTTACCCATTTCTCCTAACTCTTTCTATGGGTGTTAGGAATACTACTCTCTCATTATGCTCTAAAGCAAAGCACAGAAGAGAAGTCAATGCATCCAACAGAGAGAGGGAGAGAAAGAGAATACCATGAAGTTCTGTCTTGTTTGTTTGTTTCAGAGTGACTTTTCTAATTTTTAGCTAATACACAGTTTGCCCAAATAGCTGATGCTACGATAAGATGACTGTCAAAGTCTTTTAGGGGTTATTTTCCAGCATTCCTTTTCCCTCAAGCTTATTGCTCAAATCATCTTAGTTGCACATACTCAGTTTATAGCTCTTGTCCTTTTTCATTGAGTGTGAATGGGGGTAATTCCTTGTAAGAATTGGTTTTTTGAACTCTAATGTGTTAATTTTTCTCTGTTTGTCAAGTAAACATCAAAGTCTTTCTTGTGTTCTATTGAGTGCTTTGATAGAAAAGAAAACCTAGAAGTGATTCCATGTTGCTTCAGGCAATTCTGAATCAGATCAGTTGCTCATTCAGACACGAAAATTCCCAGAACTCAAGATGAGTCAAATTATATCTAGATGACAAACTCAGACACAGAAGCTTGAAAGGCGCAGTCAGTGGGGATATGGCAACTCTTCTATTGATATTGACGTGCATCTTAAATCATAGCATTTCAAAGTAAGCATGGGGATTCATTGTTACTTGAGGTGTTCTGCAAAGACTGTTTCCGAGTAGAATTCTGAACATGTCATCCCTCATAATATACTACAATATCGGTCTCAAGACAGACCTGCATTCAGCCTACAGTGCTGCAGTTCCCTTGCTAAGCAGCCTCACTTACTTCATTCACGTAACAGTATATCTACTTCAGCTGATGCTGGAACTCACTTAACTGCTCTAGCCAAATACCCTTGAATTTTTTGAGATATATGGCTGCTCCTGAGATCCCATTTACAACTATCCCATGGGTTCTACTACCTGACAATCCGTCCCTTTTCTTGTTTGATTTGCTGGTTGCTTTAGTCTGCCCTGCAGCACCTACCACTTGTACTGCCGCAATCCTCTGGTCTCCATGATAGCTTCTGGACTTCCTGCAGCTGTCCACCTTCTAGTCAGAATATGATTTACTAGCAAACAAGTGATTTTTATTTATTTATTTATACACTTACAAAGAGAGACTAACAATCATCCAAGTGCTACCAATTAAGTGTTTGATTGTTCATTACATGTCCAGGGTTACAAATTTAGTTAATATTCCATTGTGTAGATGTACCACAATTTCTGTATCCATTCCTCAACTGAGTGGCATCTGGGTAGTTTCCAGCTTCTGGCTATTACAAATAAGACTGCTACAAACATGGTTGAGCAGATGTGCTTGTTGTATACTTGAGCATCTTTTGGATATATGCCTAGTAGTGGTATAGCTGGATCTTGAGGAAGCGCTATTCCTAAATGTCTGAAAATGCGCCAGATTGATTTTCAAAGTGGTTGTACTAGTTTACATTCCCACCAGCAGTGGAGGAGGGTTCCCCTTTCTCCACATCCTCTTCAGCATGTATTGTCACTCGAGTTTTTTATCTTGGCTATTCTGATAGGTATAAGGTGAAATATCAGGGTTGTTTTGATTTGCATTTCCCTGATGACTAAGGATGTTGAACATTTCTCTAAGTGTTTCTCTGCCATTCGATATTCCTCTATTGAGAGTTCTCTGTTTAGCTCTGTACTGCATTTTTCAATTAAATTACTTGATTTATTGCTGTTTAACTTTTTGAGTTCTTTATATATACTTGATATTAGCCCTCTGTCAGATATAGGGTTGGTGAAGATCCTTTCCCAATCTGTAGGAAGTTGTTTTGTTCTGATGACAGTGTCCTTTGCTTTACAGAAGCTTTTCAATTTTATGAGGTCCCATTTATTAAGATCATCCTGAGTGAGGTATCCCAGAAGCAGAAAGACACACAGGGTATATACTCACTCATAAGTAGATATTAGACATATAATATAGGATAAACATACTAAAATCTATAAACCTACGGAAGCTAATCAAGAAGGAAGACTCTGGCTATGATGCTCAATCCCCATTCAGAAAGGCAAAGAGGATGGACATTGGAGGAGGGAGAAAACAGGGAAGAAGACAGGAGCCTACCACAGGGGGCTTCTGAAAAGCTCTGTGCTGCAGGGTATCAAGTCAGAAGCTGAGACTCATAGCCAAACTTTGGGCAGAGTGCTGGGAATTTTAAGAAAAAAGTGGGAGATAGTAAGACCTGGAGACTACAGGAGATCCGCAAGGACAGCAACAGATACAAAAAGTCTGGGCACAGGGGTCTTTTCTGAGACCGATATTTCATCCAAGGACTACTCATGGAGATGGCCTGGAACTCTTGGACAGAGGTAGTCCATGGCAGTTCAGTGTCCAAGTGAGTTCCATAATAATGGGGACAGGGACTGTCTGACAGGAACTGATTGGCCTGCTTTTTGATCACCTCCCCCTGAGGTGGGAGCAGCCTTACCAGGCCACAGAAGAAGACAATGCAGCCACTACTGATGAGACCTGATAGACTAGGATCAGAGGGAAGGGAAAAAGGACCTCCCTTATCAGTGGACTGAGGAGAGGCACGAGTGGGGAAGAGGGAGGGTGGGTAGAATTGGGAGGGGAGCAGGGAGAGAACTACAGGGCAGATACAAAGTGAATAAATTGTAATTAAAAAATAAAAATAATTTTAAAAAGAAAAGAAAATACAAACAGAAGAGATATTATTATTATTGTTAGCCTTATAACTCCAATTTAAAGAATCTAAAGAATGTCTTCTCCAAAGCAAACACATTTATTGTATGACAGCCTGCTTTTAGGCTGGCAGTGTTTGCAGTTTAAAAGCACTCTAGACAAATAGACAATATCTGAGCTGGTCTTTTTATGAATGGTAAATACTAATACATAACTTCTTTTGCTCTGTATTACCATCTACTTTTTAAGGTGGAAAACTTTATTTTAGTCGATCTGTCTCATTTACTGAGTTTTATTCCTCCAAGAATGGATGCTGCATGACCACCTACCTTTAAACTATATTTAGAGTGCTCTAAGGCTACAAGAAAAAGAGACCTTGAATCTACAACCTATTCTCCTGGCCAGAGTTTGTGAACTGAATTCTGTTTTTTCTGCACCTAGTATACTGTTTGAGTTTGTTCAGGGGCAGATGCCCCAAGAACATTCCTGGAGTAATGGCCTCATCTGACTATGTGCTTATCTGTGTGTAATGATCTCCAAGGCATAAGGAAGTTTTCCGAATAGTAGTCAGACGAAACTAATTTTAAGATTTTCCTAAAAAGATTCAGACAGTTTTCTCAGGAAAAGACGTAAAAGGAGTCATAATGCATAAAGTTCCCAAGACTGCAACAATCAAATACCAAAACCCAACATTGGAGATAAAATGAAGGTGACTGTAGTATTGGGTCAGCTTCACTGGGACAGTGTTGCAGTGTTGCTGGCTTCATGATTCTAGCCATTTCTAGTGGATATCACCATGCCACGTTCTCTCTCAAGTATTCTGTAGGTTGGTGGTTTGATTTTCTTTTGTTTTGGGGGTTAGTGGTGTTTTTTGTTGGGTGTTTTGTTTTGTTTTGTGCCTGCAGTATTCACAGAGCTGTAGTGCAAAGCCTGGTCTTTTTAGCTTTATGCACCTCGAAGCTCTCTCACCATTTTCTACTTTGAATGCTTTTGCCAGTTCCTTACACATATTAGAAGACTTTATGCTCTCAACTTTGTAAAGCTTCTGTTGCCTATATAGTTCTTCCCTCTCTGTCCCATCTCCACCATAGTCATCCATCTAAGAAGATCAACTACTCAAGCAAGACAGACCGAAAGGGATTCATCTTCTTCTCAAAATGCTCACCCAGTCTGGACACATACCTGTCCAGACTCAGTGATCGTACTACATGGAGAGATGTTTTATCTCCTTGCAAGTTCTTTTTTTTTTTTTTTTTTCAATGCAGTTTATTCAGAAACCTTGAACAATCCTCGGACCCTGGGGAAAGCCAGCCCACAGCTTAAATAGCCTCTGAGCAGCCAACCCAGGCGTGCCACGTGGGCAATGCAGATAGGTCCACATACATGGAAGCAAGCCAGATCCTCAGCCTTAGCCAAATGTGGAATTGTTCCTGACAGAGAGCACTCACCATCGGGAAGGTGGAAGGCAGAAACCAGCTCCATCTTTAAGGCATAGCATTCCGCAGCTCTCTACAGTTCCCCCTTTTTGTTTTAGACGCATCAGGCAAGAGTAGAGGTCTGATCTCTGATATTAGAAATAAATTGGGACTTTGTACCGATGTTCGTTTAGGTGTCATCCACCCAAAGAGCATCAGACCCGTCTGATACCTTTTTCTCAGAGGCGGGACCTGGGGCATCAACCCGCATGCAACCAGACATGCTCTTCTCTGGGTCCAAAGCGGCTGACCCTGAGTGCAGTGCTTAGCCTCGACCTCGTGCAGGAGCAAATTGATACCCTATGGCAAATCGCTCAACTTGGCTGTCAATGAAAATATGCTGGACTTTGAGTCACTAGCATATAACATGAGAATTTTTCCTGTGCTGCAAATCTGTCTAAACAATTGTCGAGCTATATTTTAGGTAATTGGACTGGAGAATTCGATACTACGATGGAGCAGCTGAGAGTGGCCATTGTCACAGTAAATGCTTGCAAGTTCTTAAAGAATGGCAATTGAATTATAATCATTGTCACACAACCAGTATCTGGTAAAGTCCCTGGGTCATAATGCCCAATTAATGTCTATTAAAGAAGATACTAAATTAGCAACACAAAGTTTACTCTTTCTGAGATTATATCCATTATCAAATTATAAATTGGAATATCTCTTGAGATTTCCATAATAGTGATACGAGCAGCCTATAAAGAGGATTGGATTTTGATCTTTACGTTTTGAGTAGCCATTGGGATGAAGTCAAACCATATAAACAGTCATCCAAAGAACAAGCAATCAACAAGGTTTGTAGATAGGAATGTAACTCAACAACAGAGCACTTGTTTGACATGCAAAAAATCCTGGGTTCCATGTCTTGCACACACACATACACACACGAAGACAAAACAAACAAAAAGAAAATGGAATCTGATCCAGGCTTGGTGGCATATGTTGAGAAGTTGAAGCAGAAGTCTCACAATAGGTTCAGGGACAGCCTTGGCTGCATAGTGAGACCTTCTCTCTATACAACAAATAATAAATTTCAAGTACTTTGAATTATCAAAGAATAATTTTTATTATTTACAGATGAAATCTATACAAATATATTTATGGCTTATGATCAGGAAAAATTTTCAAAATAAAACTTCAAAGAACTATTTGTAAACAAAAAGACTAAAAATTATAAGTTGCTTTTTTTGTTGGAATTTTTTTCTTTTTTATATTAATCACAGGTTATTCACTTTGTATCCCAGCCATAGCCCCCTCCCTCCTTCCCTCCCAACCCCACCCTTTCTCACTCATCTCCTCCCTGCCCCTCTCCACTGCTAGGGAAGGTCCTCCTCCTCTTCCATCTGACCCAAGCTTATCAGGTCTCTTCATCTTCAAAGTTGTCAGAAAAAAATGTGTAAGCAGAAGTAATCTGTACACTTTCTTCAAAAAAAGGAAATGATAAAACAAAAATAAAGTGTCTGCTAGTCCCTAGGAGAGTTTGATGGAAGGCAGGGAAAGCAGGCTGAGCCAGCAGGGAGATAAAGCACAGCCTCAGAAAGGAGGAAAAGTGCACAAAGTGCACAGCCACAGGCCACTGAGACCAACCCTGTGTGAGTGTGGGGGGGACTCCCCAGCAGAGAAAGAACAACCAGGGAGCCCTTTCAGTCTCTACCACAGAACATAGAAGATTTGTTGAAGAAGCCGACATACCACACCTGTACTGAGCAAATATGAGGCAATACAAAGGAATTCATTCCTCTGCTTACCCAAGAGAAAGAGTTCAGCCATGTGGCACTCTTGTCACTATTGGTCATGGTACTTGCTGTCATGCTAAGGTCCTCTGAGCAGACAAGCGTCCTGAACACTGTGGCCCAGCAGGAATCAAGAAGGCAGCTCTGCCCAGCCTCCTGGAATTCCAAGAGGCAGCTATGCAACCCACTCTGAATATCACAAGACCCTAAGAAACCCTGAACCAACCAGCCTCCACAACTAATAACCCGACAACACAACTGGACAGATGTGCTCACCTACTAAAGCCCTCAGAATCAGGCAAAGAGCATGTAAGCAGGGCCTCATTCTGACAAGTTCTCAGATGCAAAGATGACTTCTCCTCTCTTCAGGACAGTCCAATATGACAAATTTGAACCCACTGAATCCCACAAAAGTACTATCACAGCCTAATTGCCCAGGCCTACTTGTGTGACCCAGTCTCCATGTAGCCTTCAGACACAGACCAGTATTCAACCCTAAGCCACACTATAAGCTCCACAGATGATAGATGCATGACTGCATTCCTTTGTGACTCAGAAATTGACAAATTTCCTGAAAACATAACCATGTGTATCAAACACAGAACTTCTAGAATATCTGATCTCAGAGAGCTGCATCCCAGCTCGTGACAGACACTTCAGTACTGGCCACTAGAAAACACACAGCTAATAATGACACTGGATAGAGCTAAAGGACTTCCCTGGAGATTATACTGTTGTGGCCACATGGAACCAAAGTCAAGATAACTTGACACTGACATCCCAGCACCCAGCTCCAAAAGAAAGACTTTCGCCATGAAAGGCTACAAAATAGGTACAGGTGCTTGATCTTCCAGTTTCTGAAATTTGTATGCAGGAAGCAAACATGGAAAGGATGCAGTGTGACACCTCAAAGGAATATGTTGTCTAGCAACAGAACCTTCCCCCAAAAACGAAGCTCAGCAGAATGCCTGAAAAAGAATTCAAGATCATGACAATAAGGAAATTCAATGAATACAGGAGAATACAGACAAAAGGTTAAACAAAATTATAGGAAATAAACATGATCTGGGTAACAGGATTTTTTTCAAAAAATGAAAAAATTTTTGAGTTGAAGATATCAGGTCAAATAACAGAAAATGAAAAACAAAACAATTGAATTCCTCAACAAAAAAAGCTCAAGCAACAGAAATGACTTCTTTGCTTGGAGATAGTCCTTTGAATTAATGCAATTGGGGTGGAAGGAAAAGAAAAAACAGTGAAGGAAGCTTACAAGACTTACCAAAAAACCATTATGAGAGCAAATATTCACATTGTAGATGTTCCAGGAGAACAGACGGGAAAGAGTATAAAAAATTGATGCAACAACAACAACAAAATAGCCAAAAATTCTCCAAATCTTGGAAAAGACACAGATATTCAAGTCCAGCAACTTAAGAAAGTTCCAACTAGAGTCAACCAAAGGAATCCTCTCATATTTTTTTCAAGCTGTCAAAAATTTATGACAAGGAAAAAACACTAAAAACAAGAGCGGACTGTGGATCTGGGAATCATCATTATACTGAAGGCAGATTGTGTGGCAGAACTTTATAGACCAAGAAAGAATGAAATGACACAGTCATAGTCTAAAGAAGATGAGAGCCAAGCAAACCTCTAGACCTAGCAAAGCTGTCCTTCAAACAAAAAACACAAAGTCAAAGATACCAGAAAGAATTCACCACCATTCAACTGGCCTTACACCCGGCGCTCTCTGAGTTTCCCACAGTGTTAGGAAAAACACACAAAACCGTCTTTACTAGCACAAGAGCTAAATAAAACAGAAAAAGAAGTGCAACAGACCTCATTAACACAGGAAACCCCTAAAAGAAGATGACGAACAAGAGAGAAAGAACAACCAGTAAACATGGCAACCAGAGAAATCACCGTATAGCAAGCTGAAGCCTTCTTATTGATAGTGATAATGAATGTAATGACATTAAGTTAAAAGAGAAAGCAAAAACATTATTATTCTATTCTATTATCTGTACGAATAGATTAAAAGTGAGTTCATGAAAACTACAACCTAAGTAAATGAAAACCAAGGCAAGCAAAAGATAGCTGTGTATATGATAGTTGGGTTTTAAGTAAATCTAAAACTGTACTATAAAAAGAGGATCATTGTGTAATAAACAGCATCATGAGCTCAGCAATGGGACACAGCCATTCTGAAAACAACACACCAAATGTTTTAAGTGTCTGTGTAAAACAGAGATTATTAGCTCTAAATGCTGAGACTTGAAATAATAGCAGCTGCTTGTTTATTTCAACATCTCATTTTCACTGACGAATAGATCATCTAGCCAAAATATATATTTAAAAAATCCACAGAGGAATACTGGAGTTCAAGGGTAGGCCAGATAGGCCCACAGGCATTTACAGAGAACTCATCCCTCAGCCAGAGCACACATATCCCTCTAACCACACAAAACACATCTCAAAAAGTCAGGCCATGTTTTCTTCCTCTCTGACTATAGAGGAAAAGTATAGTGCAGCTACAGAAACTGTAGAAATTGTACAACTGCATGGAAATTAAGATAATATGTTCATCCATAATCACTGGATGATAAAGAGAAATTTTTTAATTTTTATAAAAATAGAAATACAATATAACAAATCTGAGTTACAGAAAAATACATCAGTACTAGGAGAAAATTTATAGCAATCAGTGTCAGCATTAAAATAAAAAAGATTTCTGTAAACTGCTTAGGGTTGTTATGCAAAAACCTAGAATGACAGCAAATCAAATACAACATTGTTCAAAGAAAGAAATGTTTATGAGAGAGAGAAAAAAAAAAACAGGGCTAAAAAAAGCACACAGACCGGCAAAATAAAAAGCTAGTTTCTTAACAAGAAACCAACCAAAAGAATAACCTTTATATAGATGGAGAGACAAAATCAAACAAATAAAACACGATAAGAGATAAAAGAGGAAACTAAAAGTGAGAAAAACCACAGAAACAAAAGTGCATGACTATGGTATAAATGATAAACCAGCAAATTAGAAAGCCTAAAAGAAAAGAATAAATTTCAAGATAGATTGTATCAAAATAGAAACTTGAAAACACAAGAAACTGTAAGGCTCCAAAAATGAATAGCAAAAATGAATCAGTAACAAATCCATTCATCCCAATGAAAGAGCTCCCCTATGAATGCTTAAGTTTGCAGAAGTTTGGGGTTTATTTTTATGAGTGTTGGGGAGGGGGGAGAAAGAGAGAGATATTCATGTATGATGTAGAAGCAGCCAGAGGTAGACATCTTTCTATGCTGCTTTGAGTTTGTTTGTTTTTGTTTTGTTTTGTTTTGTTTTGTTTTTTGAGGGTCTTTTAATAAACTTGGAGTTCCTCTACTCAGCAAGGCTGGATGGCCTGTGAGTTCAGGATCTTCTTGTCTCTACTCCTTGATCCTGTCACTTTCATTACAGACATGTGCTGCCACACCCAATTTAAGGAGGCATTCTGGTCCTCATACTTTAATGGCAGGCACTTCCTCAAGTGAGCTGTCTTCTTGGGCCTAACAAAATTCTAAAGAAATAAAAAGAAATCTTCTCAAATTATACAAAATACTTACATGGCAGAAACCTTTCCATACCCATCCCAGAATTAGCAATAGTTTTACATGTCTGAAGAAACATATAACATGAATGCATATGAACCCTGGGTATGTAAATGTTCATCATTGGCATGACAAGAGTTAAATGAACTTATTAAGACAACATCAAAATCAACTTTATTTTAAACCTAAAAAAATGTAATTATAAATTTTCATAAACTGTCACTAACGTGAGTACTAAAATATTTAACTTTTAAGGCACAGGTGTTGAATTGTAAATGTCATTAGGAATAAGGTAGATGGATTGAACTGACAGTCCTGTTCATAATATTCTATCATGTAATGAGATGAGAGGTCACTGCAGTTTGGAAGCCAATACTGACGTACGTCACTATGTCCACTGACTGCATTAGTATAAGACTGTGACTATTAAGATTATATTATATCTATACCTAGAATCATGTTAGTGATAACTGTGCCTCTGAAAATACTCTTTTTAAACTCTGAGTGTATTTCATTGTTACAGCTCTGTGTTATGACTATCAATCCTTTGCACAAGATAATTGAAAGCACAAAGTTTTCAACTGTTTTACATAAACCATTGTTACTCTCAGGCACATAAAGGTGACATATTAATACTTATTGGGAGGTTTTATGCTTAGAATGGATAGTTATGTTTTTACATCCATGATGATCTAAATGCATTATTGAAAATAACTACTTACAATGAACATTTCCTTTCCCTTCTACTCACTGCCCCTCACCTAATAGAATAAATCTAATCATACACTCTAGTAACAATTTAATAAATAACACTGAATAAATTTGTAAAAAGTAGCATAGAAAGACTATTACTCTAGGGAACTGTTCATCCTCTGATTAGTACCTCTGGCTTAGGAACACATACTCAACATTCATGGTCTTCATTTATCCGCCAGCCCATCGCTTTAGTCAATAATATTTACTCAGTATCAGTGTACTAGCTCTGGAAATGTAGTGAATATACTTGCTCTTGGTTTAAACAGATCCCTCAGAGAGCAGAGAAACATAAATGCAGTCATTGTCCCCAGGGCTTCGTGTTCCCGCTGCTGTGATGTGCACAAAGCCATGGAGGGAAGGTATGAAGTTATGAGCATGCTCTTGGGGTCAGGGGTCACATGAAAAGAGTGAAATAAAAATGCTACACTGAAGAAAGTGGGGATGCGAAAGCACAGTCATTGTCAAACTGTTGGTCTGCCTCCCCAGGGTCCAGCCTGAGGGTGAGGACAGGGGTTCCAGCCTGAAGGGGTGAGAGGCACCACACAGACACCAGGAGTTGGGAGAAGGCAATTCGAGGGTGAGCAACTGCAGACTCATTTATTCTGGAAGAGAAAGCAGGTTACATAGCTTTGGGCAACCAATCAGGTTCCTCCACACCATCTCTGAGCCTGCCATTGGTTGAGAGTCTAGGCAGACTCTCCACTATAAGGTCACCAGGCCTTTCTTCTGCCCATCTACTTCCATGTTCCATCACTGGAAGCTGCCCCAGACTGTGAGCCCTAATGGCACTTTTCCAGTAATGCCCACAGTCAAGCAATCATCAATGAATGCAAACAAAAATTTTCTCCTACCTGTACTTTTCTTGAGTGTGGTACATTGGTCTACTTGACCCATAGCTAGTCCAGGTGACCTAAACAGCACAAACTTAGTTATTCAGCTCTAGAAGTGAAAAGTCATAGATCAAAGTATTGATTGATTCAATCTATATTGGCAACTCCCTGGCTTATAAACATGCACCTTCTCATGATAATCTCACATAGCCGAGGGAAAGAGACCTCTCTTCTTCTCTCTTCCTTGTCTCCTTTATGCTTTACCATTTCCTCTTCCACTTCTTCTGCTTCTACACCAATTTTACCAAATTACAACTTTTTTGAGCCCTAAAGGGCCTACCTACAATTATAATCAAAATGGAGGTTAAACTGTCATGTGATTTGGGGTTCCAATTCAATGAGATAATGGAAAGACATTGAGATAAGTAACTGGTTAATGGAACAGTTAGATGGTGGCTTTGTCATATCTTGGGATAAAACAGTCCAGAATAAGCCTATTCTGAAGATCCTAATTGAACAGAAACAAATGTGAAATTCCTGAAATCAAGTGTAATAAAATAAAGCAGAGAATAGTCTAGAAGTTCTGGGATATAGGAAAAGGCAGGCATTCGTGGAGAAGGTACACATGGAAGGAAAGCCACATGGGCACACCATCACTGTGTCTCTTGGAGGAAAACTCAGCCAACTTACTGCGAAGAGTCAACACTTGATCTCTGTAGAGGAGTCCTCTGCCAATATTCTGGGGCATAATCTGAGTGTTCTTCATTTACAATGCAGGATATTGTATTGTATGCTATTGTACAATAGCAGGCTACCATTAAAGTGCTGAGTATAAATATTTTTGACAATAAAGTTAAATATTTAAAAGAGAATAATTAAAAAAGAAAGATAAGCAGTGTCCAAATCCTGAAGTTAGAGTAAGAAAGATAATAAGTTCACACAGAAAACAAGACATCAAAGAAAGTATTCTTCTTTCAATATTTCAGAAATAATAGAAGAAGCTTAATAACTTTTACAGAAGTTGAGAAATCACTGGATATGGAAAGTCTGAAACAATGGGGCATGGTAGCCTAAAGCACCTTCTCTGTATCTGTTCCAAATCAGTGTCGAAGACAGTCACAAAAAAACAATCAAATTAAATAATAAGGTTTGATTATTTAAATAAAGATATTTAAACACTGTAGCAATATACAAATACATTACACTGTAATACTTCCTAATTTAAAATAGATTCCTATTAACATCAGCTAGGTAGATGAATTTGAGTTGATTTCAAATTCAAGCATGTCAGGTAAATGTGCTACCTAACCCATGGAAAGTACCACAAGATATGAAAAAAAAACCAACAGCTATCTCTCTTAAACAGACTAGCTATCTCTGGATTCATGGCAATTCACTTTTAGTAGGATATTGGTCAATAAGGCAAATTGCAAAGGGATCTGCTCAGAATATTGCTAACAATAGGATTATCTATGGTGTTTAGTGATGTTCCAACTCTCTTGACTGCTATATTGTGATTTGCAATGTGTTTCATAAAAAGTAAAATGAAATATTTTGATGATAATAAGGTAATCACTTTGTTCTTTATGGAATTGTTAAATAGTTTATAGTAGTTATAGTTAAGACAAAATCCTACATTGTAAGTTCTAGGCACTATTTTATTATATTTTAAGAGAATGATGTGTGTTCTCCAAATCACTGGGGTTTAGTATGTTTCCTGTGATTCTTTTGGACTCCTGATTACAACAAAATGAGATTTTGCGTCCAGTCCATTTTACAGCCAGAAGAAAAGGTTCCATTAGAATTTATTCAGTAGTCTTGGCCTTTCTAAGTCCTTCCTTTGGTACATATGATGACTTAGGATGAACTAATCTCAGAGAAACAACCAAACAACTGAGCACCCTCCTTTCCCCCTTTCCCTGGGGTCTGTTCTGTTTCCTTTGTCATGCTTGGCTCATATTCTCCAAGGATGGGTGTGGAATTGGACAGAACTGTCTGCACAGTAAGGGTAATCTTATCTCATTTAATGAATAAACATTAATGAGTCTCATTTGGTCTTTGTAATAAACAATGTCCTTCAGTATCTTCATCAGTGTTGATAAATTGATCTCTATTTACCTAATCCATATGTCTGTCTCTTAAATAGCTACAAACTTGAGAGGATGCTATTTATTGTATCTCTAAAAGGTACATATTTAAAATTAAGAGCATCAGAATTTGCAGCAAAAGTAATGCTCCAACAGCAAACCTCAGCAAACCCAGGGGGACAGTGGGCACATTTGCAAGGAGATAATTAATAGGTGCCCATATGGCAGCAAAAACATTTGGCAGAATCCTTGTGTTTGAACACACCATAGAGTAAAGCCACTGTAAACAGTGTTGATTTAGTTTTTTCTGAACTTCAATGGAATTTACTCTTATGTAAGCATTTGCGTTAATGCACTCATTGACAAAGAGGCAGCTAAACTCATTTAGAAGGAAGAAGGTAAATGTTGAAGCCAGTTTGATGTCCTTCCTCTCTTGTATAACTTAATGGCTCATTCTTCTTTTAGATTAGCATTTGCTGTACAAAATAGTGGCTAATTATTAGGTAATGTTCAGGTTTCAACATTATACATTTTACTCATGTGACCCTCATTTCCACTACTTCTTTTTCCGCTCCCATTTGTATTCTTCTTTGTCCAAATAACTTCTCTTTTACGATTGTATCATAGGTTCATAATTTTAAAAATATAGACTCCACAGCTGAAGGAAAAGCATGTGGTATTTATTTAAGGCGTTTTAAAAATAATATATCCAACATAGTCTTTATTCTTACTCACCCATTGCCTCTTAGATGCTGAATGTAGTTCCAGGAGTCAGTGTACACAGCATTGTCTCAAAGAAATAGATGACTCGGGTTTCCAGGTTCTGTGAGTGGTAATCATGAGTCCAATAGCTCACTTAGGACAAGCGTGTGCCACTTGGAGAATTTTCTTGGCACAGAGTTTGAATACTGACTTCCATACATTAGTATGACAGTTTTAGTACATTTCTTTCTTCCAAATAATTTAACCCATGTATTTATCAAAAAGAAATACTTTAAGGAGAAGGAAGTCTTCCACATAAGTCTCTATGGTACTATGAGCATTCTCCTCTTTTTCTACTCTCTCTTCAATTATGTGGGAAGCTTCTCCCTTAGTAAGCCACCTTTGACCTTTCTGTCGTTCAGCTTACATTTTATTCCTACATTTTCCATTCAATATTAAATGTTTGCCCTGACCTAGCTGTCTATAAGGATGGCTAGTTACTGTTATTCTCCAATCATAATTCTTCATTGTGTTTCTTTATAGACCTCCAGTGCCATTACAGAGCTTTATACAAGATGGATGCTTATTAACTACCCATTAATTATTGGATTTTGCCCTGATCCATCAAAATATATGACCTAATGTCACTTAGGTCAATTTAAGCAGTAATAAATAATCCTACTATTTTATGATTCCATAAAATTCCACTTTCTTGGTTGACTACAAATTTCATTTAAGACTTTTCTCCTCCCCACATACCCATTTTATAATATAATCCTCATTAATATTTTACCCTGACTTACTTAACTATTACACTTAAAACAGTTAACATGTGGACACACAGCTTGGAAAACTCTGCATGAACAGAGTATTTTTTCTTTTCCTTATTTTATTATTATTATTATTATTTACAACTTATATACTTTGTAGCCTCCTTCCTCATCTCCTCCCAGTCCTACCTTCCCTTCCTCTTCTTCTCCTATTCTTCTTTTTAGTCCACTCTAGGGGAAGTTCTCGTCCCATACTGTCTGACCCTAGCCTATCAGGTCTCATCAAGACTGCCTGGATCCTCTTCCTCTGTGAGCTGGCTAGGTTGCCCCATCAGAGAGAAATGATCAAGGAGCAGGCAACTGAGTTCATGTCAGAGACTGTCTCTTCTCCCCTTACTAGGGAACCCACACAGAGACTGAGCTACATCTGAGCAGAGGCTCTATGTCCTCTCTATCATGGTCTTTGGTTGATACATCAGTCTCTGCAGTAACATTCTGGGCCTAACATTTTTGGCTTTGTTGGTCTCTTTATGGATCTCCTGTCCTCTCCATGTCCTTTTCTATCCCTCTTCTTCCATAAGTCTCCCTGCACTCTAATTCTCATTCAGAAGGATAGACCCCTGACGTTGTAGAAGAGAGGGAACAGGAAGCCTACCACAGATGTCCTCAGCAGGGGATTGAAGCAGATGTGGAGACTCATGGCCAAACTTTGGACAGAGCACAGAATGTATTCTTTTTTTTTTTCTTTGCCATGAAACATTTAAGTGCCATAAAAAATTAAAGTTTGGGGGCATAAACATATTTACTCTGATTTTACCATGTCATAATATACACACAAATGAAAATACCACATGATACTTGTGATGGATAGTTTTCATTGTGAACTTGACCAGATCTGGAGTCACACAGGAGACAGCACACCTCTGGGCATAATTGTGAGTGTGGTTCCAGAGAGATTTAACTAAGGAAGGAAAACCTGCTTTAAATTTGATGGTGCCATCCTATGCACTGAGGTCCCAGACTGAATAGAAAAGTCCAGCAGGGTAAAGCATTCCAACATTCCTCTCTCTATATTCTCTAGTTCTGTTTCTTCTACACACACACACACACACACACACACACACACACATATATATATATATATATAATTTCAGGGCTGACTACTTGGTACTGGAGATCCAATTAGAGGGGTTTTTCCTGGGGAAGACTATGTTTTCCAACTCTATTGCCTAGATTTCTGTAGTTCTTTGTTTGGGGATGAGGCCTTCTTGGCTTGCTTTTTTCCTTCAACATTAGCATGACTATTGGTGTCATCCATGTTCAGGTCATGTCAGTCATGTTAATGAGACTGCATATGTATAGTTTCTCTGACATTTCTAGAAAATACAATTCATAGCAGGTATCATTTCTCTGACATTTATAGAAAACACAATTTCTCTGGCTCCTATACTTTTTTGCTCCCTCTTCCACTAGGCTCTGTAAGCTTTCAACGCAGGAGCTGTGTTACAGCTATATCACTTGGTACTGGGAACAACACCATCACTTCTCCTCTGCATTTTGATATGTTGTGGTTTTCTGCAGTAAACTTCCTAACAAAGAGACATGGTGTTTTGTTTTGCTTTGCTTTGTTAATAAGATGTAAAAGCTACACTTAGATGTGGATATGAAAATAAATATTTAGAATGTAAATACTAGTTTAATAAAGTGGTAGTTGTGGGATAGATCTTCACCAAGATCTATGACTACATTAGTCTCTGGTAGTTGGCTAAATTTCCAGTAGCAAGCATGAGTCCGCTCTAGTTGAGTGTGCCTTAAGCCTCAAAGTTCATAAGGAAGCACAACAGACCCCAGGTAAACAAAATAGCTCTGGTAAAAGGAATGCTGGAGAAATTATCATTCCATATCTTAAGATATATTACAGAGCAATAGCAATGTAAAATGTATAATACTGGTACAAAAATAGACATGTAGGCCAATAGAACAAAAATAAAGACCCAAATATGAATATACATAACTCCAACCATTTATTACTTAACAAAAGTGTCAAAAATATAAGCTAAGGAAAACACCTTTAACAAATACAATGTGAGAAACTGAATGTCCACATGCTATAGAATGGAATCAGATCTGTAACTACCACCCAGCACAAAAACTTACACAAAACAGACTAAAGATCTAAACCTGAAATCTGACATCAAAACTGCTAGGAGAAAGCATAAATAGTACCCTATAAGACATAGGCACAGGAAAGAACGAGGGCTCTGTTTGTCCAAGAAAATAAGGCAAAAAAAAGTTGATAAGTGGGACTTCATAAAACTGAAACACTTCCATAAGTGTGTAGGTTTATTTCTGGGTCTTCTGTTTGGTTCCATTGATCCACCATTCTGTTTCTATGCCAGTACCATGCAGTTTTTATTACTGTTGCTCTATAGTACAGCTTAAGATCAGGGATGGAGATACCTCCAGAAGAACTTTTATTGCAGAGAAATTTTTTAGCAATTCTGGGTTTCTTGTTATTCCATATGAAGTTGAGAATTTTTCTTTCCAGGTCTGTAAAGAATTGTGTTGGTAATTTGATGGGCATTGCATTGAATCTGTAGATTGCTTTTGGTAAGATGGCCATTTTTACTATGTTAATCCTGCCAAGCCATGAGCATGGGAGATCTTTCCATCTTCAGATATTTTCTTCTAATTCTTTCTTCAGAGATTTGAAATTTTTTTCATACAAGTCTTTGACTTCCTTAGTTACACCAAGAGTAACAGAGGTACTTTACACCAAGGTACTTTATGTCATTTGTGGCTATTGTGAAGGGTGTTGTTTCCCTAATTTCTTTCTTAGCCCTTTTGTCTTTTGTATACAGGAGGGCTACTGATTTTTTTTTAAGTTAATTTTTTATCAGGAGAGTAACAGAACCAGAAAATTTGAACACAGGGGTCTTTTCAGAGACTCATACTCCAACCAATTACCATGCATGGAGATAACCTAGAACCCCTGCACAGATGTAGCCCAAGGCAGTTCAGTGTCCAAGTGGGTTACATAGTAATGGGAAGTAGGACTGCCTCTGACATAAACTGATTGGTCTGCTTTTTGATCACCTCCTCCTGAGGAGGAAGTAGCCTTACCAGGCCACAGACGATGACAATGCAGCCACTCCTGATGGAATCTGATAGACTAAGATCAAAAGGAAGGAGAGGGGTCCTCCCCTACCAATGGACTTGGGGAGGGGCATTCGTGAAGAAGGGGAAGGAAAGGTAGGAATTACGAGGCAAGGAGGGAGGAGTTTATGGGAGATACAAAGTGAATAAAGTGTAGTTAATAAAAGTTAATAAAAAAGAAAAAACTAAAACACTTCTGCACAGTTTTAAAATAAACAACTGAAGAGAATGGAGAATCATTGCAGATATATAGATACAGATATATAGATATATAGATATGACAAAGGATTGATATCTAGGTTATATAAAGAACTTGAAAAACAAAGATTCAGAAAACGTGGTCCATTCCAAAGAAGGGTGAGGACTTGAACAGAGTTCTCCAAGGAAGGGGAAAATGGCTAAGAAATATCCTTTTAAAAGGTCATCTTTCCATGTATTAAAAGAAATCAAACCAAAACAACTTTGAAATTTAATCTTATCCTAGAAAGGAAGAGGCAAAGATCAACAAAACAATGAACAACAAATGCCAGAGGATATATAGAGAAAGAGGAGTCCTCATCCAACCTGCTATATCTATTTTTGCATATGTCCAAAACTTGATACACTATTCCACAGATGCTTACTCAGCCATGTTTATTGCTGTTCTGTTCACAATAGCTAGGAAAAGAAAACAACCTAAATATCCTTGAATTGACAGAAGTATAATGAAAATGTGCTACATATGCACTATCACATTCTATTCAGCTCTAAAGAAAAATTAAATCATGGACTTTTCAGACAAATGGATGGAAGTAAAAAAAATCATATTGAGTGAAGTAATTGAGACCCCCAAAGAAAACAAACACAGATTCTCTCACATTCAAGGCTCCTTGCTCAATCTTCAGGTGTAAGTACATCTTCAGCAGCTGCAGAAACTACAGAAGTAAAAGGGAACTGTTGCTGTTTTAGGGAGACGGAAGAACAATAGAGAAGGGGTGAGTGGGGTATGTATGGCCTGATTGTGGAAACGGGAAATGGGGGGCTCTAATATAGAAGTGGATGGCCAAAAACATAAAGCAAAATTAGTCAAATAATGATAATTATTTTGAAGAATCATAGGGAATCATACTATGACCAATCAACCAAAAAGTCCTATAATACATATAAGTTTGTATATAAACATACATCTATAATTTAAATGATATTTTCTTACCTGTGCTAACCATGTTCCCCCTAAAGTCAAAGACCACCAAAAAATAAAAATAAAAAATCAACACCAAACATGAAAAGCCTTCTTTTGTGTTCTCTGTCCAGGTTGTCCAAGAGACTTCCAAAACATTAAGTACTGTTGCTATTGCCCTTGGTTGTACCTAGTGGTAGAAGGTAAGTCCCCAGTGCTGATGACACAAGATACTTTAGAAATAAGGTTCCAAGGCCCCTTATCTGGAACTGACCTAAAATATATGTCCTTGAGGATTCATTTCCATGGTGCCAGAAGATGCCATGAAAATTTCGAAAGAAAGGAAGCAACCAACAGTCCTGCATAGCTGTGATATCAATGAACCACAACAACAACCAGCATGGCATGATTACTCTAAGAGTGAAATACTGGCACAAATACCTTTGCAGTAACCAACAGCTCTATAATTTGGCTTAAAACTGATGAAACGAGAGGGAAAACATGCCTATACGAGAAACCTTACCAAACACCTGAGGAGAACAAAGTCATGGATCTTGGAGGAAAGCATACAACCATCACTCTACTAAACCAATGTAATCCAAAACTATACTATAAATATTTATCTTTATACCCTCAGATAAGTGTAGTTCTCACCTATCATCAAGGAAAAGTCTTTTTCCAAATAATGGAAACTATTACAGGAAACCATGTCCAATCAAAATTTGGAGTTGTAGAGCCCAGACCCAATGGTTACATCAACAAAACTCCCATACCTATGTCTCAGGGAATATGGGGGAAGAGGGGCAGAAAGAATTTAAGTCCCAACCTGTGAGAACTCTCTGCCTAAGAATCCATTGGCTAAAAAAGTCTTGGATCAGGAATCCCAGTCCTCAATTTCAAATTCCCCATCTCAGTCTCATTCCCAGTGCAGTAGCAGACCACCTCCAGGGACCTGTCCTTCCTCTTTGACTTCACGCCTGGGTACTCCTCAAGTCATTATGAAAGACCCAGCTTTCATCCTTCCTGTGGTCCATTTCAACACCCCTTCTAGCCCTTCCCATTCTTTTGTGACAGCCCCCCAATACCTAGAAAGACGTTCTACCTGAGACTCCCAGTGAACACACTTGGCAAAAACTCAGAAACATTTCTTAATAGGCAAATTACAGCTACCACACCTTCCAAAGATTCAGAAAGGGCAACACAAACTAAGAAAGTGAATAACCACCCAACAAAGTCAAGATAACATATCAACACCTAAAAAAGGTATCATCCCTAGCCCAGATGCTTAGACACCACAGAAAAAACACAGTGGAGCAACAACCAGGGAATGTGTCTCCGACAGAACTCAGTAACCCTGCTACAGTAGGCCCTGAGAAATGCAATATGACTGAAGCACAAGACAAGAACTTCAAAATAGCTAATGTGAAAACATTTAAGGACCTTAAAGAGGATATAAATGAATACAATTAATGAAATCTATGAAAACACAAACAGTGAAATAAAATGAACAGTCCAAGACACAAAAGTAGAAATAGGATCACTAAAAAAAAAAAAAAAAAAAAAAAAACCTGTGGGAAGTCTAAAAAAATAATAGAAAGTCAAACAAAAAACATAGAGGTTTCATGTGAAGCTTATGGAATAACTCAGCCATTGAAGATAAGATAGAAGAAATAAATCCTCACTCAAAGAAAATGTTAAAACTACAAAAAAAAATAAGAAAAAAAACATTCTAGGAAATCTGGGAAACTATGAAAAGACTAAATCAATGAATAATAGGATTGGAGGAAGAAGAAACCCGAGTCAAAGGCACAAGATTTTTTTTTCATTGATTTCCCTAACCATAAGGCACAAGAAGCACACAGGACACCAAATAAGATGGATCAGAAAATAAATTCCTTGTAACACATAATAATCAAGATACTAAATGAATAGAACAAAAAGAGGCTATTAAAAGCTGAAGGGGAAAAGACCACATAACAAATAAAGGAAGATACATTAGAATAATACCCAGCTTATCAATGAAGATGAAAACAGAGAGAGAGAATTGAACACGTATTCTACAGACTCTAAAAGTCCACAAGAACAGCCCAGACAAAAATGGCAAGTTTTCATTTATATATTCATCTTAGTTAAGTCTTCCATAAGCAGGCTATAATCTGTATAACTACAGAGGTTAGGTATAGAGTAAGGAACTAAGGGGATGCATAGAACTTCCTAGGAAGGGAAAATAAAATAGATGTTTATGGATTGTGACGGTTTGAATGAAAATAATATCCATAGGCCAATAGGGTGTGACACTATTAGGAAGTGTGGAATTGGAGTAGGTGTGGTGTTGGAGAAAATATGTCACTGCCACATGCTTCCAACCATGATGATAATCAACTAAACCTCTGAACTGCAAGACAGCCTAATTAAATGCTTCACTTCAGAAGAGTTGCCTGTCATGGTCACAAGGCCTATTCTGGATGGTATGGTGGTGGGGAGGACAGGAATAAGAGTATCAAATTTAGAAGGAGAAGGAAAGGGGTGGTGAGGAAGTTATTACGGGAGGACAACTAAATCTACGGACCATCTGGGAGTTGTATGGAAACCTAATACAGTAAAAACTTAAAATATATACATACATGAAAGAAAGCTAAATCACCAAATAACTATGGAGACAAAGCCCCAACTAGGTATCCCTCCCAACCCAGTGAAACCTTCAGTGCAGGAAGTTACTTACGTCTAATAGAGTTGTTGGCCAAAGAGACAGTATGGAAATCCGCAAACAATCCAAGCTATTATCAATGTTATTGGCTGTTCTCCACAAACTGATGGTAAATCCCCATTGCTGAAGACAATGCCTACACCGAGCATGGAAAAGTCGAGCTGTCACCTACCCAGAGCCTTCACCCCTACTGGCTGGTGTTCATGGTACTGAAAGGAACTCTGCTTACTACCAGAAATAAAAGATAAACACCAACCAAACTACAAACTCTGAGATCTACAGTGGTGACCTGCTTTCAAGGTAGAATGGTGCACCAGTTGTGAGAATCACCAACAATTATCTGGTTGAAATTAAGGCTGACTCCATGAGAGGGAACCCATATCCAAATCTGCCCAGCTGGCTCAGAACCTGAAGCTAGATAGACCATGGACCAAGAAGGAAATATAATAGTATTTTTCTGCTAAAGGAATGTAACAATAAAATGACTCCTCTTGGGCATTCTGCTATACTCATAGAATAGAAATTGCTCAGCCATCATCTGAGAAGCTTCCTCATGCAATAGATGGGGACAAACACAGAGACCCACAAACGGACTATATTTGAGGAGTAAGAGACCTTAGAACACTCAGCATGAAATGAGATGTATCCATTAAATCTCTACCCTCAGATGTAAAGGAACTCGGCAGAAGAGGAATAAAAATAAATAAATTCTCAGAGCCAGCGGGCATTGAAGACACCAAGAAACAGTCTTCTATGTACAACATGACTGGTGCCTACATGAACTCAAAGACACTGTAACAGCATGCACAGAAACTACACAGGTCTAAGCCAGATAGGTTCCCATTTCTGAGAAAGGAAGTAGACACAGCCTCCATCCATTACCCAGTAGCCATGTCCAATTTATAACCAAAGCAAGTAAAAATTAGTGTTCCCTAATAGAGTTTCACTGGGTATACAAACCACACTTGAGGGCAGCTTCCCTAATGAGCAGTAAATGGCCAGCATAAAACAAACTCAATGATACTTTCTAACTTTGTTGTTTGGGTTTTGTTTGCGTATTATGTCTCATAATACTTTGCTTGCACACCATTTTATTAACATTACAGGTCTTTTGCTTATTTATTATGGTTTCAAATTTTGTTTTTATGGGTTTTCTGTGTGTGCAAATATATCTGTGTCTTTATTCCTTGGGAGTTTTCTTTAGTTTTATATGTTTGTTTATTTTGTCCTATTATGATATTTTTATTTAATTTTTATTTTCTATTTTTAGATGAGTGTTTGTCTTCTAATGGGGGGGAGGGTTTGGACTTGGGTCAGTGGGGAAGTGAGGAGTAGTCTGGAGGAGATGAAAGAGGAAAAACCATAATCAGAATATATTGTATGGAAAGATTCTATTTGCAATGTAAAGGGACTGAAAGACCCATAGCATTTATGTCTCTAAGAAAGCCAAACTCTAACCGCAGAAACTCTCACTGACATGACTGGCTCCTAAACATGAGCTGAACAAGTGCAACAGTAACAGACATTCCCAAGAGAATGAAAGGACAGGCCACAAAGCATCAATCTTACAAAAAGAACTACAGGTAACTACAATCCCCAGAAACATCCATACCAGTAACATTGTACAGATGGAACAGGGTGCATTCAGTATTTAGGAGTGTGTGTGTATGTGTGTAACAATTAATGAAAAAAGAGGCCAAAATTTGAAAACAACAAGAAGGTTTGTACAGAAAGGTTGGGAGGGAGAGTAGGGAAAAGAGTAAAAGATACAATTATAATCTCAAAAAATAAAAATAGACAATTTGTATTCTAAGTATAGAGCTTCAGTTTTGGAAGATACAAGTTATGCTCCATAGCTCCATAGAAAGCAAACTGTTCATAACACTATTAAATAATATATTTAAGACAAAACAATTACCTAAGAGCTACTATGAACTGGTATTGCATTAAATACATCACCTACATTAGCCAAGTTAATCTTCATGAGGCTGGAATTGCTCTGTGCCAACTTTTCAGAGACCGCAGAGGCTGTCTGTGCAGCTTAGGAATTGACACAAAGTCGCTGGACTGCCATTTGACCCAAAGCCCACCAAAATCCTAGGCTCACGTTGTTATCTGCTATTCAATGTGCTCCTCAGCAGTTTTCCTAAGTAACATAAGTAAATGCACCTGGAGAATTGAGGTTTCCTATGCTATTTAATGGAAAGAAGTATCTGAACCAGTTTCAAGCATCAATTTTTCATCTAACAATTTATGTGACAGCTATGATATATATCTTTGGGGCTGCATTACAAATATGTCTTTAAAATAATTTCCCTAAACATATATCTCCTAGACACTTATAATGGATTTGAAAATTAAAATATTGATTTAATTCAGGTAACTTTATGATCACCTTGCTTCGTGGAATTGCAATTTTAGGGTACATAGATTATTCTTCATCCAGAGGAAAAAGTTCTCTAGCTACACACAAATCCTGCCTGGTGTCTTTTATAACTTTAATAAACTATATTTTGCAATGTTTAGAGTTTCTTTTGTAAAAAGTAGTATTTTAAAAGTATATTCCCAAGATCTCTCTTATTTCATAAGCATTTGTTACAACCAACTAATCAAAATATATACCACGGCATTCTGCTCAATTTAGATTGACTGAGTCCATTTTTGTTTAGGGTGTTTTGTTTTGTTTTTTGTTTGTTTGTTTTCTTTTTATTTGTTTTGTTTTTTTTTTTTGATTGAGTAACTCTGTGATCAATTTACAACATAACTACCAAGAAAATTTTCACATACAAGAAGTAAAGGGAGAACACTTTCAATGTTACTCAACAACTACAACCTGCTTTTTCAGCCACTATTTGAGAAAAGAAGAACTTTTCCCAGAAAGGAAATAGCGCCCTGCTCCTCTTCCTTTTCTAATTATGGAAAGCAAGGCACTGAGAAAATCACAGAGGCTGTGACAAGTGACAAGAGGCCCTGTTTACTCAGTATGCCATCTGCCACTTCCTCCTCCCTAGAGTCTTTTCACTGACTTCCCTTCTCAGTGAAATTCCCCACCTGCAAGTGCACACAATTTCCCTGCGTACACTGCTTTTGGTATTCTTATTCCTGAGAAAGGGCTGGAAAGGTTGGAGCAGTCAACCTTCTTCTTACCTCTCCTCAGCAGAAGACCAGATCTCAGCAGAGCCCAGCTCTGCCATTCGATCTGTGTGACTTGCTTGTTTTCTGATAAATTTCTGGTTTGCCTGGGCCTCTGCCGGGCACCTAGTGTTTGAAATCATTGGAATGATTGGAATGATCAATTCTAGCACAGTGTTCTACACTAAAGTTTTAGGACTGTTCCCTTTAGCATTGCCTTAAACACAGCCCTTCCAGTGTTGGTGTTCACTGTTAAGCCCTGAGTAGGTGAGGAAGAACCCAAGCAGCTTTAGTCTGTATACAAACACAGAGGGCCACCCTTCAAAAAAGAAACTGCTCCATGCCAATGTCCCTCTTCTGTATGGACTGAGCCAAAAATCTAAATTATTCACAGAGCCTGCTTTAGGCAACATTTTTTTTAAATAATGTAAAAATAAACTTTGTGCCATTTTAAAAATATTATTCTTTGAGAACTTCATAAATGCCTACAATATATTTTGGGTCTTTTTGCCACACTATCCTCCATAACTTTTCTCCTGAATGCCTCTTGTTATCCTCCCAATTTCTGGTCTTCTCATTTAAAATTATACATTGGGTCCATGCAGACCTCGTTATGAGCCAGCCTCTGGAAATTGGTCAACCCAGCATGGACCGGGACCATATCCCCTAAAGAAAACTGATTCCTCCTCCACTAGCAGCCATTAACTCTCATTTTCTTTTCTGCAGTGAGCCTCACCCCAAACCATGCTGAAATGGTTAATGGCTTGACCTTGCACAGGTCTTATATTAGGCAGCCGTGGCTGCTATGACATCAGGAATGCAACACTTCTGTCTTGTCCAGAAGATTGTTTCACCCAGTCTTTCCCAGATCTTTCAGTCTTCCCTCTCCCTCTCCTAATGAGATGCTCTTTGAGACTTGGAGGGAGCTGGTATGATTTTGGTGTCCAATTTTTGGCTGAGCACACCACAGGCATTCATTCTCTGGACCTCTAACAAGTTGTGAGTCTCTGTATCAACTGCCACCCACTAGACAAAGAAGCTTCTTTGATGAGGAGTAGCATTAATCTGTGACTATAAAGACAGAGTGTAGTTTGATAGAGAGTTTATTTGGCAAGAAAAAATAATAGTAGGTTCACCCCTAGGACATATGAGCTCCTCAGCAACAGGACCTGACTAGATTTCTGAGGTTACTCCTGCGGAGTGATCCTTGAATCCATTCAGAAAATGGTTGGTTACACCCACAATATTTGTGCAGTGGGCGTAGCTTGCCAGACCAGCTGTTATTGCAGTTCCCAGAGTTCACAGCTGGGTAAGACTGTTGATGACTTTTGTCTCTAAGCACAACTAACGAACAGCACTTTGTGAGACGATGAAAGCTATCCAGCAGGGAGGAAATTTTCAGGTCAGTACCAGCTTGACTTCTCCATACGCTGTGATCAATGTGCTTGGTGTCTCCAGCAATAGGATATGGCTGCCAAATTCTGGTGAGCAAACCTGCATTGTTTGGAGGTCTCCAGGACACCTGTGGCCAACAACTTAAAGTATCCCTTACCAGGCACTGAGATTTTCATTTGACAACCTAAGGCTTCTCGAAGGGATCTTATACCCTGTATAGGGTAATTCCATATAATTTTTTCACATCTGTATATGTATATTGTGTGAGCATATATACATATATTTTTATTAAATTTATTTTTTTTCTTATTCTTTTTTTTTCAATGCAGTTTATTCAGAACCTTGAACAATCATCGGGCCCTGGGGAAAGCCAGCCCACAGCTTAAATAGCCTCTGGGTAGCCAACCCCAGCATGCCACGTGGGCAATGCAGATAGGTCCACATACATGGAAGCAAGCCAGATCCTCGGCCTTAGCCAAATGTGGAGTTGTTTGTGACAGAGAGCACTCACCATCGGGAAGGTGGAAGGCAGAAACCAGCTCCATCTTTAAGGCGTGGCATTACGCAGCTCTCTACAGTTCCCCCTTTTTGTTTTAGATGCATCAGGCAAGAGTAGAGGTCTGATCTCTGATATTAGAAATAAATTTATTTTTTATTACAATTTATTCACTTTGTATCCCAGCTGTAGCCTCCTCCCTTATGCCCTCCCAATATCTCTTTTGCTCCCTCATCTCATCCCATCCCCCTCCTCAAGTCCACTGATAAGGGAGGTCATCTTCCCCTTTCATCTGACCCTAGCCTATCAGGTCTCATCAGGACTGGCTGCATCGTCTTCCTGTGTGGCCTGGTAAGGCTGCCCCCCAGGGGTAGGTGATCAAAGAGCCAGCCACTGAGTTCATGTCAGAGACAATCCCTATCCCCCTTACTAGGAATCCCACTTGGACACTGAGCTGCTATGGGCTATATCTGAGCAGGGGTTCTAGATTGTCTTCATGCATAGTCCTTGGTTGGAATATCACTCTCAGAAATGACCCCTTTGCCCAGATTTTTTGGTTCTGTTGCTCTCCTTGTGGAGCCCCTCTAGGTCTTCCTATCATGCCCTCCCCTTTGTTTCATAAGATTCCCTGCACTCTGCCCAAAGTTTTGGCTATGAGTCTCAGCATCTGCTTTGATACCTTGCTGTGTAGAGTCTATCAGAGGCCCTCTGTGGTAGGCTCGTGTCCTGATCCCTGTTTCTCCCTCTTCTGATGTCTATCCTGTTCGCCCTTATGAATAAGGGTTAATCATCTTGCCCAGGGTCCTCCTTCTTGCTTAGCTTCTTTACATGTACAGATTTTAGTATGTTTAACCTACATTATATGTCTACCATGTATATGTATACCATGTGTGTCTTTCTCCTTCTGTGTTACCTCACTCAAGATGATCTTTTCTAGATTTTAAGAAGCTTTTAAGTTAGTGGTTTTTCAAATAGCTTTTACAGACATCCTTAGTGTTAATTGTCCCTTTCTGATCCCCTTCTTTGTCCTAACTCCCTCTTTATCCCCACTTAAACTCCACTCTCATCCCTCCACCCTACTTGCAGGTATACGTTAAAAGCCTATGTATGTGGATTTGACATTTAAAGTCATGGTTTTCAAAAGTAATACACAATGGAAGTAATGTATTCTCATCCCTGTGCAGTGCACACCATACCTTCTCCATCCTCTATCAACTCTGAGCTGATTTATCTCAAATTGCAAGAGAATGCAGAGTTCAAATGCATCCTTACATGAGGTTTAGATTAATAAAGCCTTCTGAAAAGCTTGCTTGTTGGGTTGTATTTCAAAGCAAGTAATGCTTCCTAAACACGAAATGCATTTTCCCTTTTCTAGATGGCTCAGTTTATTTGGTCTTGATTATTGCACTTCACAGGAAACAAAGAACTATTTGACTAACTCGAAGAGGCCATTGCACTGTAATTTAAAACAAGAGTCTTTGAAGTGTAAAGCACACTGGTTCTTCTACAACTTATTCCACAAAACACAGTTTATGCGTACAGTTATATCACTTCTATATAGACATTTATATTCAAACTTGCATATTTGTATATACTTATTCAGATAAAGTGATAAAAGTTCACAAGAAAGTTAAGACTGAAGAGTAATGAATAAAGATGGAGCAGAAATTGAGGGAAAGGCCAAGCAATGAGTGGCTGAATTTGAGACCATCTCCATGAGAAAGAGGTAAACCCTGACACTATTAATAATATCCTGTAGCATAACTGTCTTCTGAGAGGCTTCATTCAGCAGCTGATGAAAACAGATTCAGAGACCCACAGCCAAACAATAGTCAGAGCTCATGGAGTCTTGTGGAAGAGTGGGGGAAGGATTAAGGATCTGAAGGGATTAAGAACATCACAAGAAAACCTATAGAGTAAACTAACCAAGGACCATGGGAGAATCACAGAGACTGAAACCCCAACCAAAGAGTATGTGTAGGCTGGACCTACGCCCCTACTCATATGTAGCAGATGGGCAGCTTGGTCATAATGTCAGTCCCCTAACAACTGGAGCAGGGTCCCTCTCTGCTCTGATGCCTTCCTTTGGATCCCATTCCCCAGTAGGAGAGCTCAGCAGGAGAGGGTACACTTAGTGCTGCTGTGACTTGATGTGCCATGGTTGGTTGGTATCCATGGGGGCTGCTCCTTCTCAGAGAAGCGGAGGGGGAGGAAAGGAAGAGACCTGTGAGGGTGAGGCTGAGAGGACAGGAAGGAGATGGCTGTGACCAGGCAATAAAATGATTAAATAAATTGATTAATGAAAAAATGATTTGAAGAATAACAACAGTATGATCAGTGCACTGAAAACTGGATACAAACCATTGTCTCCTAATGATCACATTAAATTTTGTGTGTTCCTTAATTTTTAAAGTTTTTTCTATAACTTTAAAATTTTGCTTCTATGACACAACCTTTTTTTCTTGATATTATTTCCCAAAATCTTAGCAAGATAATCACATTTACTTTGTTGTCTCTAATAACAGAGCTGGAATCTCACAGAAATTAAATTCAACTTCTAAATCTCACATATATACTAAATAACTATGTGCTTTGGTAAGTACAAGAAGGGGTTGGAGAGATGACTGAGCAGTGAAGAATACTTGCTGGCCTTGAAGAACAGTAGTTCAGTTCTCAGCACGTACATCAGAAGGTTCACAAGAGCTGTAACTTCAGCTCCTAAGGATTTATCTCCCTCCTCTGGCTTCCCCAGATATGCACACATGCATGCAAACACATACAAGCACACACACAGGTATACACATATACATACAGTCACACAATACACATATGCACACAACTAAATAAATAAATATCCTTAAATACAAAAGACTGACAGAGCATCAAGAATGTGAACAAGAAATTCCAAACCCTATAGGTTTTCAGCTTTCAAAATAATGAGTGTGAGACTCGGGCAATTACAGTGATTTGAAGAGTTTCCACGCTTCACTTTATATTTCCATCAAATACTTACAAGTACTCTAATCATCTGAGTGAAGTAGTGAGTAAGCATGCTGGAGCCTGAGAACCAGCACTGCACAGGCTCAATGACGGTCTGCAGAACGAGTGGGTGTTGAGGAGGGAGTGTCCCAGAAATGCCACTTCCAGTTGAACCACAGAAATTCACAGCAGGCAGATGTCTGCTGGAAAGGGTCCAAATCAAACAAGTCTAATGGTGGGTTCTCAGACTGAGGCATGTACACAGAGACAGGCCATATTTTCCATACTTTGTTCTGGCACCAGAGAAAGCCCTTCAACAGCAAGTCTAAGAAAACTACCTTTGCTCTCTACATTCACTGTGCGAGAACTTGCTTGTTCCTGGGGAAGCAAGACAATGCACCTGAGCTCACCAAAAACAACAAAAGGGCTGAAGTGGGGCTCAGTGATACAGTGTTTGGTTACCATGCACGAAGCCCTGGGATCCATCTCCTGTGCTACAACACACACACACACACACACACACACACACACACACACACACACATGCACACATATACACATACTGACACCTATAGACAGAGATACAAATTACTCAATCTCATTAATTTTATGTTAAGAACTGAAGACAAAAAATATTTAATGCTATACAATGATGAAAATATTTTTAAAAACTGCAAAGTAGAAAAATCTTAATATTAAATTCAAGCTAGGTAAGTTGAGGAAGATAAAGATTATGAAAGTGAAGTACAAATCAAAAAAGAAAAGATTAAAGGTACCAAAATAGTAGATAGCTGTGAAAAAAAAAAAAAGGAGCTAGAAAGTATTTAAGTACTTTTCAAAGCTAAGAAAAGCCTCAGTGGGATGTCATAATGGGACTTTGCTCTTCCATTAAGAATAAATTATAAATGGTTCAGTGGTTAAGAGCACTGTCTGCTCTTCCAGAGAACAAGGGGTGAGTCTCGATACCTGCAGAATGTTCCACAAGCCTCTGTAACTCCGGTCCCAGGATCTGCCACCCTCTATTGGCCTTCTTAGGCCCTGCATGTACATAGTGTTTAGACATGCATGCAGGCAAAACACACACACAAAAATGTTTTTAATGGAAAATTAAGACAAGAAGCTATAAGTAGTAAATAGCCTAAATTAGAGATGAGGCTAGCGATAGAAGTCAGGTTTCCAATTGGTTCGTAATAAAAGGCATTCTTTTACTGAAATGGAATCTGTAAATGTCCAAACTGTGCAGCACTAGGAGCATTCTAAGGTAAAACAAACAACTATGATTCAAGTATTCTGTTACTTCCTGTGTGATCTCTTTTCCTAGCCATGCTAACTCCTTCCCCTACATTTTCTCGCAGTTCCTCACAGTAAGCCCTGAAGATAGGTGCAGATTTGGCACTTCCATCCTGAGGAGAAGGAACTTCCCTAAATATGAGGCTTGCCTCTAAGCGTCCTCTCTGATCACACTAAAATATCTGCAGACATTTTCTTGACATTCAGCAGGATATTTTAAGAGCCATCTGACCTAAAACATGAGCTGTGTCAGACACTCACAAGTTTTATTTTGGAAAGTCCTTCAAAGCAGCTGACAATAATGTAAAAAGCCAGACTTGAGTGCCTGCTGACAGAAGAGATGCACCATTTGTAATAAGAGGATGACACAAAGAAAATAAATGGGGATATCAGTGATGAGCCCTAAATCAGAAGTCGCAAGGACAGGGCCTCTAAACTGAAGGCAATAACTTACAATTGAACTGTTTCTCAAAGGAGTATCCATGCTGTGTGCCCCAAGCTGAGTAGACACAAAAATGTGTTGTCTGGAGATGGCTAACGAATTGCCGATGGAAGGCCAGTTAAGCTATTAATAGCTGTGTGACAGGTTTGCAGTGGCTGGTTGCTTCAGCATGGAGAACAGCAGTGATCCCAGTCCAGGGGCTCATTAGCACACTGAGTTCCAGCCCTGCTCTACCTCTCCAAAAGCCAGTGCTTTAACAACACCCTCAGGTGACACAGACAGCCAAAAAAATTTGGAAAGCAGTTCTCTGGAGATACAGGTGGCCCTTCCTTTTTTCGACAAAGCAGAAACCTTTACAGTAATCACAAATTTATTGCATAACCTAATCTCTCATGCACTAATCAACATTTGAAGTGCCTACTTGAATACATAGCATGAACTGTAAGAGACCAAAGATATCTTGTATTAAAAAAGACAGCTGAGGTTTTATTATTTATAAAATTAACCTTCTATACTAGAGGAAAGGGGTAAAAAAATGAAAATTTTGAAAGATGTTAAGTGAAACTATACAGGAATGACTTAAGGATAAGGACAAGAGAAAATGCTCAATGAATAAAGGCACTTGTTGATGAAGAAAGAGGCCTCTATCTATTCCAGTGGCCCACACATTGCAAGGGAACAGCAGCTTCTTCAATTTGTCCTCTTCCCTCTACACATGCACCATTGGAGACACGCATGTGTGAGCGAGCATATATACACAATATGTTAGATGCAATAAGATAATCTTTTCCTCAAAGAATGACTTGAACTCAGTTTTACCCACTAAGCTGGAGAAAACAAATACAGTTGATGTAACGAGTCTTAAAAGCTTATGGGACGATTTAGTTGAAAGAAACTCCACCTAAGCTAGCGCATATGCTAGTAGGCCGCCTTCCCATGTATCAGCCTCTCTCCCAGCATCACCAAGAAACAATCAGAGTGAAAATCACAGGAGATTGCTATATTTTGGGGCAGCCATTCTGTGAAAGTGTCATTCTAAGACTAGAAAAACAATACAGAAACTAAAGGATTACCCGCCTCTGGCAATGTGGATGAAAAGAAAATGACTTCAGAAAGCTCTTACAAATAGGTAGCTTAACAGCCTACAGCAACCCCCCGTGTGCTGAAATTCCCTTTGGCAGAAGCACTTGCCAGATGCAGTCTGAATGGCAGGCCCACTAATGCAACACAGGCCGTGTGTTCTACAGGCTCTCAATGGACTCATGAATCCAGGAGACCAAAGAACAGGCAAAGAAGTGAAAACACTGGGCCATGTATTATATACAAGTTTTATTCTCTTTTTTTTTTTTTGTTTAGTGCCTACACCTTCAGTGAGAAGTCAGTGAATGAGTGATTACTTCAAATGACCATTTATAGCCAGTGCTTCCTTATATTGTGCAACAAGCTGTAGAGAGTTTTATAGACAGATTTTTAGTTTAAAGCTCTGCTCTTTTTGCAGTTTTGTGATACAGGGAAAGTTATTTATCATTTCTGAACACTCACTAGCTATTTGTTATTTGTTATAAAGGAGCAAGGAAACCTGCCTCCCAAGATAAGCAAATTTGGTATTAGTGAAACATTATTTTAAAGTGCTTTATTGAGGTATGATGAAAAGCAAGTTGATCCCCTTTGGAATTCTTCACTTGAAGAGGTAAAGGCAGAAGGATCAAGAGTTCAAGATTATCTTCAGCTACATATAGCAAGTTCAAGGACAATCTGGGGTATAAAAAACTCTATTCAGAAAAGAAAGGAAGAAAACCAACTGGATGAATTTCAGTTTCAAGATAAGTCTATCCCCTATGAAAGCACCATAAACCTATCACCTCCAAAAGTTTATTCCTAACTTATTTGCATACTGTTTGTATGTATCATAAAAAAATGCTTAACAGACTCTCTCATCTCAGTAAATTTTCGGCACATGCTTTTATCTATAAACATCATGTTGAACAGTAGGCCTCCTGCACAGTTACTCCTCTCAGGTAACTGAAGCAAACCCTTTGAGCACATCTCCCTGTCTCTACTGCTTTCTGCCCCTGCAAACCAGCATCCTCCCTCTGCTTTGGTAAGTTTGAATACTTTTGGTTCACAGGCAGAATTTGTCTCTGTCTGGTTCATTTCAGCAATCCCAATGTCCTCCAGGTTCCTCTATTTTGTTATAGATGGCAGAGTTTCTTTCTTTTTCCAAATGAATAATAACCCATCATATAAATATACCTCATTTTTTTTTTGCATCACTCAGGAGATATTTAGTTTGCTTCTACATCTTGGTTGTTTTGAATAATGCTTCATTAACATAGGATTGCAGATATTTGCTTAGGGTCTTGATTTTACTCCCTTTAGATATTTACTAAGAGACAGATTTCTTGATCAGATAATATTTCTTTTTAAAATTTTATAGTTGTGAGATCCAAATGAAATTGCTACCTATAGTATCCAAGATTCTTCGTTTGTGCATCTTTATCAACATTTACCTTTTGATTTTGTGAATGTAGCATGCTACCAAAGAATGTGCTGACATTTTACCACTGTGTGTCTTTGCATCTCCCTGATAACTGATAGAAATGGGCCTCCTTTTCATAGACCTCTCTCTGCACTGCAATATCTTATGTGGAAAGATCAGTATTCAGTTTCATTGTCTAGTTTTAACAAGGCTATTTTACATTCTGTTATCTATCAAGTTATAGGACCTCATAATATGTTTAAATATTAATTCTTATGAAATATAGTGTATTATTTTCTTTTCTGTAGCCACAACAAATAACCAAAATCTGAATGACAAGTGAAGAAATTTATGAAACTCACAGTTCTGGAAGTTGAAGAGCATGGTACTGGCCTTGCTTGGCTCTAGTGAGGACTTCCTGTTTGATGGCAACAAATGGCTTTAGCATATACAAAAACAATCATGACAAGGTGAGTCATGCATCCACAAAAGTGTCCAAGAGTCAGGTACATCTTTTCCTGATAACCCACTCTCAAGAGCTCACTCACTACATTAAAATAACATTACACCCTAACAAAGATAATAATGCCCATGACCTAAACATCCCTCAATGTTTCCAACACTTGTATGCCACTGCAGTGAAGGCAAAGCTTCCAACATACAAACTTTTAGAGATCGCATTCTCTCTCTGTAGCAATCTAGCTCTCTATCGTCAAAGCCTGGATAGCATTCTCTACAACCAATTGTGCGCGCACGCGCACGCACACGGCTTTTCTTCATGGTTATGGAAGTAAAAACAAACACACAAACAAACACACTTATCCTCATACAGTATATTTGTCCCCATTATTCGGTCTCCCATCATGTAGGTTTTCAAATGTTCAGAATCAATGGAATATCCATCTGGCCTTTACTCTTAACTTTCCTGCTGAGTTGCTCTTATTATTTTTGCTGTGATATGGGGGGGAGGAAAGAGATGTGGAGAGAAAATGAATATAATTATTTGTGTATAAGTCAAACTTTCAGTACCATAAGAATCTTTGAATCAAAGGCCCTAGAAAAGAAAGTAATCTTAAGGCATCTGCTTGTCTCTGCATTTTCTGCCACTTGTGTGAGGATAAAGTGTGGTATTTATTTAGTTTGTCTTAAACATTGCTTCCTCATTTTTTTTCTTCCTTTTGGCAAACATTTTTTCCACCCCATCCATGTACTCCCATTCGCTCCATGGACGAGACACTTAAGACATATCGTTCCCATAATTCTCATTTCCAGAGCCTAATTATTCACACTGCCAGTGACTTAACTGCGTGGGATTTGAAAGAAAAGATGCAAAATATAGTCCTTCATCTTACAGAGCAAGGGTTGCTAGTCAAGCAGTTTTAGCCAGTTCGGGAGGGTCAATAGTGGCTTCACTCACTCAACAGCAACTATTTCTCTGAATCTGAGAACCTTTTGAGCATGTGAGGTTGGAGATCTGGATTTTTTGGTGACATCTAAAAGATCAGGCACTTTCACAGACAGTCAATGGTCCTGGCCTTTCCAGTTCTGTATAGAGCTTTCATTCACTATATTAAATCCTTCTTTTCAGAAAGTGAATGAATTCTCAGTGATATATAACTATCCCATTCACACAATGAAATTCTTGTCCCAAGCTTGGGATATTTCTCAGTGTAAAACCTTTGCCTAATATATGGAAGACCCTGGGTTCTGTTCTCTCAACAATAAGCAAAAATCTTGCCTTGATAAAAGAAGCTATTCAAGGTAATTGTGGTGGGTAGATTCTTAATCTGGAACATTTTTAATTTTCAAATTCCTGTATTTTTAACCTATGTAATGCCCTACGGCCTTCTTTGCATAACTAGTAAATGAACTCTCCATAATGAGTAGAATTTTCAAGTATGCCTTTGAAGAGAAAAACAAAATAGGAAGTGAAGACTTTATTTTCCACTCTACGAACAGCTTTGGGAGAAACAGGAAATAATGTGTGGGGTGAGAAGAGGAGAAATGAGCAGCCTATTCAAGGATGAAAAGAAAATAATGGGAAGTCAGCTGTGCTTGAGAAGCAATCTTGGTAATTAGTGGTAAGCATGCATTTATCATAACTAATTACATCCAAAACTCCTGTCTCATCAGAAACCTACATCTATCCCAGATATGAAATTGCCTCAAAAGGCTCTTTCACAAGCATTTATTCTTGATGGAACCTCTTTCTTAAGGACTCTCACCCTGGTGTCATTTGTTATGCTCATTCATTGAGCATTCACTGGAACTGTTGGTTGATCCCTTATTCCATACATACACTCTTACAAAAAAAAAATGAGGGAAGGCTTTAAAGTCAAGACAACTGAATCACTGTACTCACAAAGCTCATGTCACAGTGTGGAACACAGTAGGAGAAATGGACAGAGCACAGGGCAGCAAGGAAGACCATTTCAGAATTTAATGTCATAAACTTATTAAATGTTGGACTGACTATATTTCCCATATGGGGAACCTTATGTATAAAATGGGTCTCTAAGGAAAGCTCTCTAAGAAAGAGGTGTTTAAGCTGATAGCTGGAAAATAATGATCCATATACATAAGAATGTATCTTCCATTTTTCTATTTGAAGCAAAAGCCATGAATATTGTCAAGTGAAGAGAACTTGACAGGGTTGACTGGAATTGTATTTTAAAAAGGGAGAGCACAATGAATGAAATGAAACGAAAGGCTGGACCAGTATGTTTAAAAAAATCTGTTTTTCACAAGATTGTGAAGGCTATAATGATAGTGACATTAGACCTCATGCTGTTGAGAGCAAGCCATAAATGCAAGGACAGCAGAAATTTGCATGTGTTTTATCCACCCTCTCTCTTTCTCTCACCCTCACATACACACACAGAGAAAGAGAGAAAGAGATAGAGCTCTGCTCTCACCCATAATGTTCCAGTAATTTCAATAGTGACACCTGTTCCTATCTCTACAAAAGGACCAAGTAATCCCTAAAATATATGATGCTCTAATCTGACCTCTGACAATTTTTTCCTTGAGAAAGACTGTAACAACCAAAATATAATAGTTATGTTAAAAGACTGTTGTTAAAACTGAATAAAACAATATATTAATGTATTCTAGTATTTAGTTCAATATCAATAGAATTAATTACTTTCTTTGAGGGAGACATCAACAAGACTGCATTAGTAATTAATGCATATAAATACTGTGTTACTCATTCTAAAAGGAAATGATTTTATGTCATTAACATCAAAATATGGTGAAGGTGAAAAATTCTAGGGAAGAAAACATGTAAAAGTTAGAACAGACTGTTATCCAAAAAATTACTCTTAACATTCAACAGTAAGAAAACCTGATTAAAAATGAGTCACTGAACAAGAGACTGGGTGTTAAAAGGGCATACAAAAAGATGCCCCACACTATTTTCATCAAGAAAGTGCAAATTAAAAAAAATCATGAAATTTGCAGGAAAATGGATGGAACTAGAAATGATCACCCTAAGTGATATAGCACAGACCCAAAAAGACACACACGGTATGTTCTCACTTATGAGTGGATTTTAGTCATATAGGACAGACATACTACAATGTACAGATCCTAGAAAGATAAGGACCCCAGAGAGGACACACAAATCTCAATCAGAAGGGAAATTGAATAGACAGAGGTAATGATGGATAGTGGAAACAAGGACCATCAGAGCCAATCAACCAGGGCCCAGGGGGTCCTATAGAGTCTGAAGCACCAACCAAGGACAGCACATGACCTGGACCTAGATCCTCTACTTATAAATACTCAATGGGCAACTTAAGCTTAATGTGGGCCCAAAGTCAGGGGAGTGGGAGATATCTCTGACATGGACTCTGTTAACTGATGGACTGCCAAACACAGTGGAGGAAGATGAACACAATCTTCATTTGAATAGATGAGCTGGGAGTCTAGATAGCGGGGTTCCCTTATTCTGAGGAAATGGGAGGGAGGATGCAGAAGGGTAGGTGAGACTAGAAGAAAAGGAGGGAGGGACCTATGACAGAGATGTAAATTAAATTAATTAATTAAAAAGTCTGAGATTGAACAAGGAGGAAGTACACAAGAGGCGTTAGAGAGAGAAAAAGAAATGGGGAATGAAGTAATCATATTTTATTTTTTAGGTTTTTAAAAATTAATAAAGTAAACACACACACACACACATCTAGTAGAATGACCATAACCCAGAACCGTGATTATACCATTAGTTCATGAAGCCATGAGGCCACAGGACCTGCCAATCATTGGTAGTAGAAGTGAAAAATAGTATTATTTGATAATGTCACACAAAACTAATGTGTGACAAAACTTCACATATGAGCCAGCAATTGCAACCTCTGCTATGTACACCAGAAATGTAAGCCAAATGTTATATTAATTCTCTGTTGTAGTTTGATAAGGTTCAAATACATTACCCAAAGTTTCCTGTGTTTGAACCTTCACTCCACTGTAGCGATACTTAGAGATATTGGAAATTAGGAGGTGAGGTTAGTATGAGATAATGAAATCACCATGGCAACTTCCCACGGAAGACATTAATGTACTTCTTGTGGGACTCTTATTAGCTTCCATGAGTGAATTGTCCTAGGAGAACTTGCCTCTTCCAAGGCTCCATCTTCCTGTGTTGCTGTGCCTCCCTTACCAGTGCCATGATGTCATCTGCCATGCAGATGTAGCCACATAGTCCCAAAACAGAGCTAATCAGAAGTTCATGTCAAATAAACAAATATCCCAGCCTTTAGTGTTATAATGCAGCAACCGAAAACAGGCTAAAGCCTGTTTCTCTCATGAGTTTTTGTCAGTTCCTGTGAATAAAATTGACCTAAAAAAGATCATCATGAGAAAAGCATGCACATTTAATGCACATTTATTTATGTTTTATGTATTAGAATTCTTGGAAGGAAATGAAGACCCAGCACTGAAATTAGAGCAAATCTTTCTGCAGTAAGGTGTCAAAAGCAATGTCTAGCACATTCTCCATTACCATGTAAGAATACCTTCAAGGTTCTAGTCACCTCATATCAAACCCCATCACTTCATCACCTATAAGGTGACCAATCACCTATAAGAGGACAAAGCTTCCAACACAAGAATTTCTGGGAACTCATCAAACCATATTCACCGAATAGCAGAGTAGAAATTTACAAAAATGTGGTGAGGCAGTGTGGCTTGGATATTTAGAGAAGTAGTTGAGAAGCAAATAGTGTGTGTGTGTGTGTGTGTGTGTGTGTGTGTGTGTGTGTGTTATACTCACATTTTCTTCAGTCTCAATATTCTGCCTCTAAACATAAAACCGACACTTTCTTGTTATTGACAGAGTGCTCTTCTCCTATGAATTTTTTTTAGCTCTTTAGAAAGACCAGAGAAGTCAAAGTGATTTTATTCCTGTTGTTCTTTGAATTCTCTGCACTAGATATGGCTACTATGTTGTCATGGCTATAGTTCATATTTGCCCAAACTTGGTGGAACCAAGATCATCTTTAGTACATGAAGAGACAGATAACTCTGCTTGTACACAGATGGTCTAATATGAGTGAGTGCTGACAATAGCACCATAACAGAAATGGGAGAGCTGTGTATGTTAGAGTGAAAGAAACCAAACTTAGGAGGTTACATATTCTTGTCCAGCATCCAGACCTATAGAATCTCTACACTAATAGGGATGTTGGTGGAAAGTGTGGACTCTGTGATGATGTAGCATCACTGTAGTTTATGAATTGAATTGTTGATATCATTGTCATGGAATGGACCAGAGGGGAGGCTGTGCCTGAGGTATAGACAAGGTGTATATGAGAGCACTGTCCCCACAGTAGAATCATGCTGTACACCTGAAACTTCTGAAAAATAAAATCTACACAGAAGAATAGCTTGTGGTCCTGTAGTGCCTAGCTAAAGAAGGTATCAGTTTTCAATGTGCTTCAAGCACGTAAGCGAAACGACCTAATTTGTAATTTTGAAAAATCACCAGACAGTTCTGTGTGAGATGAAAATGCAGGGCCTCAAAGCTGGAAACCTCGAGTCCAGTTTTGAGAATTTACAACAGTAAAGACAGTGAGTAATGGCGATGTGGATGAAAATGATGGCAGTGAAAATGGAGAGTAATTTATATTTGAAGTAAAGATGACAGGACTAGATTGGATATAGAAGAAAAGAAAACGTGTAGCCAAACGTTCCAAACAGATTGAGTGATTATATCATTTAGGAGAATGGAGAAGAGGAAAGAGAGGTGTAGGGATGATGGGAAGAACTATGAAAGGCTTGTGGGGAGAGAGGGACATGGAAGGGGTAAGGAGCCCCACAAGGAGACCAACAAAGCTAAAAGATCTGAGCCAAGGGGGTCATGCAGAGAATAATGCACTAACCAAATACCATGCGTGGAGAGGACCTGGACCCCTGCTCAGATGTGGCCCATTGGCAGCTCAGTCTCCATGTGGATCTCTGAGAATGAGGGGAGCAGGGGATACCTCTATCATTAACTTGGTTTCCTGATATTTGCCCCTGGCAATGCAACTTTACCAGGCCATGGAGGAAGAGGATCTAGGTAGCCCTGATGAGACTTAACAAGCTATGGGCAGAAGGCAAGGTAAGAGAACTCCCCTTTCAATGGACTAGGGGAAGGGGATGGGGAAAGAGGAAGGGAGGATGGGACTGAGGGGAGTTGAGGGGGAGCTTCAATGGGGATATATAATGAATAAATTGTGGAAAAAAATTTTAAAAGAAAGACTTCCTTTCCTAATTGTGGTGTACACAAGGTGCATATTAGCAGTAGTGTGCTGACAAATGTTTAATGACATTAATAAAACTCTAGAAAAAATATATAAATGTTGTTAAAATATAAATGCTATCTATTTTTCTTATTACTTCCAATGAGATAACATAGAATTTACTGTAGAGAAATGATAGCATATAGATTACAAATAACAAAATTGTAAGGTACTTTCATTGAAAGATCCACATGGTTCATCGTTTCTTCTGGAATACTTCTGATAATTTTGCTTCCAGCAGGTTCCATATTGTTGCGCATTCAGACAGAGCCCCCAGAATGAGAAGAAATAGGAGAGGTAAGACATAAATACCGAGATACAAAGGCCAAATTTGTAGTGTGTGAGGCATTGAGAAACAGAGAAAGATCCAAACTAGTATCTAAAATGTTGGACTGGGATGGAGGTGACCCAGGAAATGCAGATTGAAAAAGGAGACCAGGATCAAGCACAGACAGTCCCCAAGTGGTGGGCAGGATGGGGCTTACATGGGAGAAGGAAGATGTTTAATTCATAGTTGTTAGAAGAACATATGTATATACTTCATGGGTGGTAAAAAAAAAATAGTATAAAGAACAAAGAGAGGACGAAAACATCAGAGAGAAATGTTAAAAGTCAAGAGTACACGAAACCCAATGACCAGAAGACCTCTGTTCAGAAGAGTGCATATCTACTTTTGCGATGTAGAAAAGTGTAGTCTGTGGAGTCAAGTGAGGTACGGGTGAGTTGTGGGTACTGCATTGTTAATAGAAGAAAAGCAAGAGTTTATCTTGACACAATAGAGGTGTTCTGATAATATGCCAAAAATAAAAATGTAAACTTAACCAAAGGAAATAAACTCAACGATGAAGTTGAATGCTACTATTGTTATCATGACCTTTAGAAGGAGTCAACAAAGATATGCAAAGCTATTTTTTAAAAAATATTCATTCTCTCAAAGCAGTCACAAAGAAGAAGATGACTCAGTAAAAATCATAATTAAAATTATGACAGACAACTAAATGGAAGGGATAAAAGAGGCAAATAAACCAGGACTGGTACAAAACATGCACACCTGAGCTGAGGTACAAAGTGGGATAGAAACAGCACAAACAAGGGGAGACAGATGGAGTGAACATGGCTATGGGTGCTTGCCTGGAACAAAGGGCCTTTACGATTGGGTGGCTAGTAATGAGTGATGTGTAAGTGAAATAAAAGCTGGTCCCTTCCAGGCATATAGATGAGATATATGACCAAAGTAAGTAGAGGTCAAGGTCTTGGACATACTGTTACATTAGTGTTAAGCTTATCACAAACAATGACTGTCAAGGAACAGAGAAAGACAGTAATTAGCTGGGAACTAAGTGTTTCAATGAGAAACCAAGATCCTATTGGTAGATGGTGTGGGGAGATAGTGGTATATGCTTCAAAAATAAGCTGTATGAATTAGAACAGAAAAAATTAAGTCAATGAGGCATTAATAGTCAAAGTGTGCTTTTTTTCTTTAACTTTCCCTTTAGGCCCTAGAAATCACAAGGCTAATCAATTAATTCCTCTGCTGAAATACTGTTATGTTAGCACAAGTTGAGTGATGCCCAGTAATGACAAATTATAGTCCCTACAGGTTACAACTCACCATCTAACCCTAGCAAACCAAGAATGTTTTAGATACCTATAGAAACGCTTGAAAGCTATAAAATTGAGAAAAACAGTGTGTGACTTCTAAAAGCAAATGCCTTCTATAAAAAGATTGTTTATAACTGTTTCGCTATGAAGGATAACAAGAATTGAATTACAAGTGCCGTGTACAGCTTATAAAATCAGCCAGAAACCCTTTTATCATAAAAGGTTAGGAACCAGTAGGATAAAAAGCCAAAAGGAAAGGAATACAATTATAATTTGAAAGCATTTGAAAGGTAAATGTTTGCTTGCACTTGCAAGGTCACTGCATGGTGAAATAGGAGAAAGCCAGCGGTTGTCCTCACTAGATACTGCTCATTCATCAGCTGGGTCTCAGCACTGGTTTTAATGCCAGCGAGGCGGATCATCCTTAGGGCACTCAACACAGTGGTATCCACACATTTTTGTGAGAACAGGTTTTACCTTGCAAAGATGATTTATACTTTATAAAATTTATTAAGGAAATAAAAGTTTTGTAGACATTTACCAAATAGTGTGCTCAGATCATACATATTAACAAGTTTCAGAAAACTAATAAGCATTCAAAGTGTCATGAGCAATTAATGAGATTACTTTTAAACTGAGATCTGCCCCTTGTTCTAATGATTTATTCAAGGGACTTTCACCATAAGAGATTTTGGCATATGACAAGTTAAATTAAACCCATCAGTAAATTTGAAATGAAAACACGCCTTTTTTGACTAGCCCTTTTAAGGAATTATCTGTCCAAAATCACCATGGCAAAGGATATTTTTTTAAAAAGATAGTCCAATTATCAAATAAAAATATCAATAATTTTTACCAGTTCAGCATTTTGCCAGGATTTTACAACCCTGAACAAGCAAACCCGGCCCCTTTCTACTCAGGAAAATGTAACTGTTATGGAAATATTCATTCAGTGGCAGACAAGGTTTCTGACTTGGGGGAGATCATAGTCTAAATCAAAGAATAATTCAAATAGATAGACTGTTACAAGGCAGAGACTAACTAATTCTCTTTTTCAGATCAGGTGCTCATTACACTCTTGACACAGTTTCTAGCAGTTTAAGCCCAGAAGATGGAAAAGGAGGATGAAGAGGAGCAGAAGGAGGAAGGTGAGGCGAAAAAGGAAGAGGACTACAACAAAGAGGAGTAGGAAGAAGATCAGATGAGCTTCACATAGAAAGTAAAATAAGAAAATCAGATCAGGCCAAAAGGCCAAATTCTTCTCTCTTTTTTTTTCCTGTTTTTTTTTTTTGTTGTTGTTGTTTTGTTTTGTTTTGTTTTTAGTTTTTAAAAATTTTTATTACTATCATTTATTACAATTTATTCAATTTTTATCCCAGCTGTGGCCCCCTCTCTCATCTCCACCCAACCCCACCCTCTCTCCCTCCCTCTTCTTCCCCTATGCCCCTCATGAAAGTAAACAGTGGAGCACTATGTAGGAACACGTGGGTCCCCAGAAGTCTGTGGAATAAATATTGTGCTTATTATACAACTACAAAATTAATGACAAGTGTTGTGAAAGCCCATCTTCAATGACCATAAACATGTTACAAGTGGAATATAGAAGATAAAATTTTCCGTAGGATAAAATATGTTACTTAAGTTATCTAATATCATATTAAATTATTTTCCCCAAGGAATAAGACTTGATTCTCAGAAAAGATTATTATTTATTTACCAAAGAAAGATAATATTTAAAAGCTGGCTATGAGCCACATAAGAGAGCCTGCAAGTGTCATTTACTAAATCAGCATGATCCCTATTTTCTAAATATTTGTCTAACATCCACAAATAAGTGCAGTTCTCTCTTGGAAACCAACCATGACCATTACTGAAAATCAGAAGCAATTAAAATGTAGAATTGTAGAGCCTAGTCCTAATGGCTACATTTAGAATTCTACAATATGACTCCCACACCTAAGGCTCAGGCAACAGTTGCTGAAGAGGAGGCAGAACATTGAGTAAGAGCCAAAGGATAAGAGAGTGTGTCTTCTACTAATGTCAGAAGCTACATGCATAAAGTCTCCCCCACAAACTGAATAAGGACAACAGTAGACAGCCAAAGTGGATGAGAGAAAGACCACAGGGCCTCAACTCACACCAAGAACCACAGGCAACTAAGGAATGCTGAAAGCAGGGGTGGTCCCCAGGGAAGAGCACACACATTGGTTACCCAACACCAAATGGTCAGTCCTGAAAACATACACACAAGTGACATTATAGAGACTCTGTAGGAAGTGTTTATGTATTTAGGAATTTATATATATATATATATATAATGTGAATATGTTATGTACATACATATTATATAGATATATATCTTATATACATATGTTACATAAATATATGGTATATAAATATATTTGGTTAAATATATTATACATACATATATGATGTAAACATATACACACAATATATGTAGATTCCTAAATGCATTATGCATATATTTTTCTAAAATTACTTTTTAAAAAGCCTCAAATTTGAAAAGGGACCAAAGAGGGGTATATAGGAGGGCTTGGAGGGAGGAAAGGGAAGAGGGAAGTGATGCAACTATATTATAACATCAAAAAATAAATAAATAATTTTCTATTAAAAAGCTGGTAAGTAGCTCAGTGGTAGAATACTTACCCAACGATGCATGGAACTCAGGGTTTCATCTTCAGTGTCATTTTTCTAAAAATGTAGAAATCATTCTGACAGTTACACAACTATTGTTTTGTTTTGTTTTGTTTTGTTTTGTTTAATTAAGAAAGGAATTGTAGGAGAGGACAGGGTCTCCACAAGGAGAGCAACAGAACAAGAAAATTTGAACACGGGGAACTTCCCAGAGACTCATACTCCAACCAAGTACCATGCATGGAGATAACCCAGAACCCCTGCACAGATGTAGCCCAGGGCAGTTCAGTGTCCAAGTGGGTTACATAGTAATGTGAAGAGGGACTGCCTCTGACATAATCTGATTGGCCTGCTCTTTGATCACCTCCCCCTGAGGCGGGAGCAGCCTTACCAGGCCACAGTAGAGGACAATGCAGCCACTTTTGATGTGAACTGATAGACTAAGATCAGAAAGGAGAGGAGAACCTCCCCTACCAATGGACTTGGGGAGTGGCATGCATGCAGAAAGGAGAGGGAGGATGGGATCGGAAGGGGAGGAGGGAGGGGCTTATAGGGGGATACAAAATGAATAAAGTGTAATTAATAAAAAAACATAAACACACACACACAAAAAAAAAAAAGGAATTGTAATAAAACGTCGTTGAGGGGCTGGAGAGATGGCTCAGAGGTTAAGAGCACTGGCTGCTCTTCCAAAGGTCCTGAGTTCAATTCCCAGCACCCACATGGTGGCTCACAACCATCTATAATGAGATCTGGTGCCCTCTTCTGGTGTGCAAGAGTACATAAAGGCAGAACACTGTATACCTAATAAATAAACCTCTTTAAAAAATAAAAAATAAAACGTCGTTGAAGCCGAGTGACTTTTATCTTCTACATGCTGCTGCGGACTGCCTGAGTTATGCGGATCTTATGTAACAGAAAGATGGACCTTGCGTAGAGTACCAACTTACACACAATGCGACAGTGAGTTCGCCTTAAATGTTCAGTATGAACTGGCCCATATCTGGGGATGCCTTGGAACCACTGCGTGTCAGAAACTTACTGCAGTAGCCCCAACACACGGGCAGATTTCTGCCTTGAAATGAGGTGTGGATCTATGTGCACAGAAGCCCCAGCAGGTCTGGGAAGCAGGCCGTCCTATGGAGGTGACCCCAGTAAATGAACTCCTTGCATAGCGGGCACTGACTCTCCAGGTACCCTACTCGGAGACCGCAGAGATGTGCGAGCTCTCAGACAGGTCCACTGTAGAATTTAATGTGTCCCTGGTGAAACGGGGCGGAAGAGAGCAGCCGTGACTTAATAGCTAACAGACACAGGCCATAGCTGTGAGACTATAGGGCTGCATAATGCTATTAATTTTGAAAGTGAGAGCATAATTGGCTGCCACTCACCACCTGTGGCTGAGTTAGTGCTTCAGAAGGAAGAAGAGGAAAAAAGGCAATCTGAGGCCCGAGATCACAGGGATTGTGTCGCCTCCAGCTGGGTGTTGACAATTTCACAGCAGACCTCTCCTTGAGGGGTTTCTCACTCTCAGTTATAATTTGTCACACCCTCACAGAATGTGACCATAATTTGCTTACCTCACTTTCGCCATATTTGCAAATCAGAGAAAGCAAATGCTGAGCTCACTCACTGGCTTTTTTTTTTCCCCTTCCATTTTTATTCTAACAGAAAAGCAACAGCTGAGAACAGGTCAGAGACAGTGACTTCGGGAGCTCAGAGCCCATTTACTAATGTGAGGAACAGCGCCTTGTGACAGGAAAAGAACATTTTGTCAGAATTTTAAGCATGGTGCAGTGAAATTTCTTCTCCCTGTGAACATAGCTAATGTCACACTCCTGTCTTCTCTTGTATGATGTAGGAATCTGAACCTTCATCCCTCCAGCCATAATCAAGCCACAATCATCATATACGACATACACGCAAGAAAAGTAAAGTCTAATATTACATGAAAAACATTCTCATCTCATGGAAATTAGTAGCCACACAGCCATCACGGGAAGTGCGGGAGCAGTAGGTCCACAGAGCCTGACGTGTTTTACAATTTCACCATTGCATACTTTGATTTTTGTTCAAGCCACTGACTTTTCTATCTCTATGCTTCTGCTCCTGGTCATGCCTGAACAAATCTCATAGATCTTTTTCCTAGCCCACTAGCCCTCAGACAAAGACAAAACAGTTTATATAGCAGTACTAAAATAAACACAGTATGTGTTGCATATCACCATTTAATTTGTTATCTATGAAAATTTTTCAAAAGTTTTACAGTAATCAATATGAAATACCCCATTTTTTACTATAAAGAAAATATTCAGTATATAGTCTTTTTCATTGCCAGCATCATCATTATTATTATCATACAATTAGGTTTCTTTATATGTCTGTCTGCCCAGGTGGGCCACTGAGGGCAAGCATGATATCACCATGCATTTACATAGCATTGTTTGTTGAGCGTGTGCACTGTCCAAGGCACTGCATTGCAGATCAGTGAGCTATACCGAGGATAAGCTATTGCAGTGCAAGGAACAGCCTTGATAGGCCATAGAGGAGGACATTGCAGCCAGTCCTGAAGAGACCTGATAAACTAGGGTCAGATGGAAGGGGAGGAGGACCTCCCCTAGCAGTGGACTTGGAAAGGGACAGGGAGGAGATGAGGGAGGGTGTGGTTAGGAGGGAATGAGGGAGGGGGCTACGACTGGGATACAAAGTAAATAACCTGTGATGAATATTAAAAAGAAATTTTAAAAAAAATTTTAAAAAGCTATTGCAGTTTTTTTTTAAGTAGTATCATCTGCCCAAGTTATTAAGACTCTATACCACTGTAAATGCCATTTAGCTGCACTCTAATGCCACATTTAATTTTCCATTAATTGTTTATTTTATGGAGCCAGGAATTTTTTTCCTTATCTTTTAATGATGTGGAAATTTAATAAAACTTTATTGACTATTTATTAAATGCACAGATTCTGATTCTAGAAATGACAATTATATCTATTGAAAGCAAAAATTTCTCATGTAGTTATTAGCCTTCATTTATGAATTTTCCATTTTTGTATTAATTAACTGAAATTACTTTCATTAATTAATTTAAATGGCTCATACGTGATTGATGGTCTTTATCTGGTTTTTGAATACAAGAAAAAAGCAGGAAGTCGTATAACATATTGCTTCTCAACTAAGCTATAAGAATTCTTTCATTTAAACTTCCTGGTGACTGTAGGGTGACTTTAACTGAAATAAGCAACTCCCACCTAAGACTTTTCAGAGCTCTTTGCATCAAAAAACTAAGTGAGGTCAGAAGAAATGACTCAGTGGTTAAGAGCTCTTACTGCTCTCGCAGAAGACTCTAGTTTGATTCCCAGCACCCAAGAGACAGCTAGCAAAGCCTCTGCAATTCCAGTTCCAGTAGATTCTATGTCCTCTTTTGATTTCCACGGTCTCTTGCATGCACATGGTGCCCATACATACAATCAAGCACACATATACACATGAAATAAATAAAGGCTTGAAAAACACTAAGTGCACTATAAGCTCACATGTCCTTACCTGGAGGCCAATAGTTCCTCATCTCCATCAGAGCTCTCAGTCTGAACTGAGTCCGAGCAGCTGGTATCCACCTGAAAGAGTAAACAGGTGACCCATATGCAGTGAGGAATTTGCAGTTATACCTCAACTGCAATCACTTGAAAATTTTTTTGAGTTGCTGTTTGTTCATTTGTTTTTGGGCTTTAGTTAATGTCTTGCTTTCTAAACCCATGCAAGAGTAGAATTCCCAGTATACCTCAAATGATAATTCACTTCCCTCAGCCTCCAAAATACTAGGATGGCAAGACAACTCTCAGGTCTAAATGTTGAACTTTTCTTTTTCTATTATTGAAAATAGTTTTTTTATATACAATACATTATGATTATGATTACCCTCCCTGAACTCCTCCAAGATCCTCCCCACTTTTCCTCACATCCAAATCCCCTCCCTATCTCTCTCTCAATAGAAAATGAGCAGACATATAAAAATAATAATAAAATAATAAGATAAAACAAAAACAGACAAATGAACAGAAGATAAAAAGAGCTGAAGAGAAAGCATGAGAAATACATGTAGATGCAGAGATCTACAGCTTCATACACATAGGAATCCCATAAAAACAGGAAAACTAGAAACCATGCTATGTACACAAACAACAACAACAGCAAAAAGTGCCCTGACAAAACATTATGAGGCAAACAACCTCAAAAGATGCCATTGAGTTCATTTTCTGTTGAGCATCTACTGGTGAGCATAGAGTCTGTCCTTCAGAGTAATTTGTATGCTCAGCTAGACTCTGTTGGAGAAAACTAATTTTTTATTTGCAAGTGCTGATCAGTCTGAGTTAGGGATAAGGACTTTTACCCATTGTTTGGGGCTCCTCATAGGCTCCTTTGGACAACAACTTTATCAGATGTAAAATATTTCTGGCACTGGAAACAACTATTGGGGACAAAAGGTAAATGTTGAACTTTTAAACATCTTTACCTTACGTCTTATGCCCAAACTCGTTTTGGAAATGAGTAAATTACTTTCAGGGGAAGAAATTTGCTGACTCTTAGGCTGTCAGGCAAAAAATACACACATATGTACCAGCAGAAATTTCACACATATTAAAATGTAGATGAAAATTAATTATCTTATAGTAATTGATTTCAACTTGTGTTAGCTAATTATTAAATGAATTATCATCTTCAACAACAAATGAGGACTTTTAAGACACTGAGATCACTTTTGTTTTTAAACCTCCAAATTTTCTGAATTCCAGCTCTATGTTTGACACGTACTTTCTGTCCATTAATTTTCTTCAATAATTTCCCATCATTTCCTCCAGCACACTAATGGATCCCACTGTGTTACAAGTTTATGGTTATATGATTCATTTCTATGATAATCTTGCTTTCATTAATATAACAGCTCCAGTTGTAGTGCGTCAGTTTCTGAGATATACATTTCACATCCTGACGACTGTTTCAACCCTTAATGGGTTTTGAAAGAGAAAAGTCACATTGCTTTTTTTTTTTTTTTCATCAAACCTCCTTGGGAGACTTCAACCAACTCTGTTACTTAGAGTCCTCTCAACAATGGTTATAACTCAAGAATAGAATGGTCAGAAATCTGCATGTATGTAGAATACCTTGAAAAGATCTCAAAGAAATCATGACTCTATGTAAAATAAAAATCAACTTTAAATGTATGAGTCAGCACATATTGCTAATATTCTGTGCTACAGCAACTTTCTTTTTTTTTTTTTTGTTCAATGCAGTTTATTCAGGAACATTGAACAATCCTCGGACCCCGGGGAAAGCCAGCCCACAGCTTAAATAGCCTCTGGGTAGCCAACCCAGGCGTGCCACGGGGGCAATGCAGATAGGTCCACATACATGGAAGCAAGCCAGATCCTCGGCCTTAGCCAAATGTGGAGTTGTTCGTGACAGAGAGCACTCACCATCGGGAAGGTGGAAGGCTGAAACCAGCTCCATCTTTAAGGCATAGCATTCCGCAGCTCTCTACAGTTCCCCCTTTTTGTTTTAGACGCATCAGGCAAGAGTAGAGGTCTGATCTCTGATATTAGAAATAAATTGGGACTTTGTACAGATGTTCATTTAGGTGTCATCCACCCAAAGAGCATCAGACCCGTCCGATACCTTTTTCTCAGAGGCGGGACCTGGGGCATCAACCCGCATGCAATCAGACATGCTCTTCTCTGGGTCCAAAGCGGCTGACCCTGAGTGCAGTGCTTAGCCTCGCATCCTGAGCGTATCATTTTAGCTTTTTATGGTATCCAACCATGCTTGGGGAGAATGTCCTGCTTCAATGGCTGTAAAGGCCTGAATGATCATGGCTGCATCACACTGTTGTGAGACTCTAATCTTGCATATATACCACAGGCAAACCAAGGAGACCAACACCAGAAGGCCTGCTAACACTCCCATGCCCGCCCATTCCTTCAGATGATTCATGGCTGCAGCAATCCATGTTGATAATCCTGTGGCTAGTCCTGCGTCCACTCCGGTAGAATTTACTGTGACAATGGCCACTCTCAGCTGCTCCATCGTAGTATCGAATTCTCCAGTCCAATTACCTAAAATATAGCTCGACAATTGTTTAGACAGATTTGCAGCACAAGAAAAATTCTCATGTTGTATGCTAGTGACACAAAGTCCAGCATACTTTCATTGACAGCCAGGTTGAGCGATTTGCCATAGGGTATCAATTTGCTCCTGCAAGAGGTCAATCCTCTGATTGAACACCATCAAGCTTCCTTTTAGTTGAGCATTAATTCCTTTATGTACAACTAAGGCATGAGCTACATTGGCTAAATGATTATTCAGGGTCTGAGCAGTCTGCCCAGTATGACTCATGGCTAATGCCCCGGTGGTAGCTCCAACAGCCATCAATGAGATGGTAGTAACAATGGTGGCTGTAGTTCCAAGATCCCTTTTCTGTCTGAAGAGAGTCATAGTGTGAGGGGCATCAATGGGCACAGGCACCCAGTGAGGCATGCGAGTAACCAGGGCATATCTAAATTTACTAGCATTCCAGCATTGGGCAAAAAAGCAAGTATCATTACCACAATTACTTGGCTCTATCTGGCTAATAATGAATAAAAATGGGGGATATAGACAAACAGGTGTGGGCTTATAGGAAATATTTTGAGAAGCCTTAACCCCTAGTTGGAACATCCTGCGTCAGTTCTAGAACTAGCAGTGGTGGTGTCCGAGGTCTGAGTAGGTTCAGGAGACCATTGCCCCCAGGGGCGAGACGTGCTCCATGCCAATTGACTAACTCCATGTTTTCCTCCAATTTTGAAAGTCATTTAAGGTTCTTAAATTATTTTTTCCCTTTTTTCTTAAATTTTTCATCAATTACACTTTATTCATTCTGCATCCCCCCATAAGCCCCTCCCTCCTCTCCTCCCAATCCCACCCTCCCTCCTCCCTCTGCTTGCATGCCACTCCCCAAGTCCACTAATAGGGGAGGGTCTCCTCTCCTTTCTGATCTTAGTCTGTCAGTTCACATCAAAAGTGGCTGTATTGTCCTCTACTGTGGCCTGGTAAGGCTGCTCCCCGCCCCCCAGAGGGAGGTGATCAAAGAGCAGGCCAATCAGATTGTCAGAGGCAGTCCCTCTTCACATTACTATGTAACCCAATTGGACTCTGAACTGCCCTGGGCTACATCTGTGCAGGGGTTCTAGGTTATCTCCATGAATAGTCCTTGGTTGGAGTATGAGTCTCTGGGAAGTTCCCTATGTTCAAATTTTCTTGTTCTGTTGCTCTCCTTGTGGAGACCCTGTCCTCTCCAGCTCTTACTATTTCCCAGTTCTTACCTAAAATTCCGTTCTCCTGCCCAACAGTTGCCCATCCGGCTCAGCATCTGCTTTGATAGTCTGAAGGGCAGAGGCTTTCAGAGGCCCTCTGTGGTAGGTTCCTTGGTTGTTTCCTGTTTTCTTCTTCTTCTGATGTCCATCCTCTTTGCCTTTCTGGGTGGGGATTGGACATTTTAGTTAGGGTCCTCTCTCTTGCTTAGTTTCTTTAGATGCACAGGTTTTAGTGGGTTTGTCCTATGTTGTATGTCTATATGAGTGAGTATATACCATGTGTGTCTTTTTGCTTCTGGGACAACTCACTCAGGATGATCATTTCCAGATCCCACCATTTACCTGCAAATTTCATGATTTCCTTATTTTTCATTGCTGAGTAATATTCCATTGTGTAGATGTACCACAATTTCTGCATCCATTCTTCAGTTGAGGGGCATCTGGGTTGTTTCCAGCTTCTGGCTATTACAAATAAAGCTGCTACAAACATGGTTGAGCAAATGTCCTTTTTGTGTACTTGAGCCTCTTTTGGATATATGCCCAGTAGTGGTATGGCTGGATCTTGAGGAAGCACTATTCCTAGTTGTCTGAGAAAGCGCCAGATTGATTTCCAGAGTGGTTGTACAAGTTTACATTCCCACCAGCAGTGGAGAAGGGTTCCCCTTTCTCCACAACCTCTCCAGCATGGCTACAGCAACTTTCTACAAGGCTAATAAGATATCCACGGGACTGGGGTCTCAAGAGTAGGCTTCAAAAGGTTTGTGAATTCCCTAAAAGTGTAGAAGCCATGTTGTATATTTGTAAATAAATGTAAGAAAATAACCTATAGCTTTCATCAGAAATTGTCTGCATGACCCAAAAGGAGCATGAAAAAAAAGTCTTCACCATTAGATTATATTTTCACAGACAAGAAGAATGTGGGCTAAAGCTGACCCCATATAAAGTAGTCCATAATCAGATAGAATTTAAAACAAAATGCAAATTTTACATATAACTCTACATATCATGGGCATTAATACAAATTTAGAATTATGAAGAAGAGAATTAGTATCATTATAAGTTTCACTTAAGGAGACAAACCATGGCTTATAATTACAATACAGGAGCAGACACTTATACCCTTTTCTGGAGGCTCTATACAGATCAAATCCATATCTTCTTAAAGAAAAGTTGGAGTGTCTATGTTCACTGACTTAAACGAATGGTGCTACAAACATGAGGCAGTATGCAGAATGTTTTCCTTGGAGGAATTGGCATGAGAATTCCCTTCCCATGGGAAGCATCTTTGAGGAAAAACAACCAAGTTGTAGCAAATCCCATTGGAGTATCAAAAATGAAAGAGACATAAATTCATTGAAGTAAGGCACATAGACTTCCTTTGATGGTAAAGGAAAAAAAAGAGCAAGAAGAGGAAGAATTTGGTGGAGGGCAAATAAAAACATTTGGAAGGAAACAGAAGCCAGAGTACCAGAAATCTAAAAGAAATATCAAAAAATAAAATAAAAAATAAAAAATATCCCTAGGGGTAGAGCTCAGTCTCATGGAAATAAGCTTGCACAGTTTGAGTCATCTTTCTTAAGAAGAAAAAAAAAAATTCAAGTTTCAAGTTCCGGGCAGGGGTTCTAAGGAAGCATGGATGCTAGGCACCTGGTGTTTCCCTAGTGTTGGTTTAGTGACAGGTCATACTGTGAACCCTCCTGCCCAGCTCCAGATGTCTGTTTAACCTCCACTGGAGTTGTTTTCTCTATGGTGTATGAGTGTTCTTTCCACTCTACATTTAGTACACCATTCCACTCAAAACGCTCTCAATCCATTTGAGTTTTAGGAAATCCAAGAAGAGGAGCCTGGATAGGAATGAGTCTGTACAAGGGTATTTCAGACACACTCGCTGCACTACAGTCGCTGCCTAGTCGTTCACACAAATACCCTATTAGAACAATCACATTTCAACAAGGAGAAAGTCGTATCAAAATAATTGCCATCAGGAGGCTGAGGCAAGATTATGAGCTTGAAGACAGCATGGATTACACAACAAGCCTTGTGTCTGTCAAACAAAAAGTGACCCCACTAAGATTGGTGAAGGGTTTGTAGAACAAGTCAGGTAAGACAGAGTTAACTACAGAATATGTCTTGGATAGGATCATCAAGTGCATTTCTGGTTTATATTGGAAGGACTAGTTAAATAACATTTCCCTAGATGAAGATAAATAACAACAACAACAACAAAAAACCCACAATGAATATAATCTATAAGAAAGCAGGTTTAAAATCAATAGAACAAGTTCTAAACAAGGAAATAATTTGAATCATAATGTTTTCTACATTTATTGAGTTCTTTTCTTGAATGTTTGTAATTGTTATATCATTAATTATCTATTTATTCAAAACTCAGTTTTTAGTACTTCTTACATGATCATTTTGATCTGTCCCTGTTTAAGCTCTCTTTGCCCTAATGCCTTAGCACGTTTTAGGTCTAGACTTAAGTTTTTCATTTCCTTAGGGACTTTTCATATGAATACAATCTAAATGAAAACGAACCATCTCTCCAACTTAGTATTTTCTTTCCTTTGTCCTTAGAAGTATCATTTTTATATTATACAGTTCACTCATTATCTGTGTGCTGTGTTTTAAAAAAGTGGTGTAGGTTTTAAAACAACATTGCAACTTTGTTTTAAAGCATTGCTGTTGTCCCTCCCAAAGTCTCAGCTTGCTCATTTATTATTACTGGTCAACCTCCACTCCCAGCAGCCAGCAGCAAGTGCTCTTTCTCTCTCTGTCATCCGGTCCCACACCAAAATTCTGTGGATTGTGCAGTTTCATAAGTACTATTTCACGTTGACTGTTTCTGAGATTCATACATGCTGCTGCATACAGCAGTTCCTTGCTCCTTTCAGTTGACAAATAATATTCCATTGTGAGGGTTTGCTTCACTTTGCTGACGATTCATCAGTTGAACGTACACATTTAGATTGTTTTCAGCTTGTAGCTATTATAAACAAAGCTATCATCAGCATTCATACGGAAGACCCTACACCGGCTCTTGTTTTCACTTACACTGAACATTCACCTACAAATAAAATTGCTAGGTCACATGACAAGTGTACATTTAGCTGTCAAGAAACGATAAACCTTCCAATGGGCTGTGTTATATTACATTCTCATGTCCTTGACAGCACTTGTATTCTTTCTTTTTTCTTTTTCTCTGTTTTTGGTTTGTTTATTTTGTTGTTGCTGCTGCTGCTGGAGACAGGGTCATGTGCAGTCTCAGCTGGCTTCAAACTGGATGTGTGGTCAAAGCTGAGTTCATGTCTCATCCTCCTGCTTCTACCTCCCATGAACTGGAATAGGAGGCCAGCATGGCCATACCTGGCCTACGTACCCTACTATATAGTAGTCATTTTACAGAGAATGATGTTTCCTGGTACTTTTAATTTGCTTTTCCCTGAGACTAAAATTTAAGTTCATTTTCACAAATATTTTGAAATTTCGGCTTATATTGTGTGTCCATTTTCTCTTTCATAGGCACTGGATAAAAGTCCTGTATCAGACTATGATGCATGTGTATTGTCTGCAGTTTCTCTGGGTGATCATTTCTATAATCTTATGACTGTTTTTCAAGGATCAAAAGTTGGATTAAAACAGGTCTGATAATCTAGGGTCAGATGGAAAGGGAGGAGGACCTCCCCTATCAGTGGACTTGGAAAGGGTAGGAAGGAGATGGGAGGGGGATTGGGAGTGAATAAGGGAGAGGATACAGCTGGGATACAAAGAAAATAACCTGTGATTAATATAAAAAATAAAAAATTATAAAAAAAACCAGATGTGACAGGGTGATCCAAGATGGAGGTGACCAGTGCACACCATATCTAGAGGCAGAGGATCTGAAACTCCAAAATTGGTGAGTGGAGGGGCGGCTGAAGCCAAACATCGACACTGAGGCTTCCTGGGCAAGAGGGGACAACCCATGAGCTGAGACCATTGGGATCCAGGTCACCCGTGGACTTCTCCAGGCACTGTGAGTGGTGAATATTCAGTCACCCTGCATTTCCCCTTGATGGGCCTCCCTCCTTGGTGGAGGCAACCACAGGGCCTTCTGCTCCTAGCACAGAACTCCCTGCTCAGTAATTGCGACAACAGAGGCAGGTCTTCCAGCTCTTCACCAGTAGACGGGTTGCCGGCTGTATGGGAAACCCTGGGACTACCAGCAGGTGTCTGTACCAGCCTCCTAGTTCTGCGGCTGAAGCTCCACGAAGCTGATTGATCTTCTAGGCTTGTATTTGCCCTTGCAGGCCCAAATATGAGAGAAGAGAACAAGGGGAAACCCTGTGCTTTTTGATTGGCCTGCTAGAGAGTAAGTGTGCCTTCAAGTTAGTGCATGCAGAGCCCCAGGTCCAGGGTCCCTCTACACAAGCAGCCAGACATGGGATCCCTCCCACCCGCAGCGCCACTGTGGGCAACATAGGGGTTCTTGGGACAGCGTTCTCAACATTGAAGCCCTGTTCTGTCGGTCTAAAAGTGGAGTCCAGGCAAACAATTCCTGGAGCCCAGAAGGATTTGAATACCAGGAGGACAGTATGACAGGCCTGTAGGCCACTAAGGTATTCTGGGCACCTGAGCATGCACATTGCACCTGTAAACAGTGCCAGCACCTTCACCCCCTCTGGGCTTAACCACATTCCAGGCATCTACACTCTCTAGCACCCTGTCCTTCAAGGCACACTTCCATGCACATGCCTGCACTTGCTCACCGGCATTTGTGCACCTCAGCTGCGACCTTCCTCCCTTAGCTACAGCTGAAATACCAACACATACTCTCAAACCAGAGGGTCTCTCTCACCTTCCCTGAAGAATACTCCAGACAGAGAAAAAACTGATCTGAAGTACAGATTCCAGGAACAAACAGCTAAGGTTACAGATAAGCAGATAGCTAGAGGTCGGTGCATAAGAATGCATCCAACAAAAATCAGGACATCATGCCTTCACCAGCAACCTCCCAAATCAATAGATATTTAATTCATTGGGAACACAGGAAAATGATTTTAAAGCTAAGTTTATCCAGTTATTAGAGGCACATAAAGAGGAAACAAATCTCTCAAAGAAATAGCCACACAAATGGAAGCAAACAGAGAGGAAACGAACAAAGCTCTAAAAGAAATACAGGCAAAGACAGCCAAACAAATAGAAACACAGGTAGAGGCACAATTAGTGGAATATAGAGAGGAAACAGAAACAAACAAAAAAAAAATGGAGATCATCATGGACAGACAGAAATCCACATTTAAAGAGATGAATGAAATGGTGCAAGACATGAAAACAGAATTAGAATCAATAAAGAAAACACAAACTGAGAAAACCATGGAGCTGAAGAACTTAGAGAAAAGATCAGGAACCACAAAGGTAAGGATCACCAACAGAATACAAGAGATGGAAGAGAGAATCTCAGGTGCTGAAGATATGCTTGCAGAAATTGATACATCTCTCTAAGGAAGAGTAAAATCAGAAAAATTCCAAACACAAAACATCCAAGAAATCAAGGATGCCATGAAAAGACAAAAATATAAGAATAAAAGGAATAGATAAAAAAGAAGATTCCCAGAGGGCTAATATTCAGCATATATAAAGAACTAAAGAAGCTGAAAAGCAGCAAACCAACTAATCCAATTAAAAAATGGGGAACAGAGCTAAACAGAGAATTCTCTGTAGAGGAATATCGAATGGCAGAGAAACACTTGAAGAAATGCTCAACCTCATTAGCCATTAGAAAAATGCAAATCAAAACAACCCTGAGATTTCACCTTACACCCATCAGAATGGCCAAAATGAAAAACTCAAGTGACAACACATGCTGGAGAGGTTGTGGAGGAAGGGGAACCCTCCTCCACTGCTGGTGGGAATGTAAACTTGTACAACCACTGTGGAAATCAATTTGGCGCTTTCTCAGACAACTAGGAATAGCGCTTCCTCAAGATCCAGCCATACCACTCCTAGGCATATATCCAAAAGAGGCTCAAGTACACAAAAGGATATTTGCTCAATCATGTTTGTATCAGCCTTATTTGTAATAGCCAGAAGCTGGAAACAGCCCAGATGCCCCTCAACTGAAGAGTGGATGCAGAAATAGTGGTACATCTATACAATGGAGTATTACTCTGCAATGAAAAATAAGGAAATCAGTAGAGCACTGTGTCTGAGAAGCAGGACAGCACTCTCCATGCAGCGACCATGAGACTAAACTCTGGCCCTAAAACTACAGCAATCGTGTTTCCCAGGTGAGAGGAGGCTCCCACGGTGTGGGAATCGGTCAAGTCCGCTCTCGGCTTCCCATCCAGAACCCAGAAGAGATCCCGGGTAACACGGGCACTGGGTCTCCGGGCTGGAGCCGCAAGCCTGCAGGTTCCGATCACTTTCCCAGGCTGATCGGTGGGCACAAGGGTGCCTGAGACTGGGAGTCCCAGTTCCAAGAAAACCCCACAGTGAAGCAAAGTAGGGAGTCTGATCACGGGTCACCCAGTCTTTCCCTGGAAGGTCTCGCGGACGGCAGGCACCCGCCGCCATCACAACTGAGCTCCCCCCACGCGGAGAGCTGTGCGCCCAGCTCACCAGTACAGACAAGCTGGGCGCCCCAGTGCAAAAGAGGCTGGGAATGCCTGTCCAGAGAGGGCCCCACAGGGAAGGAAGAAACCGTGCTGCTGGGGTCACCTAGGCTTTGCCTGGGGAAAGTCTAGCAGACCACAGATCACAAACAGGCGAGTATGCCCAGGCATCACAGATCCGGGCCCAAGCAGAGAGCACAGAGCTATTGGGAACCCAGCTCCCACAGACTAGCAGGCGGGCGCACACTCCGCCAGCCCAGAGGCCTGCTTTGTACCAACTACTCCTTACAGACAGAACTGTGTGCCCCAAGACACCAAAGTCTTAGAGTCACTGTCTGGAGAAACCCTCACAAGGAACAAGGAACGAAGCAAAGGGGACAGACTTAGGCAACCCAGTATATCCCCGGAAAAGGTCCCACAGACTGGCCCAACCCAGGGAACTGCTGTGCCCCAGATAGCCTGCTGTTACCAGGAGAGCAGTACTCACCTGCCACAGATTACCTCTTGGGTTTTGGGGCACAGAGCCCCAACCTCAGACCTACAACAGACCAGGAACCCTGACATCAACCCCCAGATACTGCTCCAAGGGGCAACCAGTTATCCCTAACAAAACCGACCAAACCATGGGACACACAGGTTACAGCAGCTGATCACTAAATTTACAGCAAGAAACCCAGAAGGAGGGCAGCTTTCTCCAGGACTTCTCCTGGTGAGAGGAGAGCCCTCTTGACTAATCAGGACCATAGTTACCACCCAGGTCTCTATGCCTGAGGTGAGCTGTAGCAACTCCTGAAAAACACCGGCCATCCAGTGACTATACCCAAAAAACTGAGAAGGCTTCCTTCAGGAAAAACCATCTTCCTGCCAAAGGGATTCTCTCCACTACAAGAGTCCAGGAACAACCAGAAACTAACTTCAAACAACTAAGATAGCCCAATGAGTAGAGGACAGCGTAAAAGTTCAACCAACAAAAGCCAGAGCAATATGACATCTCCAGAACCCAGTTATCCAGGGGCAAATAGCCCTAGACACCCCAGCATAATTGAAATTCAAGGAGATGACCTAACATCTATGATCATGAAGAAGATAACAGAGGAAACAAATAAAACATGAAAATAAATAGAGGAAGCTGCAGCCAAACAGTTTGTGGCCTTTAGAGAAGAAATGCTTAAATCACTGAATGAAATAAAAGAAACAGTGGATTGTTCAAACAAACAGCTGAAGGAAATGACGGAAAAACATGAAAATACAATCAGACAGGTGAAGGAAACCAACAAAATAGCTCAAGACCTGATGATAGAATTAGAAAAATTAAAAAAAAAAAAAACACACAAATGGAAGAAATGGTGGAGAGAAAGAACTTAGGGAAGAAAGCAGGAACTACAGAGGATAGCATAACCAATAGGCTACAAGAAATGGAAGAAAGAATCTCAGGTGTGGAATATACAATGGAAGAATTCGATGTATCTGTCAAAGAAAATGTTAAATCCAAAAAATTCCTGACACAGACCGTCCAAGAAATCTATGACAATATGAAAAGACAAAACCTAAGAATAATAGGTATAGGGGAAAAAGAAGACTCCCTTCTCCAAGGCCCAGAAAATATTTTCAACAAAATCATTGAAGAAAATTTCCTCAACTTAAAGGAGAGGATAATAAGAATACAAGAGGCCTATAGAACACCCAATAAATTACACCAGAAAAGAAAATCCTCCCGCCACATAATAATCAAAACAGTAAGTATACAAAACAAAACAAAAAAAAAAAAGTAAAAGCTGCAAGAGAAAACGGCCTAGTAACATACAATGGCAAACCCATTAGAATCACACCTGACCTTTCAACAGAGACTATGAAAGCCAGAAGGGCCTGGACAGATATCATGCAGACCCTAAGAGAACACAGATGTCAGCCCAGGCTACTATACCCAGCAAAACTCTCAGTCCTCATAGACGGAGAAAACAAGATATTCAATGACAAAAACAAATTTCAACAATACCTATACACAAATCCAGCATTACAGAAGACACTAGAAGGGAAAATACAACCCAACAAAACTAGTTACATTCAAGAAAACACAAGAAATAAATAACCCCACTACAGTAAAACATAAAGCAACCTAGCACACAACCTGATGACCACAGCCAACATCAAATTCAAAGGATCTAACAGCCACTGGTCATTAATCTCTCTCAATATAAATGGACTTAATTCTCCAATAAAAAGACACAGACTAACAGAATGGATGCATAAACAAAACCCAGCAATCTGTTGCATAAAAGAAACACACCTAAGTCACAAAGATAGACATTACCTGAGGGTAAAGGGATGGAAGACAGCTTTCCAAGCAAATGGATGCAAGAAGTAGCCATTCTAATATCTGATAAAATAAACCTTTCAACCAAAATTAATCAAAAGAGATGGGGAAGGACACTACATACTCATCAAGGGAAAATTCCACCAGGAAGACATCACAATCCTGAACATCTATGCCCCAAATACAAGGGCACCCACATTTGTGAAAGAAACATTGATAAAACTTAAACCATACATAGATCCCCACACACTAATAGTGGGAGACTTCAACACCCCACTCTCAACAAAGGACAGGTCAACTAAACAGAAATTAAACAAAGAAACAATATCTCTAACAGAGGTCATGAATCAAATGGAACCTAACAGACATTTACAGAACCTTACACACAAACACAAAAGAATTTAGCTTCTTCTCAGCACCTCATGGAACCTTCTCCAAAATAGACCACATAGTTGGTCACAAAGCAAGCCTCAACAGATACAAGAAGATTGAAATAATCCCTTGTATCTCGTCTGATCACCATGGAATAAAGCTGGACCTCAATAACAACAGAAATAGCAAAAAGCCTACACATACATGGGAACTGAACAACATGCTACTAAAAGATAGCTGGGTCAGGAAGAAATAAAGAAAGGAATTAAAATCTTCCTAGAACTCAATGAAAATGAAGACACAACATACCCAAACTTATGGGACACAATGAAGGCAGTGCTAAGAGGAAAGTTCATAGCACCAAATGCCTTCAAGGAGAAATTTGAGACAACACATTCAAGCAACTTAATGGCTCACTTAAAAACCCTAGAAAAATAAGAAGCAGACACACCAAGAAGGAGCAGACAGCTGGAAATAATCAAACTCAGGGCTGAAATCAATCAATTAGAAACAAATAAAACAATTCAAAGAATCAATGAAACCAAGAGCTGGTTCTTTGAGAAAATCAACAAGATAGACAAACCCTTAGCCAAGCTAACTAAAAGGCAGAGAGACACCACCCAAACCAACAAAATCAGAAATGAAAAGGGGGACATAACTACAGACACTGAGGAAATCCAAACAATCATTAGGACTTACTTCAAAAGTCTATATGCCACAAAATTTGAAAATCTAAACGAAATGGACAATTTTCTTGATCGATTTGACTTACCAAAGCTGAATCAGGACCAGGTACATCAACTAAATAGTCCTATAAACCCCAAAGAAATAGAAGCAGTCATCAAAAGTCTCCCAACCAATAAGAGCCCAGGACCAGATGGCTTTAGCGCAGAATTCTACCAGAACTTCAAAGAAGAGCTAACACCAATTCTCTTCAAACTATTTCACAAAATAGAAACAGAAGGAACATTACCAAACTCATTCTATGAAGCCATAGTCACCTTGGTACCTAAACGTCACAAAGACTCAACAAAGAAAGAGAATTTCAGGCCAATCTCCCTTATGAACATTGATGCAAAACTACTCAACAAAATACTCGCAAACCGAATATAAGAACACATCAAAGATATCATCCACCATGACCAAGTAGGCTTCATCCCAGGTATGCAGGGGTGGTTCAATATACGGAAATCCATGAATGTGTTCCACCATATTAACAAGCTGAAAGAAAAAAACCACAAGATAATCTCCCTAGATGCTGAAAAAGCATTTGACAAAATCCAACATCCATTCATGTTTAAAGTATTGGAGAGATCAGGGATACAAGGCATACAGCAAGCCTATAGCCAACATCAAACTGAACGGAGAGAAACTTAAAGCAATCCCACTGAAATCAGGGACAAAACAAGGCTGCCCACTCTCTCCATATCTCTTCAACATAGGTCTGGAAGTCCTTGCTAGAGCAATAAGACAGTTGAAGGAGATCAAGGGGATACAAATTGGAAAGGAAGAAGTCAAATTATCACTATTTGCAGATGATATGATTGTATACGTGAGTGACCCCAAAAACTCTACCAGGGAACTCCTATAGGTGATAAACACCTTCAGCAAAGTGGCCAGATACAAAATTAACTCAAAAAAATCAGTAGCCCTCCTGTATACAAAAGACAAAAGGGCTGAGAAAGAAATTAGGGAAACAACACCCTTCACAATAGCCACAAATGACAAAAGGTACCTCGGAGTAACCCTAACCAAGGAAGTCAAAGACTTGTATGAAAAAAACTTCAAGTCTCTGAAGAAAGAATTAGAAGAAGATATTAGAAGATGGAAAGATTTCCCATGCTCATGGCTTGGCAGGATTAACATAGTAAAAATGGCCATCTTACCAAAAGCAATCTACAGATTCAATGCAATGCCCATCAAATTACCAACACAATTCTTTACAGACCTGGAAAGAAAAATTCTCAACTTCACATGGAATAACAAGAAACTCAGAATTGCTAAAACAATCCTCTACTGCAGGTATCTCCATCCCTGATCTTAAGTTGTACTATAGAGCAACATTTTAAAAACTGCATGGTACTGGCATAGAAACAGAATGGTGGATCAATGGAACAGAACAGAGGAACCAGAAATAAAACCACAAACTTATGGACACCTGATCTTTGACAAAGATGCCAAAACCATACAATGCAAAAAAGATAGCATCTTCAACAAATGGTGCTGGTCCAACTGGATGTCTACATGTAGAAAAATAAAAATAGATCTATACTTATCACCCTGCACAAAACTGAAGTCCAAGTGGATCAACATAAAACCAGACACATTAAATCGGTTAGAAAAAAAAAGTGGGGAATACCCTAGAATTCATTGGTACAGGAGAAAACTTCCTGAACAGAACACCAACAGCACAGGCTCTAAGAGCAACAGTCAATAAATGGGACCTCATGAAACTGAAAAGCTTCTGCAAAGCAAAGGACACTGTCATCAAAACAAAGCGACTGCCTACAGCTTGGGAAAGAATCTTCACCAACCCTTTATCTGACAGAGGACTCATATCCAGTATATATGAAGAACTAAAGAAGTTGAAAAGCAGCAAACCAAGTAATCCACTTAAAAAAATGGGGAACAGAGCTAAACAGAGAATTCTCTGTAGAGGAATATCGAATGGCAGAGAAGCATTTAAAGAAATGCTCAACCTCATTAGCCATTAGAAAAATGCAAATCAAAACAACCCTGAGATTTCACCTTACACCCATCAGAATGGCCAAGATCAAAAACTCAAGTGACAACACATGCTGGAGAGGTTGTGGAGAAAGGAGAACCCTCAACAACCCTGAATAAGATGTTCAATCTTTATTCAGAAAGGCAAACGAGATGGACATTGGAAGAGGGAGAAAACAGGAAACAGGACAGAAGCCTACCACAGAGGACCTTTGAAAGTCTATATGCAGCAGTGTATCACAGCAGATGTTCAGACTTATAGCCAAACTTTGGGCAGAGTGCAGAGAATCTTATGAAAGAAGGGGGAGATAGAAAGACCTGGAGGGGACAGGAACTCAACAAGGAGAGCAACAGAACCAAGAAATCTGGGCCCAGAGGTCTTTTCTGAGACTGATAGTCCAAACAAGGACCATGCATGAAGACAACCCCTGCTGAGTAGTCCATGATATCTCAGTATCTAAGTGGGTAAACTGGTAAGGCAAACAGGGGCTGTCTCTGACTATGAACTCAGGGACTGGCTCTTTGATTACATTCTCCTGATGGGGGAGCAGCTTTAACAGGCCACAGAGGAAAACAATGCACAGTCCTGATGAGACCTGATAGGCTAGAGTCATATGGAAGGGGAGGAGGACCTCCATATGCCTGAGATACAAAGTGAATAAACTGTAACTAATATAAATAAATAAATAAATAAATAAATAAATAAATGGATAGATAGGTCTGACTTGTTTTATTTATTTTAATTTTTATTAATTACACTTTATTCACTTTGTATCCCCCCATAAACCCCTTCTTCCTCCCCTCCAAGTCCTATACTCCCTCCTCTTTCCCCCCACATGCCCTTCCCCATGTCCACTAACAAGGGAGGACTTCCTCCCCTTCCTTCTGATCCTTGTCTATGAGGTCTCATCAGGAGTGGCTGCATTGTCTTCCTCTGTGGCCTGGTAAGGCTGCTTCCCCTCAGGGGGAAGTGATCAAAGAGCAGGACAATCAGTTCATGTCAGAGGCAATTCCTGTTCCCATTACTATGTAACCTATTTGGACACTGAGCTGCCATGGGCTACATCTGTGCAGGGGTTCTAGGTTATCTCCATGAATGGTCCTTGGTTGGAGTATCAGTCTCAGAAAAGACCCCTAGTCCAAGAATTTTGGATTCCGTTGCACTCCTTGTGGAGCTCCTGTCCTCTCCAGGACTTACTATTTCCCACTTCTTTCATAAGATTCCCTGAACTTTATCCAAAGGTTGCCCATAAGTCTCAGTATCTGCTTTGATACCCTGCAGGATAGAGCCTTTCAGAGGCCCTCTGTGGCAGGCTCCTGTCCTGTTCCCGTTTTCCCCTTCTTCTGGTGTCTATCCTCCTAGCCTTTCTGAATGGGGATTGAGCCTTTTAGCCAGAGTCCTCCTTCTTGATTAGTTTCTTTAGGTCTACAGAGTTTAGTAGGTTTATCATATCTTATAAGTCTAATATCTACTTATGAGTGAGTATATACCCTGTGTGTCTTTCTGCTTCTGGGATAACTCTCACAGGATGATCTTTTCTAGTTCCCACCATTTTCCTGCAGATTTCCTCGTTTTAATTGCTGAGTAATATTCCATTCTGTACACATACCATAATTTCTGTATCCATTCCACAATTTATGAACATCTGGGTTGTTTCCAGGTTCTGACTATTAAAAATAAAGCTGCTACAAACATGGTTGAGCAGATGTCCTTGTTGTGTACTTGAGCATCTTTTGGACAAATGCCTATGAGTGGTACAGCTGGATCTTGAGGAAGCACTATTCCTAATTGTCTGAGAAATCTCCAGACTGATTTCCAGAGTGGTTGTACAAGTTTACATTCCCACTAGCAGTGGAGGAGGGTTGCCCTTTCTCCACAACCTCTCCAACATGTGTTGTCACTTGAGATTTTGATCTTAGCCATTCTGATGGATGTAAGGTGATATCCCAGGGTTGTTTGATTTGCATTTCCCTGATGACTAAGGACATTCAGCATTTCTTTAAGTGTTTCTCTGCCATTCAATATTCCTGTTAAGAATTTTCTGTTTAGCTCTGTACCCCATTTTTTAATTGGATGACTTGATTTGTTGCTGTTTAACTTCTAGAGTTCTTTATATATACTGGATATGAGCCCTATGTCAGATATAGGGTTGGTGAAGATTCTTTCCCAATCTGTAAGCATTTATTTTGTTTTGATGACGGTGTCCTTTGCTTTACAGAAGCTTTTCAGTTTCATGAGGTCCCATTTATTGATTGTTGCTTTTAGAGCCTGTGCTGTTGGTGTTCTGTTCAGGAAGTTCTCTCCTGTGCCAATGAGTTCAAGGCTTTTCCCCACTTTCTATTCTAACAGGGTTAGTGTGTCTGGTTTTATATTGAGGGCTTTGATCCACTTAGACTTTAGTGTTGTACAGGGTGATAAGTATGGATCCATTTGCATTTTTCTACATGTAGACATCCAGTTAGACCAGCACCATTTGTTAAAGATGCTGTCTTTTTTCCATGGAATGTTTTTGGCATCTTTGTCACAAATCAGGTGTCCATAAGTGTGTGGGTTTATTTCTGGGTCTTCTGTTTGGTTCCATTGATCAACCAGTAGGTTTCTATGTGAGTGCCATGCATTTTTTATTATTGTTGCTTTATAGTACAGCTTGAGATCAGGGATGGAGATACCTCCAGAAGATCTTTTATTGTAGAGGATTGTTTTAGCAATTCTGAGTTTTTTGTTATTCCATATGAAGTTGAGAATTTTTTCTTTCCAGGTCTGTAAAGAATCGTGTTGGCAAATTAATAGGAATTGCATTGAATCTGTACATTGCTTTTGGTAAGATGGCCATTTTTACTATGTTAATCCTGCCAAGCCATGAGCATGGGAGATCTTACCTTCTTTTGATATCTTCCTCTAATTTTGTCTTCAGAGACAGGAAATTTTTTTCATACAAGTCTTTGACTTGCTTGGTTAGATTCACACCAAGGTACCTTATGTCATTTGTGGTTATTGTGAAGGGTGTTTTGTCCCTAATTTCTTTCTCAGCCCTTTTTTCTTTTGTATACAGGATGGCTACTGATTTTTTTAGTTAATTTTGTATCCAGCCACTTTGCTGAAGGTGTTTATCAGCTGTAGGAGTTCACTGGTAGAGTTTTTGGGGTCATTCATGTATACTATCATATCATCTGCAAATAGTTATAATTTGACTTCTTCCTTTCCAATTTGTATCCCCTTTATCTGTTTCAAGTGTTTTATTGCTCTAGCAAGGACTTCCAGAACTATGTTGAAGAGATATGGAGAGTAGTTATTTCCTCTCTGAACACTACAAACTGTTTGGCTGCATCTTCCTGTATTTCTTTATGGATGGCCATAATCTGTTTTATTATATCTTCCCTCCCCTAATTCTTTACACATTTTATTTGCTTCCTCTATTAACCTCTTCATAAGCATAGATGTAAGGTCATCTTCTTGAATTTCACTTATGTTAGGGTGTCCAGGGCTACTTGCCCCTTAGTAAATGGGTTCTGGAAATACCATATTGTTTTCCCTTTTGTTGTTTGTGCTTTTTCACTGGCTTCTACCCATCCTGCTGTCTCAGGTGTTGTCTGTTAATTTCTGGTGCCTGATGTGTCCTGGGGTGGAGAGAATTCACTTGGCAGGGTTCTGAACAAGATCTCCTGAGCTTTTTGGGTATGGTCAACTGAATAGAGGTGCTTCTCAGGAATTGTCACAGTTCACCTCAGGTATATGGACCTGTGTGGTAACTGTGCTGTTCAGGAAGGCTCTCCTCTCATCAGAAGAAGTCCTGGAGATGGCTGCCCTGCTGCTGGTTTTTTTTGCTCTGAATTTAGTAATCTGTAGTTGCTGCTCTTTAGGTGTAATTTTTGGGTACAGCCCTCTTGAAGAACCAGGAAGTCCTGCAGTTTTGTCAGTTTAGCTAGGGATAACTGGTTACACCTTGGAGTAGTATTTGAGAGCTTCTCTAATGGCTCTCAGGCTTTTGTAGGTCTGAGGATGCAGCTGTGTGCCCCAGTGCCCTAGTGGTATTCACCGGCAGGTGAGCATGGCACTCATGCCAGCAGTAGAAGGCTAGAGCCTCATTGTTTTTCTCTCAAAGCAAATCATTTTTATGTAAAGTCTAGGAGCCCCTTCAATGGCTGAAGAACACAAACATTGCCTCTTCTCTTCCCTTCTCAAAGTTTTATTCTTTTAGGGCTTACAATTTAAAATCAATTATGATCTTGTTTCTGTTACTGCTCTGATAAGAATTTAAAATCCCTTCTTTTTGGTTTCTTACCTTTTTGTTTTCTTTCATGATATCCAGAGTTGCAGAACCATTTTTGAAAAAATAATTATCATTTCCCAAGAGAATTTCAGAGGTACTTTTGTCAAAATCAGTGAACAAGAATGATGATGGGCGTATCAAAATCGTGAACACCTGCAAATTCCTTATTGTACATAACAATTAACAAATTCATTCCGTTCACAAATGAAGCATGTAAATGCATGTGCATTCAGCTCATTGGCTAAACAAACAATTGTTTATTTTAAAGGTAGGCATCTTGAAAAATACAAGGTGAATCAGACCTGAATCTACTAACAAAATGTTCATAAGTTAGATAGAAAGTGGCACAGTCTTTACAAGGCAAACATGAAACAAGGTGAATTCTTGGGGAGAAGAAATTTACCTTTTTTTACAAGACACATGCAGAAGCTGCCTTAAGACATTGGCCTCAGGAACAGAACCAATGAACAAATAAGACTGAATTCTATGAATGGGAACCAAAGTACCTTTCATCATGGAAACAAAGCTTGTACCTGATAGAAGAAACAAAGATGTAGCAGAAGAAAGTAGTGAGCACATGTGGGAAATATCCAAGGGAAAAGAGTGACATGGGAAGCTGAATCTGAAATGCTCAGTGCTGGGTAAAAGAACGAGATGTTATTGTCGAAGAAATGGGGCAATGAGAGTTACTCATGGTTTGTGAATGGAAGGTCATGATGGGTGTCCACAGATGAAACCATTAAAAAATATTAACCATCATTTTCTAGAATTATTTTATTTCATCCAGGAGATACTGTAATTCATATTTTACTCTAACTCTTTTAACCCAATGTCAATTAAATTAAAATAGCCCAATTCTCTATCTTCAGCAATTCTTCTTCTTGTAATTCACTTTTCCATTTATTCAATGTATTTTAAGTGCCTTGTATCTGTTGAATTTTGGATGTACACAGATTTAAAAAGGGAAGTGAAAGCCTACTCTCCACATTCATGAAGATGTCTATGCATGACCTGTTATACATGTTCAGGACTAAGCATCCATGTAAACTAAATTATAGTGACCACTACAAGCCAATAGTGTATCATACTCGTTGGACCTTTATACCTTGAAGAGTTATTTCACATTTGCATTAGGCAATGCTAACCCTCACATACACTATGGTACTAGTGGTGTTGTGTACACAAATAGTTCTAAGTACTCAAGAGACCAATCATCATGTACTCAGGTGTCTGAGGATTAGTAAGTGCCTGATTAAAAAAATGCAGATGGGATTATAAGAACAACTTTACATACGAGAATACAATATGAATCCATTCAAGGTTATAAGCCTGGAATTTAGAAACTCAGTACCCTAATCTAGTTCCAATGTCAAACTCAGTGCACTAATATTTGATAGTTCTAAATGATTTATTTTTCCAAATTAACAGAAATTTTATTGTCTAGACACTATATATATATGTACATACATACATACATACATATTAAAATAAATTAATTTAAACATAAATATATACATAACTGGAACAGAAACCAAGAGGGGGTAAAAGTAGGTGATAAAAAGAATGGAGCATGAATGAATTGTAATAAATAATAAATTTAAAAATAGAAAAAATATGGAGCATGGGCAAATGTCATATGAGACAAGAAACAGGAAAATAGTTTAGGCGAGGAGTTAGAAGAAAAATGAGAGGTAGCAGGGAGTGGGCAAAATGACAAATCTAACAAAAAAACCTCACTTTTTTCAAAATACTATAATATTATCTAATACCTTGTACATTAAATTTAAAAATAAATATAGACTAAAATGGGAACTGACAGAACACAAAAATGTTTATAAACTGTTCAGAGATTTTAATTACTTCTAAATTGATGTATTTGGCACTGAAGTACATCCTTACTCATGTAAGACAGAAATAATGAGGAATAATCCTGTCTCAAAATAAATGGTGGCATTCAAGGTCACAGTCTTGCTGTTGTCACAACACTGTGATTTACGTCCATTTTAAAGAATTGTTGTTTTTTTTTCAGTTAATGTCAATGCTACTTAATAAAGGTTTATTGTAATGCAAAGTAGCAAGTTAATGTTTTCAAAAAGAATACACTAAAAATTCCACTAGGATCCTAAATCTACATGTGAGTTATTACATACATGTTTTAGTTAGGGTTTTATTGCTGTGAAGAGACATCAGCACCAGAGCAATTGTTATTTAAAAAAAAAAAAAAAAAAAACCTAACATTTCATTAGGGCTTGCTTACAGTTTCAGAGGCTTAGTCCATCATCATCATGGTGGGAAGCATGGAAGCACACAGGCAGGCAGACACAATGCTGGAGAAGGAGCTGAGTGATCTTGATCCACAAGCGGCTGAAGAGGACTATCTCAACCTTGGGTGTAGCTTGAACTTATATATGAGACCTCAAAGGGCTCCTCCACAGTGACATACTTCCTCCAACAAGGCCACACCTCCTTATAGTGCCACTCCCTATGGGACAGGTATTCAAGCACATGAGTATACTGGGGCTGTTTAAACCCCCACAATACACATCTTCATTTTTTTTTTAATTTATGGTAGTTGTGATATCTATGAGTTTGTCTGTCTGTACACCTTTTATTCGGTTAGGGCATGATCATTCAATCGCTAGCTTCTCCTCAGATTTTTATCATGAAAGGGTCTTTCATTGTGTCAAAGTCCTTTTTTCTGAGTCTATTGAATGGTCATGTGATATGTCTTTGGGTCTATTATTTTATGAATTTAACATAGACTTATTGCATATTGAAAGAACTTTGCATCTCTGGTATGATGCCAATTTGATCAGGGTGAATACATATGCTTGAGCTCAGTTTGGAAGTATTTTGTTAAGAATTCTTGTGGGGAACTGTAGAGAGCTGCGTAATGCCGCGCCTTAAAGATGGAGCTGGTTTCCGCCTTCCACCTTCCCGATGGTGAGTGCTCTCTGTCACGAACAACTCCACATTTGGCTAAGGCTGAGGATCTGGCTTGCTTCCATGTATGTGGACCTATCTGCATGGCCCACGTGGCATGCTGGGGTTGGCTACCCAGAGGCTATTTAAGCTGTGAGCTGGCTTTCCCCAGGGTCAGATGATTGTTCAAGGTTCCTGAATAAACTGCATTGAAAAAAAAAAGAATTCTTGTGTCTAAGTTCATCAGGGAGATTGAGCCATAATATTCTTTTTGATGTGTCTTTTTCTCATTTTGATATCAGCATTATACTGTTTTCATAAAATGAATTTTGAAGCAGTCCTTTCTTTTCTGTGAAAACAGAATAATTTAAGAACTCTTAGCATTAGTTCGTGTTTAATTACTGATAGCATTCAGCAGTGAAACCTTTTGAGAGTAGACGTTTATTTAGTTGGAAGAAGTTTTTAACTACTACAGCTTCAATCTTCTCTGTGCTATAGATCTGTTTAAATTGTTTATCTATTTGGTTTTTTTTAATCCAGAAATATCTCTCTCTTTCTCTCTTTCTCTCTTTCTCTCTTTCTCTCTCTCTGTATATCTCCCTGTCTCTTTCACCTTCAAACAAAAATATAATAATCTCCTGTGGAATATAGAGCCAACAAAGACTTTTCTACCATTCTACAGGATACCTTCCCTGGATGGACAGTTTCCTTCGCTTTTTACTTTGAAGAGGTCTCATCTGCCTTGTCTTTTGAGGCCTAATAGCCTTATTTAAGTCATTACCTCTGCCTATATGTCCTGTTGTACTCTAATGTTCCCTCTGGCTTTCAGAGTTTCAGGTTGAAAGCAACAATAAAAAGATCTGGACAGTACGGATTTCTTACACTCTGTCGCCATTCTCAAGGAAAAAAAAAAAAAACTCTGTGGCCTAGTGATGAAATGTACCAAGCATCTGTAGAAACTCTGTTCTCCATCCAGTGTGTGTGAATGGCTTTCTTATAAACTCAGGAAGTGTCTCCTTTTCTTCGTCTGTTGGATAGAATGGTAACTACATTAGTTCTGAGTTCACAAATGTTTTCAATCTAAAGAAATTAATATATTCAATGTTTTCTTTTTTTTTTTCAGTTTTTTTTAATTTATTTTATTTTTTTTATCAGTTACATTTTATTAACTCTGTATCCCAGCTGTGTCCCGATCCCTCATTCCCTCCCAGTCCCTCCCTCCCTCCCTCCCTCATCTCCACCGTGCCCCTTTCCAAGTCCACTGATGGGGGGACCTCCTCCCCATTCATCTGATCCTGTTTTATCAGGTATCTTCAGGACTGGCTGCAAAGCCCTCCTCTGTGGCCTAACAGGACTGCTCCTCCCTTTGGGGGTGGGGAGACCAAAGAGCCAGTCATCGAGTTCCTGTTAGAAATAGTCCCTGTTCCCCTCACTTTGGGAAACCAATTGGTTACTGAGATGATCAATCCTCATTTAGAAAGACAGATGGGATGTGCATTGAACGTATGACAGGAGTCTACTGAGCGCATCTGAAAGACTCTAACTAGCAGTGTTTTCAAAGCAAAGACTCATGACCAAACCTTTGGCAGAGTACAGGGAATCATAAGAAAGAAGGGGAGTTAGTCTGATGGGGAAAGGATAGGAGCTCCACAAGGACCAAATATATCTGGGCACAGGGTCTTTTCTGAGACTGACATTCAACCAAGGACCATGTATGGATATAACCTAGAACCTCTATTCAATGTTTTCTTATGATACACTGAAAGATTGTTAATTTTAATGTATATAAATTTTTCTATATTCATTAGCTATAAGCCAGACTTGAAAATTTGATAAGCTAACATTTTATTGAGAATACCACAATGTATGACTCTTAAATTGTATTTTCCTTTTAAAATTCTATAATACAGTGAAAATATAATTGAAAATTAATCTTTTCAAAAATATCAGGAAGCAAAACTTTAAAGAAGATAGAAAAACAAATATTAAATGTTTGGTCTTTGAATGAAGAGATTTCACTTGAACTTTTGTTAAGACCCTTTGCCCTTTGTTGTTCTCTCAACTTCCTTCTGCTTTTGCTTTTCCACCATTCTTCTTAACACTCAAATTAATGACCTTTGCATAGAAATGGTCAGCTGCAACAGATTTACCTTGGTGCAGAATGAAGTGCAATTTAAACAGCAACAAAGTTAATATTTTGTTTATATGAAACCATTCAGTTGAGAAATGGCATAAAATAAATGTGTGCATTATGTGTATCCTAATGCTTTACTTATATAAGGAATGCTTTCAGACAGACTCAGTATATACATGCCGATGAGAAGTTTTAAATGTATGTATGCATGTGCAAATTATTAGAGTGGAGACAGTAATGTGCTTGCAAGTAATTAACATAATTTATGAGCAGTAGGACACCATTACATAAACAGAAGGCAAATAAACTGAGCAGAAGTTCAAGATGACTTCAAAAGACACCAAAATCAGCTCATAAGTACTTGAAAATTAGATGGTGCTTAGCCTGGGCACAGGCACCTGCACTAGCTGGCGCTTGTGAAATGCAGCTCTTTTAAATCCTAACGGTGGCCTGCCACCTACCGGACTGTTACATCACGGGGGGGGGGGGGCGTTTTTGTAACTGTTTCCTGAGTCCAGATATGGCAGCTGAAAACCTTTCATAAAAGTTTCAATTTCTGCATTTAGAAAAGGAGACACACACGTTGGCTGTGAAAAAATGAACTGTCTCTATTAACTGAAAAGAATTCATAGGCACTAAAGGCATGTCTCATGGTCTAACTTTGTGAGTCAAACAAAATTTGCCAAAAATAAGAACAGTAGGTACATTCAGAATCAGGTGTTCTCGTGGAACCTACTTGGAAACGTGAGTGATCCTATGAAAAGGGTGGGTAGAAAATGCAGCCAGGAAAATGCCACTGTGACAAAAAAGCATCATAAAACATTTGCACTGCAAATCTAAAAGGGAAGCATTTTCCCTGAAATTTCTTTAAAGCACTCCTTGAAATCCTTCACACCACATAAAGTATCTTTTTTTTTTTTAATTTTCAAATTCTAAAGACAATAAAGAAACACCGTATCATTGCTATACGGTCTCTCTGCTTTGTTTCTCACTTCAAATTATTCAGATCAAATAAACAAATGACCATGGAGAAAATGTGGTAAAACTTAATTTGGGGAGGCTTATTTCTGTCCCAGCCAAAGACTTCTCACTTCTCCAATAGTGTTCAGCATCCCGGCACAAAGCACACAGATCTGACAATTATACAGTGGAAAATCACATCCAATGTGAGACCTTTTGGAGTTAATTCTGAGGTGATGTTTTCTATTGAACCGTGTTGCTCTAGGCAGTAAACTTAAGTATAAAACATGCAAAGCATTAAAACTTCCTTTGTAAGAAGGTAGGCTGAAATCATAGGGATACGGGACTAAGAAAGGAGCTCATGACCCAAAAGCGGGATCCATAAAATGATACATTGATATATTGAACGTCAAAATCAAAAGTATTTTCTCCATGAAATAGCCTCTGAGAAGATGAAATTACAAGGTGAAAACTGGGGTAAATATCTGACCAGGAAGAAGTTCATAGACTATGTTAAGAACTTTCAAAAATCAATAATAAGAAAAACTAAACAGAAAGTAAGCAATAGGCATTTTACTCAAGAGCTCCATAGAGCTACAGGCTCAAGAAGTGATGTCCCATGTCACCAAGTTACTATATTGCAGGAAAATCAAAATCAAAAGTGAAACAACATAATACCACGCCTACTAGGATAGTTAAAGAGACAACAATGGAGACTCGTGACCATTACAAAAAACACTGTTCTTTCATGTTTTTATTTGAAACCACTGATTCGATAGTTTCTTATAAAGATAGACATGTAATTACCATGTAGCTCAGCAATGGAATTCTTCAATATTTATTAAAAATAATGTTTTCATGAGAAAACACAAATATCTCTGGCATCTCTATTTTACTAGCCAAATCTCTATCTAAGGGTAGAGGTTAGAACAATGATGTGTCACAGACACTGCTCGCTGATAAAAGAGGATACAATGCTAATGAAGGGAACTTGAAATTTTTCAAGAATTTGTGAGGCATGGAAGAGTGGGATGGGCAAGTGGGGCTTTTGTATTATAAAAAGCAGCACAGGGAATCTCTGTACTTAGAGAACCATCTCTACCTTGATTGTTATGGTGCCTACAGGGGTCTACATTGTAAAAAGAACTTTTATTCTGAAGTAATTGTCATCTCAGAGGCTTACTACCTCCTTCTGCTAACGTCGACTTAGTCCTGGAAGCTTCTAGCCTCCATACAATCTAACCTAGGCCTAGAATGTTTTCAACCTCCATGACTAACTGCCAAATAATCTCAGCCTTTCTTGTTCTTTCTGAGCTCTGGGCTGGCTTCTTCAACTCAGCTGTTCTGGTACAAAGTCCTCTCCCAGCTGATTTATTCAAACTGGCTTTTCTCTTTTAGCCCCTGAATTGCTCTGCTTGGCCTCAAGCTATCTCCAGCAATCTGCTCTACTCTCCTAGCTCCTTCTCATTCTCTGGCACATTCAGTCTTCACCTGAGTTCTCTCTCTATAACCCATCTCTCTATTACTGTCTGGGTAAAACTGTCTCCTTCCTCTCTATGCATTGACCCTCAAAGAGCTTCTCTTTTCTCTTTCCTCTCCGAAGATTTGGGTATATCCTATTCTGTCATATGTTTCTCTGTTTGTCACATTTTCTGCCACTCAATTAAATGCCACTGTCAAACATGGGTGCTTCCTTCTACAAACTAATTTTACCTTCATTGTTGGGATTAAAGGCATGAACTACTATGCCTGGACCTAAGCTTTTCCTTACCTGAAACTTGCTCTCTACCAGGCTGGCCTTGAACTCAGGCTGACCTCTATCTCTTGGATTAAAGGTTGTTTGAATTCCAGTGGGATCACACAGACTTAGGAGGTCTTTAGATGAGGTTTCTTGCAAGAACAGCCATGTTCTGAATTAAAATTCCTGAACACTACATGAGAAAAACATTTTGCTGAGGAAAGATATGGTCATGCTTGTGCACACACGTATGCATGTGCACATATAATACATGAGAAACTGATGACATGTGAGTAGGTTTGTACTGTGTAAGATGAGCAAAGGGTACACAAAAGCTCTATGCTTTATTTCCACTGTATGATCATCTACAATTTCTTAAAAATAAAATGTCAGATTAATAAGAAGGAACATTACATAATTCAATAAAAATTTAATATAGAATACGCAGCAAATTCTTAATTTTCATGAAATGTGCAAATGTTGAGTAGGAAAGAATTGGTAAGGCTAATTGTAATATATAGTAAATATATGATTGCATGTTTATAGTATTCTCTACATTATCAAATCATTAAGCATTTTCAAGCGAAAATACAAATGAACTGATTTCTTCTACTTCTACTTATTTGTTGTTTGCAGGAATAATACTAAAATAGGGCAAAGTATTAATAACCTACCCAGCTGCAGGACCGGTGCACACAGTAAACTTTAAACAGTGGGTCTCAAATGAGATAGCTCTCCACTCAGGCTTGTATGCATTCTTCAAGAAGCCACTGCAGAAAAGTGAACACCCCCTGTGCAACCGTGATAAGAGTTCTACCCATGTGAGTGAATGCTAAGCATCAGGGAGTAGGCCTTTGGATTTGGTTCTGTGATCTCTCGGGTAAATCGGAGCCCTCTTGCCCTTGTGCCTTCCACCAAGGCATGCTACTACTCAAAAAGTCCTCCCAGAGGCTGAGCAGGTGACAGCACCTGTACCTCCCAGGCTAAGAAGCTAAAGGCCAACCGATCAGTTTACCTCCTTTATAAATTACCTAACCTGTGCTGTTCTGCTACAGTAAAACAAATGGGCTGAGACACAGTCTCTGCTTGGAAAGTCTATTTGAGAGGTTGGTTAGCCTGGCCTGGGACTGGAAGAGTAGAATCTCAGCAAATGTTCTCATCAGTATGGAACAGAGAAGAGTGCTACACTGTGCCTAAGCTGTTTATACAAACACTAACTGGCAAGACTGTCTCAAAGGACCAAGGGCTGGCAATTAGCTCACGGTGGACTGCTGTCTTGCCTTGCATGCGAGAGTCCTCAAGGCTGATCTCTAGGACTGCACGTGAATAAAATGTCTTTAATCACAAAGAATAGCAAACACTGTGGGCACGACTTTTTCATACAATTTATCTTTCATACAATTTAATCTTTCCTACAATTTAATGTTTCCTACAATTCCATTGTTAAAAGCTTTACAAGTGATACAATCTCAGAGAACCACAACTCTTTAAAAAAATTAAAAAGGAATTCTTTCATATTTTCCTTCGAGTCAGTCAATAAAGTTTCTAGTGCCTTTTACATGGCAAGCTTTGTAGGGGCTAGAAAAATGCCAAGGGAATATAGATATGAGTTCATTCCATTAGAGTGTGTTTTCTTAAAGAACATGTTTAAGTTGAGATTAGATATGCATTTCAGTGGTAAAAGTAAAATAAAAAGGGTAAGATGTGTTTGCAGCACAGCACTACTTGTGGTATCTTCAGCTAATCAGGCAGGCTTCCTGTATGGCTTGCAGGTTTTGTGCTATTTGGCTCTAATGAGTGTCATTCCTAATATAAGCACTGTAAAGTCTCATTAGTGAGCTTGACAAAACAAAGCATTCATAAGTACATGAACTTCTCAAATAAGAAATGTCTTCCATTGTTTTGTTTTGTTTACCTTGCCTGTCATCCTTCACCGTGTGATTCCTTCCTCAGCTGCATAATTTAACCCTTAGAGATAAAACACCTCCCTATAAGGGACCTTCTACAATTCTGGACATCTTCATGCCTCACTATCAGGACTTATGCAGACAATCACCTAGCTGCAGAAGAGAGTAGAAATGTGCTCTTATAGCTTGTCATATGCCAAGCTAAAGCTCAGAAAGATCTCTGGTTCCCATGAAAATTCCAAACTAGAATAGCAGCAACTGTCCTCTAAACAACACCACACAGAGAAACTGCACATACTCATAAACTCCCACATGGTGCATAGTTAATATGGACACTGCTTCTGGTGCTACACATGATGACATCCTGATTTCTCTGTTTTTCTTACCACATCCTGCTCAGTTCTACAGAAAGCGTAGTAGGGGAAAAAAGGGCATTACTCTTCCTGGCAATTGTCATTTTGCTTAAAGAAAAGCATCATGTCAACATTCAAACTTATCTTCCCAAACTGGATTCCCTCTTTTTATCTCTCCCTATTGATTGAACTGCTGGGGCCTTTGTTATCTTTAAGGATGATTGTATCTCCTACTTTGACCACATAGGCAAATCTGATGAGCTCAAAATGCAATTTCTCTATCAAAGGGATTACTTGATTCTATCAAGCGTCTCTACGGAATATTCTACAGGCATCTTTGCAGAATTAAAGTGGTGGTAAAAGGTAGTTTCAGTCTAGAAAATTATACACATTCGGGGAAGGTTTTGCTGATCTTTTCCCTAATGTATAGTCTGTTTTCATGCTTATTAACATTTAAGAACAATGTCCTGGTGAGCACGTGTCTTGCTTTGTCTAAACTCTCATGAAAAGCTAGTTAACAGGGTTCAAATGTACTGAGAAACTCCCACACTTGTTGCTAATTCAATTTATTCTGTTACTACACTCAACTAAAAATTTTGCCTTTTAAACAATTTTTTGTTATTTTCTCTTAATGTATAGTTTATCAAAACCTCATCTATGAAGGGAATTAGGATTGAGGAAATCACTTAAGCCTTTGTGTTTGTCATAATATCAAGCCATTAGTATATTTCATTAGGGAAATAAAAGACTTCTTCAGGGTGGTAGAATAAAGCCCAGAGGTTCTTAACCCTTCTGTATAAATAAATTAATCTTAAAGGAATTGAAGTAATAATATAAATACATTTTTTAAACTGAAAGAACCTTGTAAACTATCATTCCTCAGTTTTCATTCATTCATTTATTTACCATATCCCTTAAAGCTGAGGAGATTTTTTTGTACACAGTAGATATTTCAGGAATAAAGAAATTAATATATTAGTAACTTATAAACTCACATTTTCAAAATGACCTTTTGATCTGACTTCCAAACTTAAGTAAAGCCAGAACGTTTACAGACAAACAGAAGCTGAGCAGATCACCACTATGAAAAATTCCTTACAGACATTATTAGCAGGAGTTCTTCACCTAGAAGCTGAGGATACCATACAGCACCATGAAAGCACCTTTTTCCCTAATGATGATAAAAATATAGACAAAAGGACACAAATTATCCACAGTTACAAAATTAACTAATATTATACACTGTGATAGACATCTATTTGGGCATTGCTAACACAAGTATTTAACAAGAGTAAAATTATAGAATTTTGCAATTCAGGTTATGTCAGATCAAATGGGCTATTATACTGCTAAAATTTTTTGTGTACGTATAACCAAAACTTCAAAACAATTTATAAAAAACAAATGAAAAAATAAAAATGTCACCAAAAATTGTCAAATAAAAACAGTAGAATAAAATAGAAACAAAACAGAGAACAACAGAATTTGTTGTTAAATAAGCCAGTATTTAACTACCAGTTATTATATTAAATATAAATGGACTAATCTTGACAACTAAAATATATGGAGTATTTGGATGCCTATACCAACCAACATCAAACTATGTAATGTGCAAACATGTTCACTTTAGATTTAAGAGCACATGTGAGCTAGAAGCAAAAGGATAAAAAACAGGTTCCATGCACATTATAGCAGGAGAATGCATAGGGTAGTTTACTTACATGAGGTAACATACACTTTAAGACAGAAGGTCACAATATCTTTGTAGATATTGCCAAATGAAAATGGGCATAACATCAGAACACTGAAATACTCCACACAAACCTTGACAGAGCTGTAGGAATACATGGATCACAATTAAAGGTAAGAAACACCAACATATCAATTATAAGGAATAGATCACCTAACAAAAAAACCAATGAGAAAAAAACCACTTGAATATATTATGAACCAGATGGTCCTAATGTATTGAAATGTCCCAGTTAACAGCCATTGAAATTCAATGGTTTCTAAGACAGAGTCTAGGCTAATTCAAACATGTTTTACAATTTAACAAGATTAAAATAATGTCTGATATTTTTTCTAAACATAGTATGGTGAAATTGGTAATCAATATCAAGAATATAAGAAAATTTCATAATAAGATGGCTGAAGAGAGATATTTATTCCTTATATCTTCATTTGTCTCCACTTCTTCCTTTTATTTCTCCAAAAATATCAAGAAAACAAATAAATTGTATCCTATAGTAAGAGTCACTGGAATTCAACAGGGAAAGAAAAAATTCTAAGACATAGAAACCAAAGACAATGCATACAGTGAAACAGGATGCACTGCCAGCCATGACCCTAGTTTCCTGGCATGTGGACTCCTTTACTGTAGGAGCTAGAGTAATGAGATCAAAGTGGCCCCATCTCACCTCTGTAGACAGTGATGACCTTCTGGAAAAGAAAGACCCACAGTCAACACTAGCAAAGTGTTCCACATGTATTCAGCACTAACACTTGCTCCTGGGAAAAACATTTACACTCTCCACATGCCCTTGAACACAGGTTGCAGAGCATAAACATCTTGGGTACAGAGCCACTGTGCCATCCACCATCAATATAGAACTGCCACAGAGCCTTCATACACATGGAATATTTTCTATGTCACATTCCTCCCATTGCCACCCCTGTACCTAACTCACAATGAGCCCAAGCTACCTCTTTACAGTTCATCCAAACTACTATGGGGGCTTCCCCGAACTACTGCAGGGTCTGAAGATGTAAATTGCATCTTCACACCCCACTTCCAGTGCCATTATCAGCCTGTGGTTCTCCCAAGCCTCCAACATACATGTTCAAACTGTACCATATGCTCCTGACACTGCCAAATTGATTTGCCCATATTTGACCCAAGCCAACAACTGACTGAAAAGCGTGCCAACTCCTCAATAATAATAATAGTAATAATAATAATAATTCACTATGCGTTATATTGTAAGCATCCACTGTGCTTTATATTGTTAGTGCTTCCATTTTCATCACTACAGTGACCATAAAATGAGCACATATATATACTGAATATACCACACCATCCTGGGACAACAGAGGGTATACCACAACATCCCGGGACAACAGAGGGTAAGAGGGTATACCACACCATCCTGGGACAACAGAGTACAATTTCCTTCATGTGGTCTCTAGAGAAAGAAAGGCTGTCCTGCCCTTCTACTACGTGAAGAAAGGCATTGTTTAAAACTAAAGGAGCCATACAAAGACAGTGTGCTAGCCCCCACTGAGAACATAGCCACAGCAGATTACAAACCAGAGAGTCTCAGTTCTATCTTCAGGAGAAGCCACTTATGATAAATGGTACATTATAAAAGTAGCAGAGATGAGTGGCCTACAGATGCATAGAGCCCAATGAGAAATATGAAAAAAAAAAACAACAACAGAATAATGCTTCTTAAGTTCAGTAGCAACAGATATCAAAGAAAAATATATTGATGAAATGCCAGTTAAAAAAATACAAAATGATGATTACAAGCAAAGTGAACACGAGCCAGGAGAATATGGACAGGCAATTCAACCAAATTAGGAAAAACAGTTCATGATGGTCATGAGAAATATGGCAAATAGAGATAAGTAAATAGAAGTAATGAAGAAACCATTGTTTCTGACTGAACCATAGTCCAAATATGCGCAACACTGAAAAATTCTTTCCCAGTTCCAGAAGTTTAAAAGTAGAGATTAATGGAACATAGTGTGTCTCTGAGGATGTGTTGCCCTGGCCTCTTCTCTCTGCTTACTAGTTGTCCATGACAAGAACAACTTTCCTCCAGTCCATACACACCTCCTGCTGTGACATCCTGCTCAAGCACAAGAAACCAATAACCATAGCCTGATTCTAAAATCCCATGCCAAATAAATTCTTCCTTTCTTAAGTTGAGAAAAAAAATTACTATACCGAATAAGTCAAAAAATACCACTGAAAGCCTTACAATATGGTAGAAAAAAAATCTTAAGAAAAAATGCATGAATGAGCAAAATAAATAAGTCTTTTAATAAATCTCAGTCAAACAAATGAAGAAAAAACAGCCACTAAGACCCTTTTGACACTAATGAACAGTGTGTGTGTGTGTGTGTGTGTGTGTGTGTGTGTGTGTGTGTGTGTGTTGTGTTTGGGGGCTATCTGTAGGTGAAACAATGTGAATGGAATAGAAAACATGTTCAGTGAAATCACAGATAGAAGCATCATTAATCTTTTGAAAAACTTAAATTTAAGTAAATGAGGCCACAGGATCTCATACAAACACAACCAGTACGGAACCTTGTATGGCATGTTGTAATCAAATGCTCAAAAGTATAAGACAAATAGAAAAGCCTAAAACATGTAAAGAATGGTTTTAAATCTCATTTAATGACACCCATGTTAGACTACCATCAGATTTTATAGTAGAAACCTGGGAGTAGAATTACTTGTGCCAAAATCTAAAACAACAACAATCAAGATATCTAAGTAAGTTTCCCTTTAGAAATAGAAAGAAAGAAAAAATAAGAAAGAAAGAAAGAAAGAAAGAAAGAAAGAAAGAAAGAAAGAAAGAAAGAAAGAAAGAGAGGGCAAAGAACTTCAAAACCACACAAAAGCTGAAGGAATTCATCACTCTACTAGACTAAACCAGAAAGACATTTAGGGTTGTCATTCATGGAGGAGTATAAGAAAGATACATACCAACATAAAATTTCATGAAAGTATGAGACACACCAGAAAAGAAGATACAGGAAAGAGGAAAAGAAATGAATGTAAAGGTAAACTGCTATATCACAACTCTGAAAACGAAAGAAAAAAAAAAAAACACTATTCAAATTGAGTAGATTTTTTAATTCCAGCTATATTAAGAGTAAATCCCATATAATTACTCTTCCGTTGCTATGATAAAACACCAAATCACAGAAGTTTATAGAGGAAAGGGTTTATTTCAGCTTCTGGTTCCAGAGCATTATAGCTCATGATGGTAGAATGGAGGCATGGTGACAGGAACAAAAAGCTCTCTTGAACTGTAAGCACAAAATAAAGAGGTGACCTACAAATACTGTTAGTCTTTTAACTCTCAAAGCCTGCCTCCATGACATACTTCCTTTAAACTAACAACGCCACACCTCCTAAGCCTCCCAACACAGTGGCTACAACTGAGGATCAAGCATATGCATGTTCATGATACATTTCTCATCCAAATCATACACCCTACTATTAAAGATCGCAGATGGTCCTGAGGTAGAACTATTCCCAGTTTTCTGAGAAACTGCCAGATTGTTGTCCACAGTGGTTGTACAAAGGGTTGCACTCCAACCAGCAATGGATAAGGATTCCCCTTCCTCTACATCCTTGCCAGCATGTGCTGTGACCCGAGTTTTTGCTCTTAGCATTCTGATGGGTATAAGATGGAATCTCAGAGTCATTTTGATTTACATTTCCCTGATGACTAAGGACTTTGAACATTTCTTTAAATGCTTCTTGGCTTTCTGTTTAACTCTGTATTCTATCTTTTAATTTGATTATTTGGTTTGTTGATGTTTATTTTCTTGAGTTCTTTATATATCCTGGACACTAGCCTTCTATTGGAAATAGAGTTGTTGAAGATCTTTTTCTATTCTGTAGACTGCTGTTTTGTCCTAATAATGGTGTCTTTTGCCTTACAGGAGCTTTTCAGTTTCGGGAGGTTCGATTTATTAATTGTTGATCTTAGTGCCTGAGCTGTTAGGCTATTCCCCACTTTCTCTTCTATTAGACTTACGGAATCTAGTTTTATGCCAAGGTCTTTGATCTACTTGAACTTGAGTTTTGTGCCACGTGAGATATATGGATCTATCTGCATCCTTCTATATGCAGACATCCAGTTAGACCAGCACCATTTGTTTAAGATGCCACTCTTGGGCATACACCTAAAAGATGCTTCACCATACCACAAGAACACTGCTCAACTATATTCATAGCAGATTTATTTGTAATAGCCAGAAACTGGAAACAACCTAGATGTCCCTCAACCAAAGAAAGGATAAAGAAACTATGGTACATTTACACAGTGGAATATTACTTAGGTATTAAAAACAAGGACATCATAAAATTTCTAGCCAAATGATAGAACTAGAAAATATCATCCTAAGTGAGGTAACCTAGACCCAGAAAGACACACATGGCATGTAATAACTTATAAGTGGATATTAACCATAAAATAGAGAATAACCAGGGTATAAACCAAAGACCCAAAGAAGCCAAGGAACAGGGAGGACCATGAGAAGATATTTGAATCTCATTCAGAAAGTTTAGTAAAGTACGTGTTTGAAACAGATGCAAGGAAGGAACTGGTAGGTAGAGTAATAAGAAGGGACTCAGGGGTGGGAATCAGAATTGGGGATGGCGGAAGGTTAGGAGAGAGAACAGATATTAGTGTGTGCAGGGACATCTCTGGGTTGGAGGATACTTTTCAGAGTCTATGGGGGTGATTCTAGCTGAGATTTCTACCAGCAAAAAATATGGAGCCTGAATAGGCCACCTCCTGTGGCCAGATAGGACTTTCAGAGGAGGGAGGAGAACACCAACCCACCAAAAAAGCCTTTGACCCAAATTTTGTCCTGTCTACACTTGGTGCAGGGATGAAAATGGAGCAGAGATCAAGGGAATGGCCAAACAATGACTGGTCCCGCTTGAGACCCACACCATGGAAAAGCACCAACCCCTGACATTATTAATGTTGCTCTGCTATCCTTGCAGACAGAAGCCTAGAATAACTATCTTCTGAGAGGCTTCATCCAACAGCTGATGGAAAGAGATGCAGAGAACCACAGCCAAACAATGGGCAGAGCTTGAGGAGTTGATGGAGCTGGAAGAATCAAGGTCAAAACAAGAAGACCTGCAGAGTAAAGCAACTTGTGCCCATTGGGGTTCATAGAGACTGAACCACTAACCAAAGACTGGACGTTGGCCCCCTACACATATGTAACAGATGAGCAGTCTGTTCTTCATGTGGATCCCCTAACAATTAGATTGGGGTGGTCTGGGACTCTGTTGCCTGCTTTTGGACCCCTTTCACATAGCTGGGCTTCCTTATCTGGCTTCAGTGGGAGAGGATGCACCTAGTTCTGCTGCAAATTAATATACCAGGGTGCGTTGTTACCCATGGGGTGGGGGGCTCCTCTTTTCTGAGAAAAGGGAACTGGAGAAAGAGAAAGAGGTATGAGGGGGTGGAACTGGAAAAAAAGAGGGAGGGAGCTGCAATCAGGTTTAAAATGAATTTAAAATTTTATATCAAAATAAATAAATAAATAGAATACAGATTGTTAACATGGATTTAAAAAAAAACAAGTGATTTGTTTGAAACACATGAACACACAAACCAGAGAGAAGGAGACATACATAGATATACAAACACAAAGACAGACAGGCTCCTGTATACTCACTGACACATACAGACAAATAAAAGTGATCAAAAAAGATAATCCAGGAAAGTGGTAGGTAAACATGTGAGCAGAAGTAGCTTTTTCTACACAAAATAAAATAGGTTTGGGATAACAATATTAAAAAGAGATGAAGGTAATTATATAATAATCAATGAGATAATTCAATAAGAAGACTCAGTAATGGTAAACATATAGACAGTGCTGTAGCAATCGATTTCATAAAACATCATTAGATCTAAAAGGAGTAACTGGCTCTAATACAAAAATATTTGAGGCCCTCAACACCTACTTTCACCAATAGAGACAATGCAGACAAAAATGACAACAAAATCATCAGAACTAAAGCACGCCATGTACCAAATGAACCTAACACCTAACAGACATTCAGAGAACATTTTGAACATTTTATTCCTCAGCTTTAGAACATACAATACTTTCTCCAGTAAATGACACTGTACCCAGAAGTAGACCTATATTAGGCTACAAAGCAAGTCTCAATAAATACTAAAAGATCAAAACCCTATCAGGCATTTTCTCTTAGTACAATAAAATAGAGCTAGAAATCAATAGACATGATCTATGCATTATAAAGACACAGGGAACTAAATGAATGAGCAAAGGGTCACTGAAGAAATCTAAAGGAAAAACCTAGAATCATTCTCAAAATAAATGAAAGCACAATATACCAAAATTGTGGAATACAGAAAAATTAGCCATAGGAAGGAGGTATAGAGCAGCGAATATCTACCTCAAAAACAGATTTCAAACAAACAATTTAAGGATGTATTTTAAGGTCCTAGAAAAGTGAAAGCAAAATAAATACAAAATTAGCAGAAGAAATTAAAATGAAGCAGAAAGAAATATCACAGAGATCAGCAAGGTGTGATGGGCGCACAGCTGTAACTCCAGCATTCTGGAGGCAGACGTGTAGAGATTTTACAGTTTGCCTCTGACACAGAGTGAGACACTTCTTGGAGGCCCCTGCTGTTTGAGGTTGCAGTCTTCCAGTTTTCCATAGTCTTTCTGGCCTCACGCACTAGATGGAAGACTCCCTTTCTTGAACATTGCCTCATGCTCCCTGACTAACCTCATCTGGTAACTGTCCTTAGGCAAAGATCTCTCTAATCCTATCTGGTACATTAGCTTAGCCACAGCTCCCTGCTAGCACTCTTCTTCCTAAGCACAGTGCCGAATGCCTAGGATAATTAGGTACTGTGTTCCCCTTCATAAGAGAGGACAATGCTGCCAAATGCAAATTAAAGCACTGCTGAAATTCCTAGCCTCAACCAATTACGTACACATATCCTGTGAATGCCCCACCACCACCACTTCCCAAGGATTATACAGCCTCTGCTCACTCTGAAGAAAGTTGAGCTATCTCGATGAAGTGGCTCCCAGAGGTCATTCAGTCATACCTGAGGGACATCTGAATCCTAGTTCATCGCTTCTGCTCCCTTGTTCCTGAGGACTAGTGACCAGCGACCCAGGAAAGATGGATAGTCACAGATTCTGTCTCAGAAATAATGTTAACATCAACAGTGTACAGAGTATCTCTCTCTCTCTCTCTCTCTCTCTCTCTCTCTCTCTCTCTCTCTCTCTCTCTCAATGAGCAGAAAGAAGTAGAACATGGCAACTGATAGCACAGGAGCATGAGGGTCCACCACCACAGCTGTACAGCAGTGTTCTAGTTTCATCTTTGCTGCTGTGATAAAATATCCTGACAGAGGGCAGTTTGGGGGAGAAAGAGTCTGTCATATAGTTCACAGTTTCAAGTCACAGGTCATCAGATCAGAGAAGGCAAGGTGGGGGGAACCCCAACAACTAGCTATATCACATCCTCAGTCAAAGGCAGAGAGAAATAAGTATATTCATGTATGCTTGCTTGCCGATGCTCAGCCTGATTTCCCACTCCCCCCCCACCCTCGAGTGTTGTCTTGCTTAGGAATGGTACTGGCTTAAGTGGGCTGGGTCTTTCCATGTCTCTTAATTTAATTAAGATAGGATAGGCAGTGGCATTCTGAATAGGACTCTAATAGCTTCAGAAGAAAAGGGTTAAGGAAGAGGAACCCATGAATTTTTTGAGGGTAAGAGGTCAGATGTGAGAGAAATAGGAAGAAGGTGAAAATGATGAGATTATATTTTAATTTTAAAAAGTTTAAGGTGGTGAGATTGCTCAGCAAATAACGGATGGGAGGCGTATATGTCCACCCACCCACTTCAAGCATATGCACACCATCATGATGGAAAATTAAAACTAAAGTAACTGTTAGTCATCAGAACTGCTTCAAATTTAAAAGTGCTGCACACAAAGGAAATAATTCTCACATATGGATACACACCACAAAATTTAAAAAAAATCTTTGTCAGGTATTACTATCCAGAATATATAAGAATAAGAGAAAATATACACTCAAATAACTGAACAAACCCTTTCCACATGAAGACTACAAACACCCCACAAATACACGATAGAGTGCTTAACATCCTTGACCACCACAGAAATATTAACCAAAACGGAACCAGAAATCCTCATTACCCCATTCAGAATGGTTATACCCAAGGAAGCGAAATAGCAAACATTGTCAAGGATGCTGGGGTGGGAAAGCCATATACACTGGTGGCAGGAATGTGATTCATTTCATAACACAGCTGCCATACACTCTAGCTAGACTACCTTTGGGAATATACCCAACAACTTCAAGTCCACTTACTCCGGAGGGAAGACCACCAGAGCAGGGAATAAAGAGTTACATGCCCATTTATATAACCCCTGTGATGTTAGAGCACCTTCAATGCCCTAAGGACTTCCTACAGGAGCGCCCTGTGTATGTGTACAGGCGTTTTCTCTTCCTCCTCACTGCACCAGGGCCAATCCCTCAACAATAACACTTGTCTAAACCACAGCAGTGGCTGTAACGATGGGCAGCCACACTAGGAGCTGCTTTTTCACTAGTAGTCTTTTCATAGAAAAGCTGTGAACCAAGGTTGGGGAATTTGGAGACCAAACAGGTCTTCACCAGTCTCTTAATGCTAAGAATAGATGTCATGGAGGGGTCAGCCCACTGGAACAAAAGATGCTTATTGAAATAGACCACCAGTGGCATATTGCTGAACATACTTTAAAATAACACCAAAATTCTTATGATGTCATGGTGGCGTGAATTCTGGAGTCAAACTCTTCACATTAGGGTCAGAAGCACTTTTGTATTATTACCTTCTCTACTGATATAGTCAGAGCAATATCCTCATTGTCAATTAGCAGAGAACTGAATGTATCCACCCAAGGGGACAAAGCAACAATGTTCATCCTCCAGTTCCTGCTATTGATGATTTATTCTAAACTATTTTTTTCTGATTTCCAGACAATAAAAAGAAAGAAAACCTGTGTGTTGGAACATTGAGTTATTGCTACAGTCCTCTTGCCTAGGTTTCATTACTTGGGTGGAGGTTAAAAATCCATTTTTGGCCCTTGACTTGGGGAGGTGACCATGTATGTGGTTTGTTGATATCACTGAAAGGTCAACAAAAATGATCCAAGTGGGCAGTGACACATTTCTCTGAGCCATACTTCCTTCTGACATGCAAGGACAGAATTACCTGATTCAAGAAAGAGTAGAAACACAGAAAACAGAGTCAGCTTGTTCAGCCATGGGAAGAACTTCTGAATCAGAGACAAGCATGCAGTCCAATGAGCAGAAGAAAGTCTTATTTCATAACCACTGTTTTCAGAGTGTTGGAGACCATTATGATGCAAGGGTTTAGTTAACGAAAATATTCAAATGAAAGATCTTTAGATTCTGGCTGAGACTTATGAAGCAGAAGTAGCTGTTTATTGATAAAAAGCAGCTTAATCCCTCTAACTGCTGTAAAGCAATTCTTGCTACAATATTTTAATCTTGCCTGGTTTTATTGTTTTTAAATTGAAATGATTTTTTTTCAATTACCTTTGTTGTTTCCTATTATGAGCTGAATGTCTATTATCTAAGATTGCTCAAGGTATGCAAAAGGTTCTATTCAACAGTGATGGGTATGATTTTAAAATATAAAATCATGTACCTTGACCTAATGTGTTTCTTTCTTGCCACAGCAAATAAAGACTGCATGAGAAATTAAAGAACTGCATATGCTTTTGGGAAGTCAAATGCAGAAGCTCATTTTTTTTAATTAAAAATTCTTAGGATGTCAGCACACTCTTACAATCTACAATAGTGTTTGTGACATTTCAAATGCCTTTAATCTTGGCTACCATGTCCAGTATTATCAAGCTTAGGAACTACAGAAAAGAAATAAATTCTTCTCTGTCAAGCATGCATAATACAAATGCAGAGACATGTATGTGTCCCCAGTACAAGACTAGCTAGTAAACTCTAAAAGCCTCTTGATGGGCCACCTTAATGGCTGTTGCGCTTTATATCAATACACACTGATTGATATTTACATAGTTCAGAAAACACATATTCCATAGTACATGTAAATGAACCAAGAAAATGAAACTATTTGTTTTTATTGTATTCTGAATTAAGATTGTGATGTCACCACATAGATTAAAATGGTTTGATCTTTCCTCATCTATCATCCTGTTTTGATTAAGAGTGCCACCATTCTAGCAAAGCTCATCTACCAGTATAAGTCAGGATCAAACTTCTTGACATGTAAACACACAGACAAACTTTATTACATAAGTTGCTGCTAGAAGAAAATCCCCACATGTTCTGTCATGTGTGTAATACCCTTTTTGATACCGTGTGTTAATTTCTTGTCATGCATACATGGTCTATGTTTAGGTCAAGTGTGCTTCAGCAGTTCAAAACTCTTCCTGAAACTCCTGTAAGCAACAGGGTTTTCATTCCTGAAACTGCCCCAACGCTGTTCTTTCTTCCTCTCCGCTGTCCGGTCTAATAACTAAGACGGTAATTGAATTTATCTCCCTGCTGTATAAGCCAAATTGGCTTCACTGGTTCAGATGCTTTATCAAAGACACTTGATGGGAATCTATGAGATAGCAAAAACCACGACAGCAACAAGAGACATTTCAGACATTCGGTTCTTCTATGCTTTCAGTGCTCCTGAGTGATCTGGCAATATGACCTGTTTGGGGAGGACTTGTCTGTTTTATAAAGATATATACGTAAAATCTAGGCACCATAAAATCGTTCTATTTGGTAGTTTTATTTTGAATTGTTCTTGGTAACAAAATAGAAAGAAAGAACTGGACTTTAAAAACCTCCATCTTTCTCCTCTATAAAAGGTCTAAAATCACTCAATATCTTTCATTAAGCTTTAATAAATAATCTATAGAAGTCAGCCAACTGAGCCTGTGACATCAGCTTATCTCCTTAGATATACTGCTGTTACTTTTGGATCTGTTGGTACTGGAGAGAGAGAGAGAGAGAGAGAGAGAGAGAGAGAGAGAGAGAGAGAGAGTCTCAAGAATTTTGTACAGATATACAGGGAAATGTGATGATATCAATGGAGAAGGTAAATAATAAGAACAGGTTAAATTATTTTTATCTGTGTGACCTCCATACATATAAATTCTGAGGACAGCTGAAAGAAATTGACTTATTTTCTTCATTCATTTATGCATAATATTAAACTGTGGTTTTGCTGAGCTATGAAATTATAAATGGACATATACTGATATAGACAATAGATTGTTTCATCAAGAAATTTTTAGAATCTACTAATTAGTCTATTGCCAAGAATATAAATGTATACCTATTTAAATAGTATACATGCAAAATGGTAATTTTTGTTCTTGGTTTATATGCTTTCTCAACATGATAACAATCCAGTAGAGAGGCCTCCATAGATAGGATTAAAGTAATTTTAATGAGCTTGTCATTATTGTAGATTCTTATAATCTTTTGATGTTTTGAGCATCTAACATTTAGAAAACATGGATTCCTAGATTTCCTAGATGGTTTTCTGTGGCTGCTTTGTTGCTATGTCAGGCTGCCACCTCTGTTTCCCATATCAGTCATTACTGTTTTCAGAAGTCAGCAACCTACGTATGTAGGATATTTTTTCACTTAGACTTCTAAAGACCCAAGTAACATTAAGCACAAATGTTGTGTACCTATGAAAAGAGTTTTTCATAAGGAATTCATTTAAAAATATCAGAAAGACACAAAACTATCACAAAATTTCCCAAAGCTGATGAGATAGATTGCAAATGGGCATAGTTTAAGAAGTGTCTACATTACCTAAAATCATTAGGCAGTTGAGAGCATTTTTTTAAAAAAACATTCTGACCCATAGGGCATTTTCCCAATACTATACCTCATCCTCCACCTACAAGATGGCATTGCCTCTTTATTGCCACTGTACAGAAAAGAAAACTGACACTCTAACAGGCACATTCACCCAAATAAGTGATAACTTCAATTGTCATGGCAGAGAGAAATTACTATATCCATAGGAACATATGGGATATCAAGAACAACTACAGTAACAAGAGACATTTCAGATATTATATTTTTCAATATTTTCAGTATTTCAGAGGTTTTTAGCAATACAACCAATTTGGGAAGGGCTTGATTGTTTTATAAAGATACATACTTAAGAATCTAGGCATGATAAAACCAGATGTCTAAATCAACTCCTTCTAGTTCCTGCCGCAAGTGATGTTTTTCTGAGCTATCTTTTCTGTTTTCTGGCTCAGGGGACCAAGTTTCCCTGCACCTAGGCTCTACTGGCTCAGGAGGCAGGACTCTCAATCCCAAACAAGTGCTGTGTCTAAGTGCATTCCAGGCATCAGTCTCCTTGGTGAGCACAGCAGGATAGCAAAGTGTAAGTTCTCCCACCTCACAGAGACTGGGGTATCAGTGTATAGTCTTCCCTCATGTTTTCTTTCCTCCATTTTCATTTATGCTTTTTGCTAAGTTTTATCTTAGGAAAACAAAGAAAGCAGCCCATCTTTAATGTTT